>NC_056728.1:1486608098-1486883098 GCF_019279795.1 Protopterus annectens | reverse complement strand
GGAGAGACAACATAGAAAAATATCATAACTATCTTGTAACTGTAATATATCCCAGTCGATACATATTCCCACATAAGTACTTAGTTTTGTCACATCCGCATACAGATATGAAGTCATACAGGTATATTAAAGTAAAATTTAATCTCCACAATTTTATACACGTTATGCAAATTGTGTGATTATTGTACATCATTTCTATGCATTCCATCTCATAAAATGTCCATATAAAATGAATCAAATGTTATTCTAAGTTAGTGATTGCTGAATAATGAATATTAACTAATAATGGCTAATTGCTGCTGCTTGGATTTGAACCCACAGATATTTACATTAACTAAATGGCTAATACAATGTTGCAAGTGCTATTACTATTGGTTCAAGAAAATATGATTTGCATATATAGCATATGACTGACATGTATTAGAATTGATACATATTTTTGCAATCACTGCTATTATGAAATGGGAGTCAGCCATAGTAGACTCCATGCTTAATCCATGCTTCTTATAGTATCTACTGATATACCTTTCTATTTTCTTCTGTCTCTGCAGAAGTTGCACAGAATAGAGCAAAAAAGAAAAAGTAACATTTGTTAGGGTATGTATAGCCTGGAATTGGTACACTATGCTTACACAACTAAAGTGGGTTGAGGTTCTATTAATATTCCTCCCACTGGCAAAATAGGACTCACTTGTTTCTTTTTAACTCATTATAATGGCAACTACATTGTTTACCGATGCCTGTGATGTCAATTTGACTGGCGACAGCCTTGGCTAAGTTGTTCTAAGCAATACCCTCATACTCTGACCCAGTATAGCTATCCAGCAGCAGCTTTCTGCTATAATGTTTAATAAGGCATCCAGAAAATTTCCTAGACTCCTCGTCAGTCACACTACCTTTGTGGTTGAAATGCAGCACTACCTTCACCATTGCCCACTAACTCTTCTCAAAATCTCAGAAAAAAATGGCAGGCAATTGGTGCCAATATCAGATCTTGCATATGCATAATGACATACAAGCTAAAAAAACACCTCTGTGTGACAGAAAGCACAAAAATTCACTTTAATGAAATGCATGCATGATTTCTTTAATGTCAATTTTATGTGAAAACCATGGCAGTAAGACATGGCTATTTGTGCTGATTAGTGTATGTACAAATGTTCCGCTGTAACTCCAGCAACTGCTGATTAATGTTGATATCTTTGTTACATTTCAAATGATATATTGCTACTTCTATGTATAAACTGTTGGATATTTGATAGCATTCATAATGTGAAATATGACATGAAAACCTCCATGGTGTTGTTGTTGTTATTTATTGTTGTCCTTGTGTAAATTTTATTGAAGTACTGCACAATAATCATAGTACTTGGAAAAAAAACATGACCAAAAGGAACCTGAACATCTGTACTGTGTGTATTAACTGCTAATGCCACAAGAGAACTGCTGATTAATGTTGATATCTTTGTTACATTTCAAATGATATATTGCTACTTCTATGTATAAACTGTTGGATATTTGATAGCATTCATAATGTGAAATATGACATGAAAACCTCCATGGTGTTGTTGTTGTTATTTATTGTTGTCCTTGTGTAAATTTTATTGAAGTACTGCACAATAATCATAGTACTTGGAAAAAAAACATGAGAAAAAGGAACCTGAACATCTGTACTGTGTGTATTAACTGCTAATGCCACAAGAGAACTGACATTTCAAAGGTATGCAGCTTTGAATGTGACTGGATATAGACCTAATTCTGACAACCCTGTGACTGTTGCACTTTGTTGTATTCCTTTATTGGAGGAATATTTTGAAACAAATATGTATTCCTGTGGAAAACTTTCCATTGTGTTGATTTTTACAATATTTTCAATGCTAATTGTTGTGTGCTGAGGCCAAGATTATTTTCATGGACCATGTGAAATACTTAGTGCATGCATAAATATTTTGTTAGCTGTTGCCATAAGATGTGAAATGGCTCTTCTGTACAGTCATTCGTGAAAATTGTCAGTACCCCTTGCCAACTGCCACAGAAAGAATTATAGACACTTTTGAAATTGTTGACTTTTTGAGTGATGATCTGTTGTTAGCAATGACATAACAATACATTCAGGCTGTAACACATATTGAGAAAGGTGCCATACAGAGTTTAAAAAAGGTGATATTCTCAACAGAATATATTATGACAAGGTACACTTGGGAAAATGAGAAATATATTCCACTGAAGCCATGGTCACTGATATTTTAAAGCTGTGTCGTTGTGCTCTTCATATTTCCATAATCCATTATTTTGCTGTTTTTGCTAACTTTTACTTTTACATGTATTATTTTTCAAATCAGGCACACAGAAGTGTGTTTTTATTATAATCAGTGATATAAATATTCCAGGCGACACAAACAGCATTTTTTCTTGTAAGCAGGTATAATAAATATTTTTATTGTAACATTTAGACTTTGTATTGTTTATGTAGTTCAGCTTAAAGTGCAGAAAAAAACAAAAACAAAAGCGGACTTGCATTTTGCCCCTAAAGATAAACTATCCCTAATATGGATTTGCAAATAAAATAAAATAAAAAAAATATATATATGGATTCAAACCCTGCATTATTTGCACCATTTTTCAGAACATATTTGATTAACAGATTGAGCCATTGAGAGATTTACATATGATATGTATTTTCTGCATTCAGTACTGTCCAAAGTGCTGACTAAGTGCACCACTAACAGTCTTATTTGCATGATGGTTAAGAATTTGCACCTGAAAAATTAAATTTTGAGCCTTTGCCACAGGAAGTGAACTGTTGTTCATTCCAGGGCATTGTTCATGGGCATTGATGCACAATGTCAGTGGTCACACGAAGGATGATGCTAAAAAAATATATATATATATCTTTCATCAGTCTGATGATCTATCAGCTTTGTGGCATTATAAAAGTATATTTTTGACAGTAATCATCACTACTTTCACAGAGACATCACCTTGATTAGATTTGATCTCTGCACCTTTGGCATTACAATAAAATATTGACACGATTACTGTTTTTGTCATCTGAACATTTACAAGGTTAAAGAAAGTCAACGACATTAGCTTAGCATTGCAGTTCTGTCATTTATATTAAGATTACACTATACCCATCTTATCACATGGTTGTCTTTTGTCTTCTCATGGAACAATTTTGTGTGAATGTGATCATTGCAGAAGTGTGGATAGTAAACTGTGAGTTTACCAACAAATGTCTGCAAGAGAAGATTATCTGATTTCTGTTTGCGGGCGTTACTTCATTGAAATACATTTGTACCATGAATGTGTTACATTTTGCCATGAGACTGTTGTCTTTTTCTGTATTTCTAAGTTGTGTGTATATATATATATATATATATATATATATATATATATATATATATATATATTATTTATTTATTTTACATTTGTTGACCGAGCTAGTTTTACTGGATATATGTCCATTTTCAGTAGAGGCCCGGGGAGAAAAGCTCCAAGCATTAGCAGTGACAAAGATTACAATATATAGTAATAGTCAAATGAATTACAGCACATTGTTTACATTGAGGGTCAGATAAACTAGTACAGAGTCCTTTAGTAGGTTTAAGCTAAGATCAAATACAGAGAGCAATAATTTGAGAGAGAGCAATCAAAAATAAAAAAAAAAATTTGAATTGTAAACATTTTTTTTTTTAGTATTATGAAGGTAATCAATATTACAGGTAGGCGACATAGAACAGTGGAGTAGAGAAGTGTAGAGAGAGCAAAAAGGGGAATGAGATATCAGTCAGGGTTAGAGCAGGGACAAAGCCAGTGAGTTTTAAGATATTCTTTAAGATGCTTTTTATAAAGACGAGTGGAAGCAAGAGAGGAAAGTTCACTAGGAAGCTGGTTCCAGCTTTTCCTACTGTGTTGGTGAAAAGTGAGTCCCCAACTTTGTTGTTAGATTTAATAGTGGAAACTAGAAGCTTGTTAGCTGAGCATAGTGTTGCAAGATTTTTTAGGGGGTAATCAGATTAGTAAGGATTGGAGTATTATTAGGGTGATAAAGGATCTTTTGGGTCATAACAAGTTGTTGACAAAGTAGTAGGTTCTGCAGTTCTAACCATCCCAGTTGTTTGAGGTTGTGACAGTGGTGAGTTCTAAAGGGGGTGCCAGTGGAAAATCTGGCTATGTTATTGAAACTGGTGGAAAGTTTGGTGAGGTTGTTTCTAGATAGATTGGTATATATTGCAGAAGCATAGAACAGGGTAGAGATCAGGTGGGTCTGGGCAACAGTGATTCTGGCTGAAGGGGTAAGGAAGGGTTTGATTCTGTAAAGGGTGCCTAGTTTTTTGTAGACAGACTTTATTGTAGAATTAATGTGGTCATCATAGCTAAGGTTGTTATCAATTGTTACTCCTAGTAGACGGGTTGTAGTGTCTGGGGATATGTTAGTTCCATTGTTAGAGGTTACTGTGAAGTGTAGTTGAGGTGACTTATGAGTAGGAGCAAAGAGCAATAATTTTGTTTTTTTGGGATTCAGAAGGAGGCAGTGTTGCATGAATCAATTTTCAAGACTGTTAAATATTGCTTGGGTGAGGGACTGGAGAGGGGTTACAGACTTGGCTGAACAAATTAAAGTTGAGTCATCTGCATATTGTATGCAGGTGGCTTGAGGAATTTTGGTATGTAGATCATTAATAAACAATGAAAAGAGAAGAGGTCCTAAAATAGAGCCTTGTGGTACTCCAATGTTCACAGGGAGGGAAGTAGAAAGATTATTATCCCAAAGTACTGCTTGCTGTCTGTTTTCCAGATATGATTTAAACCATTGTAGTGCTTGTGCATCAAGTGAGTGGGCTTTTAGTATGTCAATAAGCATGTTATGGTTCACCATATCAAAGGCTTTTGAAAGGTCAATAAATAGTGCAGAGGAGAAAGTATTATTGTTACGATATTTGTTTATGGAGTCAGAAAAGGATAGCAGGGCAGTTGAAGTGCTATGGAATGGCCTAAAACCATGCTGGTAGTTGGCAAGTAAATTGTTATGGAGCAGGTGGTGAAGTAGTTGTCTGTGTATGCATTTTTCCATTATTTTAGCTATTGGAAAGAGTAAGGTGATAGGCCGAATGTTGGAGAGCTCGGTAGATAACCCACCTTTATGTAGAGGGATGATGTGGGATACTTTCCATATGGAAGGGATTTTGCTTTCTAAAATTGTTCTATTTATAAGGATGGAGATGGGATAGGCAATGGCTTTAGCTGCAATTTGCAGGTATTCAGCTGGAAGACAGTCAGCAGAAGGGGTGCATGGTTTACGTTTTTGAAGGTGGTTGCAAATGAGGGATGTAGGTACAGATTGTATATGAAAGGTTGTTGTTGGAGTATTAGTGGTATTTAATGGGGAACTGGTAATTGGTGGTAAAGTGTTAGCTAGGGTTAGAATGGCTGCAGTAGAATAGTTATTAAAGGCATCAGGAATCTGGTTGGAATTATTATGGTTGAATCCTGAAGGGGCAGGAGTTTTAGAGTGCCCTGGCTGAAGAAGTTTGTTAATACCTGACCAGAATTTTTGTGGTTTTTGTTGGTGGGTTTGTTGGAGGTGAAGGTAATAGTCTTTTTAGTCTCTGAGAATGTCTTTCTTGGTGGCATTTCTTAACTGTTTAAAGTAACGTTGATCTGATGGACTTTTGGAGGCTCCCTGTTTGGCCCAAATTTTATTTCTGAGGAGGATATTTTGCCTAGTTTGTTTTGTAAGCCATGGGGCAATTTTGGTCCTTATGCAGGAAGAGCGATAGGGGGCGTGGTAATCTAGGATTTGAAGGAATCTAGTATTAAAGTAGGTCACTGCTTCATCAAGTTGAAGATGAAACATAGGTGACCAGTCACATGCTTTCAGTTCATTGTGGAAGCTCTCTGGATTAAAGAATTTTTTGGAACGGGAGGTTTTAAAATTATTAGTATTAAGGCTATGAATTTTTTTGTTTAATAATATAGATTTTATAAATATATATATATATATATATATATATATATATATATATATATATATATATATATATATATATATATATATATATATATGCTATGAGTTACAGCCACTTTACCATCACAGACAGCTTTAACTAAAATGCGTATCAAGGTTCTCTCCTAACTCAGTAAATGTAACTTAAAACTTCTTGGTAAAGCTATTCCCTTTCACACACCCTCTAAAGATGTTATTAACAAGAGTGAAGATGTAATTGAATGGGCTGGATTGCTAGTTACACCTGCAAGGCATTACCTAAACAAAAAGGTTTTAATACTCCCCCTTGTACTGCTGAGGGTATGTGTAGTTCATTGAGTAGGTTTACCTGCCCAACATGTTGATCGGATAGAATAATTTAGGAAAGATAATGAGCTGAGACCGAATTAATAGATTCAAAGCTCCCAGTGGAGGGGGTTTGTCTACACCATATTAACAAGATGTGAAGCTATAGGACTTCCATCACTCTAGGGAAAAGTGTCTTGTTTCCCACGTCCTGCCAAAGCAAATGGTGAAAACAGCTTTGATTATGATTACAGCTGCTATTGTTAGTAAATTTTCAAAGTATGTATTGTTCAGTTGACATACCTGTTTCTTTTAGTATGTTTATAAATAATTCCAGTGTGGGCTGTATACCTACAGAGTTTCAGTGATTCTGTTGAATTAATTTCACATGTATTTCTTAAGGTTCAGAAAACATAGACACGCACACACGCACGCACACACACACACACACACACACACACACACACACACACACACACACACACACGCACACACACGTTTACACAGTACTTTGTATAATTTTAACAAATGCTTAAAAGCTGAGCTGTCACTGACTTGAATGAGTTATGTATGTTTTTGTTCCATTGTTGGCTACTTGTCTGGTTCAGATTTTTTCTTCTTAGTGGTGGATATTCTTGCATATGCTATTATTTGTTTCCTTCTATGGTTTAAACATTTTTTGTGTGTGTATGTGGGGGGATTATATGTAGGATATTACAGTGCTTGTACTGTACTCACTTACTGGATATTTGCATTTATGTTGTTTTGTAAGTATACCTGTCTGTTCTTACCCCCCCGTCTGTTATAAATAAACCAGCAATTACTATGATAGCCCTGTATAGATATGATTAATTCTGCTTTGTTGATTACTTCTATTGATGTATTGTGCTATTTCTTCATGTCAGGTTGATCACACATATTTGTTACTGCTCCTGACAAAGTCCTAGTGTATTACAGAAACTGGATTATAATGATTGTAGCAAGCCATGACATTTTTTTTTAATTTCTCCTGTGGCTATATCCCAGTATGTGTTGGAATTCAGGGCTAAAGTGAGCACAGCATTCATATTATACATTTCTGAATCACTGCACCATGCATTTTTGCTTCATTAGCATGTATCTCAGCTATTTATATGATAATTAGCCTATCTGATTGCTAATCCTTATTTTGCAACCTGCAGCGGCATGTACTACTGTTTCCTGAATCACAAACTGCTCGGCCATCACTGCTCATCACTTAAACAAGCTTAGTAAGATTAGCATGCATTCCTGAATCCCAGGCATTAGAGAGGGCATTTATGACCCGCTCTTCAGAGTAAGAAGTACTTATTTGTGCATCCTGAACAGACACTGGCCAGGTTACCAACAGGAAAAATGTTATTTCTTCAAAAGAGGGAACCTACAAGCTAGCCTAAAAACTATAGACCAGGGGTGTCCAACAGGTGGTCCCATGGCCACAATTCAGCCTACTAAAGCATTTTATCTGGCCCTCAGTAGGTCCCGCATCAAACTATTCTGAATGGACAGATACATGCTATGCAGGTAATGTGGCCCCACAAATCTTGCCAATAGGGTAAGTGGCCCCTGATCTGTATGGTAAGTGGCCCCTGAACTTAAATGGTTGGACAGCCCTGCTATAGACCAATAACTTGCCTTCTTATGATGTAAAACTATATACCAGAACTGATGCTGACAGAGTTTTGAGTTATTTACAAGAAAACTTAATCATGGCAAATGAACAAAAAGGTAGCAGAAGCATAGGAACATTTGTTAAGTAAACATAATGGGAATTGTAAGGAGGAGGAGAATATAAATAATGCATAGATAGTTTGCAAAAATGGATTTGACAGCATCCCACATTTATGGATAAAGGAGTGCTTACAAATGTATAAGATACACCCTATAGCAAACAGTTTCATTACAGTGACCATGAAACAGTGGCAAACCACTTTGCGTCTAAGTCATGATAAAGGACAAATTAGTATCCCAGAGATAAAAATGCAAAGGGGATATTCCAGACTTACTTCTTCTCACTTCTGCTCTTTCATTTTGTTCTTAACCCGTTCAGCTGTCTATTTAATAGATTCGATTACGGTTACAATTTGGCTCCCAGAAAATAAAAAAGTATGAAGACGTCTCATTTTCATTTCATGGATGATATAAAATCATGTAGTTCATCAGATGAGGAGCTGAAAGCACAACTGCAAGTAGGCAAAACTTTCTCAGATGATATAAGAATATAATCTGGTCTTGGCAAATGTGCAAAAACAACATTTAAAGCAAAAGAGCTGCAGTGCCAAGAAAATATCAGTCTGGGACAGGAATGTGATGTAAAGGAACTTGAGCAGGAGGGAGTGTATATATATGTGGGAATTGATGTAGGTTTGACAATAAAACACAGAAAAAGGCAAACAAATCTCTGTAAGGGTTATTTTAGAAGGCTGGCATATAGGAACTGAGTCTAAGCTATAAACCAATTTGCTCTTTCTGTTCTAACTTTTTTTCTGGGTGATTGACTGGATCAGTTGGACAGAAAAATATGGAGACTGCTTCATGCTTATCAAATGATATATAAAAATCAGTGTATACCAAAATTATGTATTCCTTGTTTTGAAGGAGTTATGGGCTTCCTCAAAATTGATATATATATATATATATATATATAGAGAGAGAGAGAGAGAGAGAGATCTGCATTCGTAGGTCTGCATACATATCTGGTATTTTCACCAAATCCAATCATAGTGAAAGTTTTAAAACATGAATAGAACAAGTGTAAGATATCTTCCCTATTTAGTTTTGCAGAAGCATATCGGTGTCAGGCAGGAATGGAAAACAAACCAGAAGTTAACATAAATCATGCAGAAACTGAATGAGCCCAAAAACAAAAGAAAAAATACAAGGAGATAGATCACATGGCAAAGCAAGAAATGTGGAAAAGGTATAAATATAGTTACAAGTGCAGAAAACTCCTGGAACAGCCTTATGTCAATCAGGATCTGATGCAGTAATGGTTAAGAAGAAGTGAATTTAAACCAAAAGATGAAAGGTTTATATTGGTGGACCGGGATAGTGGACTACATACATGTTGGTTTACAAAGTCCAATGAACATGTGGGAGAAACAGACTAATGCAGATTCTGTTAAAAATTGAAAACAGTTGCCTATCTTATTGCTGAGTGTAATACACTAATGACAGAGGGCCTCTATACTGAAAGGCATGATAATATGACAAGACTGTTGCATTGGGGATTGTACAGAAATTACAATACTAAAGTTGCTGAGAAGCATTGAAAACATGAGCCACAAAGCATTATAGAGAATAAAGTTTATATCACATGGGATAACCTATTACCAAGAGTTCAAAAACTACATGTGAGAGAACCAGATATAGTAGTCCATGAAAAGGAGAAAAAAGTAGCATTGATCATTGAAATTTATCCACCCGGTGATTACAGTTTCTTATACACAGAGAGACACAGTTTTAAAATACCATGATTTGCAGGCAAAACTGAGGGCAATCTGGAAGAAGGATACTCAGAAAGCTCAAATAGTAGTAGACACAATGGATTTCATAAAAAAAAGAATTTACAGTTGTATTTAGATATGTTGCTGATACACATAAACTCCATATGAATTGCAGAAGGAGTCAGTTCTTGGCATATTGTGGGTGCTGCAAAGAGTTTTTTTGGCCTACATCAGTGATTGAAACCGCACTAATTTCATGAACCTTAATCATACTTTGACTTACGAATGAGTCCATTCCCGTCATGCTATTACAAGCTTAAACGAGTTGGAGAAATTAAACCAACAGATTGAATTACTACAGTAGAATTTCTTTTCACAGAAGAAGAAAAAAAACAGTCAATGACAAATTAGCTTCAATAATCCCAAGTGTTCTCAAAACGATATCTGCCTCTTATAAGCTTAGGTACAAAACAAATTCATCACAATGTGACTGTGGCCATTTATGCTAATTCAGAAACCAGTGCAAAAGTTTTAAACACTTACCCCGGGATTCATGAAGCTTGCACCAGGCACAGGTGTAGTGTAGGTGGAATAACGCCAAATATGGCCGTCGAGTGATTCAGGTACAATCCAATGCCACGTGCACTACCGGCGTATGCCAGAACTGCGCAGCCCTCGGCATAGGTAGGCTAATCACCCCATGTGCAGTGTCACACCATGCAAAGGAAGGCAGATAGTGATTCATGAAGTGGTGCAGGTGTAGCGTAAGCCCACGGAAATGTAAACCAAAAAACACGGTTTACATTTTCCCAAACAGAACATCGGAGCTTTGGAAGTGGACCAGACTCATGTATTACAAAGTTAACAAATGCCAATGGCTAAATACACAACCAATAGCATAAAAAAAGACACAACACCTAAAAAACAACATTTAATGTCATGTCCACAGTAACGCACAGTACAACCGCAGGGCATGTGTACGCAAACGGAAACATAAAGAAAATATATAAAAATGTCATAAAATCGCAATGTAATACAAATCAGGTTTACACCATAATACACAATGGTAGGCATGGAACACCACAACCAAGGTGCAAGGGTTGCCAAGGGCCTGCGACAGTTTTTGGCGCGGTTAACTATGAATTAGTAGTCAATGCCATGCAAATGAGGCAGATAATACTGATTCGCAAATGTCCCGCCAGATGAAGGTTGAACCATATGGCGCAGCGCTATAATACCAAGGAGTGGCTCAGAGGAGATACATGACATCAGCAGAGGGGTGTGCCACCATACCAGCAAGCACATTGGAGCAATGCAAACTGGCCTGGCCATTGCTAAGCAAAGCTGCAGGACAGGGGTGGGGAGGAAGGTATAGAATCGTTTAGTTGAGAGCACACATGGTGCCCAAAAGCGCATGTGTACGGGGATGAAAACGTGCCCGAAACCCAGAAAGTGGATGCACGCGGCGAGAACAATAGCACAAACAGGAAGGTCAGGGGAAGAAAAGAAGGAAATGCCAAAGTAGGGTAATTGGCATACTAATGAGCAATCAACACCAATCAACTCACGGTGGCCAATCGACGGCAGCTGTCAAGTCTGCTCGCAGAATCCTGCAAAACAGGATATGGGAGGCATCAGAATGCAAAGAAAGGTGGGAAGGCATTGGATTGCAAAGATAGGAGATCTGTCATAGCAGAGCAAAGCAAACCGACAGTAGACCGGCAATAGCACACATTACGCAAGATACGCCAGGTCTAGGAAAGTACAAATGAAAGCAGGCTGCTAGATGCATGCCAGAAAATGGTAGTTGGAATGTGCAGAAATGTAAAGGGAAGGTCAAGAGGTAATCCACAGCAGCCAAATGTAATTCAACACCAAAGGCACCACAATAGTAGTTCCGGTAGTAAAACACATAAGATACCCTGTATCTACGATCGTACATGCACACCCTATGACATCATCGGTGTTCGCAGCACAATAGTATAAAGTGTGAAAGCACCCTACATACACCTGTGAATTCCCAAACACTGCACCATAGGTGTAAACACACGGGGAACTTTTAAAATGTACATATTGGGAGCTGCCATAGCTGTGATTCATCAGCATGTGTTAGAGACTGATGGTGATGTGGAGGATGATGCCGACAACCACCGCAGGCCCTGGAGGAGGAGAAGAATGTTCAGACCAAGGGTAACCTACCAGGGGCTACATGATCTGGAGATAGTAGAGTGTTACAGGGTGGACAGGGACATCTTACAACAAATAGTGGAGCTGTGCCGGCCATGCCTGAGAACCAGAAATAACAGAGGGGAACCCATCCCAGTGGACACGAAGGTATGTGTACACATGCGAATACTAGCCACAGGTACCTTTCAAAGGCCAACTGGAGATGTAATGGGGATCTCACAGGCATCAGCATCCAGGGTACTACACCAGTTCCTGGATGCCATGTTACCACATGCCAATGAGCATATATACTTCCCCCGAACTCAGGAGGAGTTGGCCAGCAATATGCGTCACTTCCACCGCGTGGCACACTACCCGGATTTACTGGGTGCGATAGACTGCACGCACATACAAATTAAGTCACCACCCAGTGAGCATGGTAGGCACTACATAAACTGCAAGGGATCCCACTCCATCAACTGCCAGGTCGTGTGCAATGCCCAGAGCATTATCATGGATGTGTGTGCTGACAACCCTGGAAGCTTTCATGACTCCCATATCTGGCATGCCTCACAGCTGTATAGGGTATTTGTCAGGGGTGACATCCCACATGGCCACCTTGTGGGGAATGCTGGCTATGCACTGGAGCCGTGGATGATGACTTCCATCAGAAATGCACACACACCCATGCAAGAACGCCATAATGAGGCACACGCACAAACCAGAATCATCATAGAGCATGTGTTCGGGATGCTGAAATCACAGTTCCGTGCTTGGACACATCTGGTGGAGCCTTGCAGTACTCTCCAGGCACGTGTGCCCACATTGTCATAGTATGTGCCATGCTACATAATATGAACCTGCGGAAACAGCTGCAGCAGAGACAAAATGGTGAAGGCCCTCATAGCTCACCACAATTGCCAAGGCCATCACAGGCACAGAGGGATTCAGACCATGAACACACTGTGCCAGCCTCAGTAGGCAGACGGAGGCATGCCCAATATGCCTATGCCTTGGCAAAGAGGGAACGTATAGCACATACTCTGACAGTGTAGGCCCCTACGGACTGACACACCTCTCCACCTGCACACACAGTAAAATGGATGGCACACAAGCATGACCACCTGTAAATTGTAATGTATAGGTGGCCCACTGTGTGAATCCCACATAGGCAGCCCTCAAACATTGTACACACAACAGCTATAGGAAGAAGGAATGTCACCACCTGAACAGTACATGCACCTATCACCATATGGTGGTGCTGTGTGTATAGGTTCCCAGGTACAACTGTAGGTTCACGGCCGACTGTCAGAGGCCATACACCAAATGGGGCAAACAGTGTCCACTGTCACCACAACATCGAGTAACCAACTGTCGAGTAGAGGAGCAGAGGCAATCGTGGGAGCACATGTGTGTAAGCACTGTTCTGCACACACTCAGCACAGAGTCCCTGCTGCATTAATGAGGGGCTCCACATAATATAATCATGGATGTTGTGTCAAGGCATGGGGTGTACCCATGACAGTTATTGGTCACCCCAGCATGCTTCCCCCATGGTCATTTGAAGGTGTAGCACAGTATCGTGTGTGGCTCACTGAGATATACATACCCAATGCCAGAGCACATACAGTAAACATCACACGGACATACCATTAACTGGACTCATCAATATGTAAACTAACTGAGTTACCCATGTGAGTGCAGTATGGAGTAACAGCCGTAGTATACTCCATGTACAAAACGACATAACACATGTTAAATGCAGCGACCATCGTGCATGTTCCCAGTCCCACTTCCTGCAAGGGATGTAACGTAATCCCGAAGGCACGAGTAATGCATGCCGGATGCAAGTCAGCAGATCATGTTTAGCACACGTTACCAGGAATATGCATTGCCTACTGCTGGTAAGCGACGTTTAAATATGACTATATGGATATGCGCGAAACAGGGATAAGCTACACCGAATATCGCGCAGATCACAGTCAATGATGTCTAGAACAGGTGAAATCAGCATTATTCACCCCTGTACTAATAGCGCCTGCTCTGAAGGGTAAAACTACCACTGCCAGGTGTAGAACACGCAATCATGTATAGAATCACCTAACACTATTGCTAGGCAAGATGTACCTATGGTAGGGTTGCCACCTCTTCAAATGACCA
Organism: Protopterus annectens; assembly: GCF_019279795.1. NCBI lineage: Eukaryota > Metazoa > Chordata > Ceratodontiformes > Protopteridae > Protopterus > Protopterus annectens. Next base: position 1,486,869,013 of record NC_056728.1, on the reverse strand, counting down.
ATGTGGGACATACGTCAGATGTCTGCAGGCCGACACATACACCCGGCCAGTATGAAATGCAGAACTTCACTGTTTTGCCTGGATAAAAGCTCATTCTTGTAATGTTTACTTACTTATTCTGTTTCTAGCACATATAGGTGGTTCAGATACAGAATAACTGTTTTATGCAACTATTACATAAACTATAGGAAATAAATATGTTCTAAAATCACAGGACATTTGCCATGTTCACAAATATTTTGCAGGACACAACTGCCCAAAGAGGGACTGTCCCTCGCAGAGTGGGACAGCTGGTAACCCTAACCTACGGCAGGTGTGTAATGTGACAGGTACCGACCAAAACGTGTGGAGTCCAGGAAACAGTATATACCAACAAGTACACAATGAAAGGTGTAGCTTGCCTGTCACTTTCCCCGTCAGATATATATATATATATATATATAGATATATATATATATATATACATATATATATATATATATATATATATATATATATGTACACATATATACATATATATATAATACAGATAGAAAGGGCGATAGAGTGATATATGTTGATATATACGGAGTCAGCGATATCTGCAAATATATATAATAGGTCAACGAGATTCAGAACACCTTGAAGGTACAAATAAATAGGATACTGCCAACTATGGAATGTGTAACATACCGACATGTGTAATGACGAGGCTGAAAGACCGAAAGAACACAGTACCAGAACAGTACAACCGCGAGTAATAGTATGATGATATGAAGGGACATTTAGTTACCGCCGCTGGTGTTGCGGTCCGCGTAGGTACTGTGTTCAACTGTGTTTGTGAGTGCCGTAGTCTGTGTATGTGTGTGTTGAGGGTGCCGTGTGCATCTCAGTGTGACTGTAATGTGTGTGTGTGTCCGCATCATGTGTCTGTTAGTGCCAACTCGGAGGTAGATCATTATGGTAGGTGTGGGTATAGCTAGCCGTAGGCATACGGTTACCACCTGTCCCACATTAGGAGGGACAGCCCCTCCCTGGGCAGGTGTGTCTTGACATAAAACATTACAAAGGGCAAATGTCCGGTTTTGTAGGACATTAATATGTCCCATATATAATGTAATAGTTGCATTAAATAGTTATGCCTGTATGTAAGAAACGTAAATGTTACATGCAATATGATAAGTAGCCAAAGTCCCACAAGAGGTATGCATTGAGGATAAAAGTATGTGCTAACCTGTGTACTGACCATGGGTATGTGTTGGCCTGTAAACACCACTGTGCAAGTGTCCAACAATGGCCATATGAAAAGGTGGCAACCCATGGCAAAGAGGTTCTGTTACCAACACAACCAGAATGACTGCAAATATCTGGGACAGAAATACACAGGATAGCTGTCAGTTAGACATATCCCTTTACATATCGCTGCAATTCTGGAGGTATGGAAGTATCAACCTCACCTGCATATTATATAGAAACCAATTAACAATGGCCCAATGTACAATCCTTTAACATAAGTCTACTAACTGATAGCTCTTTAATTAGGGATGGAGCCCACACACATATATATGGAATATGTAGAAATGCAAGCCCCACAAACCTGTATATGCTACGTACACCCACCGACATCCCCCACACTAGAAACTATAGCAATACAGACTGCAATAACAGCACAAACATCCAGTTAGTCAATTACATCTGCAGAACCGTCAACATACCTTGTGAGAGATACAATTAAAGGCGCCATGCAAAATTGCAGCCATTATATAATGGAACAGATGGCGATGTTACAGGTTTTGTTTGCAATAGTCCGTTATCAGATGTTGGGATGACAGGAACACCAACATGTTGAACCGCATACTTTAGCTGTCACACACAATCCACGTGGGACATGAATCCAAAGTATAATTGTCTCTATGCATAGCAGTTGCAATTACACATAACAAAACACAATACAGGCTGTCTGCCCGAAGGTAGGGCAAATGGGCAATGCCCAAGTGGAGAATTAAATTATACCCCACTGTTGGCGCGTAATTGGCGAATGAAGTAGCTGCACAGCTGATATGCAAGTAATTAGTCACTCAGGAACACCACATGTTACAGGTATCGACGTATATAAGGATGACTTGCTAGACATTCAAACCATATGCTCATACAAAATACCTGTTTAAGCAGTGTGAGAGAGATAGAGACGAAAGTCCATAACGATAACAAGGTATGTAGAACACTCGATATGTAAGTTTATGCATAGCATGTTTTTTTATTAATTATTTACTGTATGTATAGCCTGATTTGCATTAATTAAAGGAGTACAACGGGTTTCTAAACAGAATTGCTCAACTTCCCTGCCTTTTTCCTCCCTATTTATGTATTCCTTTATAAACAAACAACAAAGCATCGTTTAAAACATTTCAATTCCCCTCACTTTTCTTAACCAAGCCTACCTTAGCGTACAGGGATTGTTTACCTTTCAAAAACATTCTCTCACGTTTCAGTTTAGCATGCTGGAGTTACCCAATTACTGACATCATCGCGGCCAGGCAGTGGAGGTATTTTTTTTTTAACATTTCCCTCCCCCGAAGTGACATCACCGCAACCGGCCTCAGTCAAACAATCAAACCCACCCATTTTCTGATGTCACAGCTGCCTTGTCCTTCCCCCAGCCTTGGAGTGCTAAAATAGAGCTGCAGGAAGTAGAGAAGTTAATTTCCTGTCGGTGTTTCCAGTACGCCTTATTTTGCCAAAGGAACCTGTTGCGGGAAGCTTTGCTGTTAACAGCGTTTTTTCAGGGATCTGCTAAATAGGTAAGTAAACTATTTTTTAAAATCACTAAAGTTGTAGCCGAATTTCTTCTGCTTTTGCTTAATGTAATAAGAATAATAAACAATGTAACTTGCCGTGTTTGTGAATTCATAGCTGCATATAGAAACTCGTACACGTGTTCTTGGTTTGTTGGTAATAGTAACAGGTTTTGTTGAGAATAGGTGTATGTGTTTTGTACGCATAACTATGCGATCATGGTCTGCCTCACCTTCTACTTTCACTCACTAAGCTGTTTATTTATTTTTTGTTATGTAAAACTACAGTTAAAGAATTGTAACAGAAGGGCCAGCTAGATCGTGATTGCACAGTTATGCAAACAAAACACGAGCTGTTGTAGTTTGTCCTCGCAAAGTTTCACGTCTGATGCTGGGTGGGGGTGGCAGGTTTCCACAGTGTCTTCAGAATGGCCACTAACTGTTTCACTCCTTTATACACTGTCATGTTGCCAAGGAATACTGAATGCGCTATATAAAATGGTCCAAAACCTAACCAAGCACTTCACATCAGCTTACTTTCCTAATGGGGTGGTGGGAGGTAAAAAAATAAGCATCTTTACCCAAACGTCCAAGGTGCCACTAAATGTTAATGAATGTTAATTTTAACACCCTCTGGGTATATTGGCCACAGAGCTGTGGAAAAACGAACCTAGGTCACAAATCACCCAGGGAAGTGCTGTTAAACAAGACACCAAGTTATCTTTAAAAACACGGAGCTGTTATGTCACATTTACCAAAGAACACGTATAACCGCAGTAATCAAAAACAGTGATAGCGATTTTATCCAGACAACGCCAAGCATACAATGCACATTTCAACAAAGTCTTTATATGCCGTATTACACGGACATCATTGTGCGATAGTACGTATGTTGTGTGTGTGACGGTCCATGAATAGGAAGGTGTACGTACGACTTCGGGTTTATTATGTTTCCGTACATCGGTCTCTCTCTCTCTGTCTCTCTCTCTCTGTCTCTGTCTCTGTCTCTCTCTCTCTCTCTCATGACGATTACCGATGAACACTTTAAAAGGAATGATCCAATGTTAGCTCTCTCTCTCATATGACGATTACCGATGAACACTTTAAAAGGAATGATCCAATGTTAGCGCTGCATGAAACATGGACTTTTAATACTTTAAATCCAAGTTTTACCGATTCATTGGAAATACTTACATTGTGGTTTCTCAGACGTCTCTGCAGTTTTGACAGAGTACTGATCAGAACCACTGTTGGAGTCAAGATGACGATTAACGATGCGATTCATTTCTCTGCAGTTTGTAGCTCAATCATAAAGGTTGAGAGAGTACTGATCAGAACCACTGTTGTATACTGCCCCTAAAACAGAAATCTTATTTCAGAATGATCTTTGCTTGTTAGAAGCTGACTCTATCTCATAAACTACATTGTAGTTTAGTAAAGTACTTGTAGCAGACAAGGATGCAGCCAGACATATATATTTTCTACTCAGACTTCATGCATTTGCCCCTGCCACCCATAACCCATTTCAAAATGTACTTAACCCTCAAAATGCTGTCCTTATATACTTTGGAAAGGAAAATATTGTCAACGGTTGCACTTGTAACCATACAAAACCTAGTGTTTTAGGAGTACTCCTGTCAGGTAAGTGTATTTTGTATAGCTTTATACAGTGAGCACTACTTTACAGTTCTAAACATTCTGTGCTTATTTGAGCTATAACGTTTTGGAGGGATGCTCAGAAAAAATGTACTTGGTTGAGTACAGGGAGTATGCCTAGCTACACCTCTGGTAACCTACCCTTTTTACTACCTTGGAAACAATTAATTGATTTGTGCTGCATTCTGCACATACCGAACGGTTTCAAAAGGTGCACGATGGGTGTATGTTGGGGTAGTGCAGGTATGGACTTGTGTCATTAAAAGTCCGAATTTAGCAGGTTATGTTGCTGCCACTGGATTAATAAAAATACGCTAATAGCACCTGGCAGGACTCGGCTACAAGATGGATGCAGTAAGACTGGAAACCCTCAATATATGGATTGACACTTGTGATAAATCCAGTGTGTGTGTGCCTGTGCACATGTGTGTGTGTGTGTGTGTGTGTGTGTGTGTGTGTGTGTGTGTGTTTTAATTCTGCAGTTATGTTGAGTGACTGCCAGCACATGCAATTAAATAAATAAAACAGGTTATATTTATTTTGTCGACATGAAATTACAGAATTTAAGATGCTGTCTACAACTCCTCCTGTAGTCATTGATTTTCTTTATAAAGTTTGACATGTTTGGGGTGCATGTATTATAAGGGTTTAATCTGAAAATCTATTCTATAAAAAAAAGAAAGAAAGGAACAGAGAGAAAGAATAGAAAATGTTCCTGTTTTGGACTTCCTGCTATGATTGTTTGAAGCCAGCGCTATGGTTTAGTGCTCTGAGGTTTGGGTTATTTGCCCGTTCCCATCCCGATAATACTAGAACTTATACTGAGAGTAAGGAATATATTGCAAGATACAGGCAATGCCCCATTTAGTACTCTCAATTGCACTTTCAGTCTTGCTTTCTGGGGGATCACATTTGTGGACGATGCACTTTCAGCAGGAACCAAGTTGGCAGTTAAGGCAAATAGGTCACTTGTAAACAATGGACACATACACAAAACAAGAACATAGCCAAGTTGCATTAAAAGATAAATGTTAAAAAAATACATATAAAATGTAAGAGGACCGAAAGGTAATGCTCATTTCCACCCACGCAGGAAATTTATAACGAGTATTTGCAAACTTTTTCTAAAGCAAAGTTTTACTATTTCTCAAACAGTCAAAATTAGTCGTGTTAGCAAGCAGTAAAATAGTCGTGTTGGCAAGCAGTAAAACATGCTCTGCATTCAACTTGTATGTAGCAAATTACACGTGTTTGATAATGATGATCTCTTTAGTAATTCTATATTTCCTTTCATGATGCAGGGTTACCACATGCCCCTTTTATAGGTTCATAGGTTCATAGGTTCATACTAGGCTATCTGCCCGAGGGCATTTACAAGCCTAGCCCATCGTTTTGTGGCTTACGCCACCCCTTTGGTATGGGGAACTATACCCATTATTTTGCTGTGCCTCTGTCGAGCAGTGACACTGAGGTAATCCCTGGGGTATATCTGCGATCTCCCATCCATTGGTCAAGATTTCTCTTGAACAAGGCCAGCGAGGTGCTCTGCCTCACATGTACCGGGATTTTGTTCCACAGCATAGGGAGTCTTTGGGTGATGAATCTATCCCTCCAGCACGTCCTATTAATAGCCGTGTCGAGGTTTAAGTCTCCCGCCCTTGTGGCTCTGATGGATCTAGATTTTTGAGGTGAAGCATATTCATCAAATCTGGGTTTGACATGGCCTTGTATGTTAGGCAAAGGTCACCTCTGAGCAAGCGGTAAGCGACTGAATAGAGCTGGAGTTCTTTCAGTCGTGCAGCATAGGACAGATTTTTGAGACCCTTTATCCTTTTGGTGAGGAACTTTTGTGGCCTCTCCAGCTGCTGCAAGTGTCGGGTCAGATACATTCCGAATGGGGCATTGTACTCAATCATTGGTCTGATGAGTGATGAGTAAAGGGAGACTATGACCTCCCTTGATCTAGATGAGAATCCCTTCATGATAAGGTGGGCAATGTAGAAGGTCTTCCTAACTACTTTAGCTACATGGGTGTCGAATGACAGACTACTATCAACCTGGGTCCCCAGGTCCCTGATAACTTCTTCTGTGCTCAGTGGATTGCCACCTATTTGGTAGCTAGGGTAACCTTGTTTTTCCCGAAGGGTATGACTATGCATTTTTTAGCATTTAACTTTAGGCCGTGGCTCTGGCACCAGTTATCCATTTCTGTGAGACCCTTCTGAAGGATATCTGTGTCAGATGTGTTTTCTACTATGGCCCAGTTTGCAGTCATCTGCAAACTTTGTCAGCCATAACCCTCCTGTGTTTGCTTGTACTTCGGAAAAGTAGATGCCAAACAAGAGTGGGCCCAGGACTGAGCCCTGTGGGACACCACTTGTGACAGGCTTTGAGTCTGACATGGCGCCAGCAACTCTGACCCTGTGGGTTCTGTCACTCAGCCAGTTTGCAACCCATCTTGTGATGTATGGGTTAACATTTAAGCTGATGAGTTTTTCAATGATACCCGTGGGGTATTGTATCGAAGGCCTTAGCCAGATCGAGGTAGGCTGTATGGACTGCCTTTCCCTCATCAATGGCTTTGGTGACTGTTTTGAAAAAGTCAACCAAGTTTAAAAGGCATGATCTGCCTTTGACAAAGCCAAACTGGGTTGGATCCAAAGTCTGCAAATTCCCTATGTCTTTATTTATGAGGTCCATTATGATCCTCTCCATGGCTTTGCAGATAAGGCTTGTCAAGCTAATGGGCCGGTAATTTCCAGGGTCGGTGGAGGCACCGCCTTTGTGAAGTGGAACCACAGTTGCAGTGCGCCACTCCCTGGGTACGTATCCAGAGGTAAGACTTTGATTAAACAGTTGTCCTAGCTGTGGGTTTAATTCCTCATTGAGTTCGTGGAGCACACAGCCGGGGACACCATCAGGTCCCATGGATGCTGTGTTTTTGCTTTGGAGAGAGCAGTTCTCACTTGGGCGCTGGAGATGTTTGGGGGCTGCAATCGTTGGTATAGATATCTCTCCTTTTGGGGAGGGGAGAAGTTTGCACTGAACCTGTCAGCCAGTATGTTGGCAATGTCTGTAGGATCAGTAATCTTCACATCATTTTGAACTAGTTCTGAGCATAACTGGGAGTTTCCTCCTAGGTTTCTAACATAGCTAAAGAAGGCCTTATGATTGTCTTTTGAGTCTTTAGCTATTTTTCTCGAAATTTGCTTTGGATGATTTTATGAGAGCTCTTAGTTTTTACTTATAGTGATCAAGGGTGTCTTACCTTTTAAGGATTTTGCTCTATCTTGTAGTAGCTTCCTCCTTTTGTTGTAGAGTTTGTTTATGGCTGGGGTCCACCAGACTGGACGCTTGCCTTTGGTACAAAGAGTCTTTGTTTTGCTTGGGATTGCCTTATCCATGCAGTCCTGCAGGTGCTGGTAGAAGGCATTTGTAAGTGATTCAGCGGCTTGAGTACTGTTTTCCATGCCGCTCGGGGCCTTAAAGGAGACCACACTAGTCTTTAGAAGTGTGAAGTCGGCTTTTGAGAAGTTCTTTACTGTGGTCTTTTTATTTCAGGTGGGGTGGGATGAGGACCTCCAGCGAGATTAGTTTGTGATCTGATCTCACCAGTGAGGGTATACTTCGGTGTTGAACATTGTGCTCCCATGTTCGTGATGATGAGATCAAGTATGTTATCTCCTCTTGTGGGATGGTGACTAGTTGTTCCATGGCATTTGAGTTTATGAATTCCAGGAACTTTTGGGCTAGGGTGTTTGGGCTTGAGTAGTGTTCCCAGTCTATATTAGGGTAATTGAAGTCACCTAGTATGATGGTGTTTGGTGATACATTTATCCCCTCTAGTGTTTTCAGGAAGGCCATGTGAGGTTCCTGAGTTTGTGAGGGTGGCCTGTAACATGCTACAATTTGCAGAGCAGTCTTGCCTATGGTTAATTGCACCTGGATGGTCTCCGATGCATCGTGCGTTGCCACCAGTCTTGAGGTGTGGGTGTCCTTGATGAATATGGATACCCCCCCTCCGGATTTTGGGGCCGGAACGCATGATATGAGGTAAAACCTGATAGCGCTGGGGTGCTCTCAGGAGCCTTGAACCAGGTTTCTGTCACAGCACAGACATCGATGTTCTCCATACTGAGAAGGGCCTCGAGTGCATGCATTTTGAGATTTAGACTTCTGGCATTGAGCAGCATTACCCTTAGTTTTTTTCCTTTTTTGTGTTCTAGGGTGGTAGGTTTAGAAGTTGAGCCTTGCCTAAAAAAGGCACTATGGGGGTGGCAGGAGCCTTTGCCAATATCCGGAATCCCAGGGGTGACAGGTGCAAGCCATCACTGGAAGCAGTGGCTTGTCCAGCATGTCATCCCAGGCAGACAGATACTGGATCCCCTTTGAATGACACCAGTGTTTAAGCCAATTGTTAAAGCTGATCATCTTATCTCTGTATTGTGGCATCATTCTTGGTGAAGGTAGGATACTGCTCAAGGTCAGGGTCATACCTGCCTGGGCTACATAATCAGAGAGCTCCTCAATGGCTCTTTTCATGTAGTCCAAGGAGGTACGTCTCAGGTCGTTTACACCAGCGTGGACAATGACTGAGTCATATTTGTACCTGCTGTTGAGAGACCTGAGTGCTTGCGTTATGTGGCGGATTCTAGCGCCCGACAGGCAGCTTACTGTGACCTTCTCCTTACTCAGTCTGGTGAGCGGGACGTCAGTGTGTCTGACTATGGAGTCACCAATGACTAGTGTGTCTGGCATTGTGTTTGGCCTTAAGGGCTGTGACTGTTTGACACTCTGACTGTGAGGTCTATGTGTTGCAGGTGTTGTGTTCTGAGGTGGTGGTTGTTTGGGTGTCTGCTTTGGTGGCCTCTGCTGTTTTGGTAGATTTTTGATCAGAGCCTCCGAGTATGTCTGTGTGTTTATGTGTATGATTTGAGGTTGTAATGGTACTATGTGAGACTGGGTCTATAGTGTGTGTGGTAACCTTCTCCTCCTGACTGGTCTTGCCAGTCCTATGTTGAGAGAGCTCAGCCTCCAGTTTGGCTGTATAGTTGCATCTCTCGCATGTATTTGTGTTTTGTGGGAGGAGGAGAGGGTTGTCTGTTTACATGAGGCAATTGTAACATTGCCTCAATATTCCCAGGTTCACCAGCTGAGCAGGAGAGGACACTAGCAACTGATCCTCGACATGCTAGAAGGAATAGACAAAAAAAAACTTTAAAGAAGATTCCGGGACGTGGATGACCGAGAAATGGGGGTTTGCCTTTTGGGGTACTATCTATGACAAGAGCACCGTATCAAGGTAATAAGTACTGTAGGAGCAAGTGCTAGGCTTAACAGATAGAGAATAGTCTACTTGGAGTCAAGTAGAGATGATCTTTTAGTTATAGTATACGCTGATTAGATCAGTAGTATAGTTCGAGGAAGGTAGCTTTAAGGGAAAATTTGAAGAGTGGAATTTAGGTAGCCCAAATAGTTTAAATCTGCTTAACCGGCGCTGCCCTAGTGTGCAACGGTAGCAGCTCCGTGCTAAACCGCGCAAAAACGCTGCTTAGCGTTTTTATATCAGGGGGCTGAAAGAAGCTAGGAACTGGCCCAAAACGACCAATAAACTACAAGTTGCTGGCTGAAACCTCACAAAACTGGACCAACAGGCAGCTCAATGCTTCCCACTCCCACTGGTAAGCAAGGGAACTTCCTCTGTTCCAAATTAGGTAAAGATTCAGTAACAGGAACTGCAAACAAAGCCCAGGGATCAGCAAGCTCTGAAACTGGACTATTCTAGCTTAGTAAGGCGGAAAACAAGAGATATTTTTTTTTTTTTTTTTTCAGAAAACAAGCAGAAACAGATACAGTAAACACTTATAAATGCTATAAATCGGCTATCACAGCCTACACAAACAATTTGCAACAGTTACAGATTTTAAAAGTAACAAATTGAGAAACAAGTGCAAAAACAGAATAAATGCAGAAAAACAGTAACAATGTATCAGCAAGCAGGCGAAATACAGTTGCTAGATAAATAGAAGTGGAAAGCCACAAAAATTATACTTAAATCAGGTAAAGTCGCTTTTTTAGCTCTCTGAAGCTTGGATTACTCTGCTGGCCACCACGAGGATCTGTGCTGAGTAGGTACAAGCCAAAAACGCGCTTAGCGTTTTTTATATCAGGGGGCTGAAAGAAGCTAGGAACTGGCCCAAAACGACCAATAAACTACAAGTTGCTGGCTGAAACCTCACAAAACTGGACCAACAGGCAGCTCAATGCTTCCCACTCCCACTGGTAAGCAAGGGAACTTCCTCTGTTCCAAATTAGGTAAAGATTCAGTAACAGGAACTGCAAACAAAGCCCAGGGATCAGCAAGCTCTGAAACTGGACTATTCTAGCTTAGTAAGGCGGGAAAACAAGAGATATTTTTTTTTTTTTTTTTTCAGAAAACAAGCAGAAACAGATACAGTAAACACTTATAATGCTATAAATCGGCTATCACAGCCTACACAAACAATTTGCAACAGTTACAGATTTTAAAAGTAACAAACTGAGAAACAATTGCAAAACAGAATAAATGCAGAAAAACAGTAACAATGTATCAGCAAGCAGGCGAAATACAGTTGCTAGATAAATAGAAGTGGAAAGCCACAAAAATTATACTTAAATCAGGTAAAGTCGCTTTTTTAGCTCTCTGAAGCTTGGGTTACTCTGCTGGCCACCACGCGGATCTGTGCTGTGTAGGTACAAGCCAAAAACGCTGCTTAGCGCTTTTTATATCAGGGGGCTGAAAGAAGCTAGGAACTGGCCCAAAACGACCAATAAACTACAAGTTGCTGGCTGAAACCTCACAAAACTGGACCAACAGGCAGCTCAATGCTTCCCACTCCCACTGGTAAGCAAGGGAACTTCCTCTGTTCCAAATTAGGTAAAGATTCAGTAACAGGAACTGCAAACAAAGCCCAGGGATCAGCAAGCTCTGAAACTGGACTATTCTAGCTTAGTAAGGCGGAAAACAAGAGATATTTTTTTTTTTTTTTTTTCAGAAAACAAGCAGAAACAGATACAGTAAACACTTATAAATGCTATAAATCGGCTATCACAGCCTACACAAACAATTTGCAACAGTTACAGATTTTAAAAGTAACAAATTGAGAAACAAGTGCAAAAACAGAATAAATGCAGAAAAACAGTAACAATGTATCAGCAAGCAGGCGAAATACAGTTGCTAGATAAATAGAAGTGGAAAGCCACAAAAATTATACTTAAATCAGGTAAAGTCGCTTTTTTAGCTCTCTGAAGCTTGATTACTCTGCTGGCCACCACGAGGATCTGTGTTGAGTATGTACAAGCCAAAAAAGCTGCGCTTAGCGTGTTGTATATCAGGGGGCTGAAAGAAGCTAGGAACTGGCCCAAAACGACCAATAAACTACAAGTTGCTGGCTGAAACCTCACAAAACTGGACCAACAGGCAGCTCAATGCTTCCCACTCCCACTGGTAAGCAAGGGAACTTCCTCTGTTCCAAATTAGGTAAAGATTCAGTAACAGGAACTGCAAACAAAGCCCAGGGATCAGCAAGCTCTGAAACTGGACTATTCTAGCTTAGTAAGGCGGGAAAACAAGAGATATTTTTTTTTTTTTTTTTTCAGAAAACAAGCAGAAACAGATACAGTAAACACTTATAAATGCTATAAATCGGCTATCACAGCCTACACAAACAATTTGCAACAGTTACAGATTTTAAAAGTAACAAATTGAGAAACAAGTGCAAAAACAGAATAAATGCAGAAAAACAGTAACAATGTATCAGCAAGCAGGCGAAATACAGTTGCTAGATAAATAGAAGTGGAAAGCCACAAAATTATACTTAAATCAGGTAAAGTCGCTTTTTAGCTCTCTGAAGCTTGGATTACTCTGCTGGCCACCACGAGGATCTGTGCTGAGTAGGTACAAGCCAAAAACGCTGCTTAGCGTTTTTTATATCAGGGGCTGAAAGAAGCTAGGAACTGGCCCAAAACGACCAATAAACTACAAGTTGCTGGCTGAAACCTCACAAAACTGGACCAACAGGCAGCTCAATGCTTCCCACTCCCACTGGTAAGCAAGGGAACTTCCTCTGTTCCAAATTAGGTAAAGATTCAGTAACAGGAACTGCAAACAAAGCCCAGGGATCAGCAAGCTCTGAAACTGGACTATTCTAGCTTAGTAAGGCGGGAAAACAAGAGATATTTTTTTTTTTTTTTCAGAAAACAAGCAGAAACAGATACAGTAAACACTTATAAATGCTATAAATCGGCTATCACAGCCTACACAAACAATTTGCAACAGTTACAGATTTTAAAAGTAACAAATTGAGAAACAAGTGCAAAACAGAATAAATGCAGAAAAACAGTAACAATGTATCAGCAAGCAGGCGAAATACAGTTGCTAGATAAATAGAAGTGGAAAGCCACAAAAATTATACTTAAATCAGGTAAAGTCGCTTTTTTAGCTCTCTGAAGCTTGGATTACTCTGCTGGCCACCACGAGGATCTGTGCTGAGTAGGTACAAGCCAAAAAACGCGCGTTAGCGTTTTTTATATCAGGGGGCTGAAAGAAGCTAGGAACTGGCCCAAAACGACCAATAAACTACAAGTTGCTGGCTGAAACCTCACAAAACTGGACCAACAGGCAGCTCAATGCTTCCCACTCCCACTGGTAAGCAAGGGAACTTCCTCTGTTCCAAATTAGGTAAAGATTCAGTAACAGGAACTGCAAACAAAGCCCAGGGATCAGCAAGCTCTGAAACTGGACTATTCTAGCTTAGTAAGGCGGGAAAACAAGAGATATTTTTTTTTTTTTTTTTTCAGAAAACAAGCAGAAACAGATACAGTAAACACTTATAAATGCTATAAATCGGCTATCACAGCCTACACAAACAATTTGCAACAGTTACAGATTTTAAAAGTAACAAATTGAGAAACAAGTGCAAAAACAGAATAAATGCAGAAAAACAGTAACAATGTATCAGCAAGCAGGCGAAATACAGTTGCTAGATAAATAGAAGTGGAAAGCCACAAAAATTATACTTAAATCAGGTAAAGTCGCTTTTTTAGCTCTCTGAAGCTTGGATTACTCTGCTGGCCACCACGAGGATCTGTGCTGAGTAGGTACAAGCCCAAAATCGCGTGCTTAGCGTTTTTTATATCAGGGGGCTGAAAGAAGCTAGGAACTGGCCCAAAACGACCAATAAACTACAAGTTGCTGGCTGAAACCTCACAAAACTGGACCAACAGGCAGCTCAATGCTTCCCACTCCCACTGGTAAGCAAGGGAACTTCCTCTGTTCCAAATTAGGTAAAGATTCAGTAACAGGAACTGCAAACAAAGCCCAGGGATCAGCAAGCTCTGAAACTGGACTATTCTAGCTTAGTAAGGCGGGAAAACAAGAGATATTTTTTTTTTTTTTTTTTCAGAAAACAAGCAGAAACAGATACAGTAAACACTTATAAAGCTATAAATCGGCTATCACAGCCTACACAAACAATTTGCAACAGTTACAGATTTTAAAAGTAACAAATTGAGAAACAAGTGCAAAAACAGAATAAATGCAGAAAAACAGTAACAATGTATCAGCAAGCAGGCGAAATACAGTTGCTAGATAAATAGAAGTGGAAAGCCACAAAATTATACTTAAATCAGGTAAAGTCGCTTTTTTAGCTCTCTGAAGCTTGGATTACTCTGCTGGCCACCACGAGGATCTGTGCTGAGTAGGTACAAGCCAAAAAACGCGCGTTTAGCGTTTTTTATATCAGGGGGCTGAAAGAAGCTAGGAACTGGCCCAAAACGACCAATAAACTACAAGTTGCTGGCTGAAACCTCACAAAACTGGACCAACAGGCAGCTCAATGCTTCCCACTCCCACTGGTAAGCAAGGGAACTTCCTCTGTTCCAAATTAGGTAAAGATTCAGTAACAGGAACTGCAAACAAAGCCCAGGGATCAGCAAGCTCTGAAACTGGACTATTCTAGCTTAGTAAGGCGGGAAAACAAGAGATATTTTTTTTTTTTTTTTTTTTTCAGAAAACAAGCAGAAACAGATACAGTAAACACTTATAAATGCTATAAATCGGCTATCACAGCCTACACAAACAATTTGCAACAGTTACAGATTTTAAAAGTAACAAATTGAGAAACAAGTGCAAAAACAGAATAAATGCAGAAAAACAGTAACAATGTATCAGCAAGCAGGCGAAATACAGTTGCTAGATAAATAGAAGTGGAAAGCCACAAAAATTATACTTAAATCAGGTAAAGTCGCTTTTTTAGCTCTCTGAAGCTTGGATTACTCTGCTGGCCACCACGAGGATCTGTGCTGAGTAGGTACAAGCAAAAAACGCGCGTTTAGCTTTTTTTATATCAGGGGGCTGAAAGAAGCTAGGAACTGGCCCAAAACGACCAATAAACTACAAGTTGCTGGCTGAAACCTCACAAAACTGGACCAACAGGCAGCTCAATGCTTCCCACTCCCACTGGTAAGCAAGGGAACTTCCTCTGTTCCAAATTAGGTAAAGATTCAGTAACAGGAACTGCAAACAAAGCCCAGGGATCAGCAAGCTCTGAAACTGGACTATTCTAGCTTAGTAAGGCGGGAAAACAAGAGATATTTTTTTTTTTTTTTTTTTTCAGAAAACAAGCAGAAACAGATACAGTAAACACTTATAATGCTATAAATCGGCTATCACAGCCTACACAAACAATTTGCAACAGTTACAGATTTTAAAAGTAACAAATTGAGAAACAAGTGCAAAAACAGAATAAATGCAGAAAAACAGTAACAATGTATCAGCAAGCAGGCGAAATACAGTTGCTAGATAAATAGAAGTGGAAAGCCACAAAATTATACTTAAATCAGGTAAAGTCGCTTTTTAGCTCTCTGAAGCTTGGATTACTCTGCTGGCCACCACGAGGATCTGTGCTGAGTAGGTACAAGCCAAAAACGCGCGCTTAGCGCTTTTTATATCAGGGGGCTGAAAGAAGCTAGGAACTGGCCCAAAACGACCAATAAACTACAAGTTGCTGGCTGAAACCTCACAAAACTGGACCAACAGGCAGCTCAATGCTTCCCACTCCCACTGGTAAGCAAGGGAACTTCCTCTGTTCCAAATTAGGTAAAGATTCAGTAACAGGAACTGCAAACAAAGCCCAGGGATCAGCAAGCTCTGAAACTGGACTATTCTAGCTTAGTAAGGCGGGAAAACAAGAGATATTTTTTTTTTTTTTTTTTTCAGAAAACAAGCAGAAACAGATACAGTAAACACTTATAAATGCTATAAATCGGCTATCACAGCCTACACAAACAATTTGCAACAGTTACAGATTTTAAAAGTAACAAATTGAGAAACAAGTGCAAAACAGAATAAATGCAGAAAAACAGTAACAATGTATCAGCAAGCAGGCGAAATACAGTTGCTAGATAAATAGAAGTGGAAAGCCACAAAAATTATACTTAAATCAGGTAAAGTCGCTTTTTTAGCTCTCTGAAGCTTGGATTACTCTGCTGGCCACCACGAGGATCTGTGCTGAGTAGGTACAAGCCAAAAACGCTGCTTAGCTTTTTTATATCAGGGGCTGAAAGAAGCTAGGAACTGGCCCAAAACGACCAATAAACTACAAGTTGCTGGCTGAAACCTCACAAAACTGGACCAACAGGCAGCTCAATGCTTCCCACTCCCACTGGTAAGCAAGGGAACTTCCTCTGTTCCAAATTAGGTAAAGATTCAGTAACAGGAACTGCAAACAAAGCCCAGGGATCAGCAAGCTCTGAAACTGGACTATTCTAGCTTAGTAAGGCGGGAAAACAAGAGATATTTTTTGTTTTTTTTTTTTTTCAGAAAACAAGCAGAAACAGATACAGTAAACACTTATTGCTATAAATCGGCTATCACAGCCTACACAAACAATTTGCAACAGTTACAGATTTTAAAAGTAACAAATTGAGAAACAAGTGCAAAAACAGAATAAATGCAGAAAAACAGTAACAATGTATCAGCAAGCAGGCGAAATACAGTTGCTAGATAAATAGAAGTGGAAAGCCACAAAAATTATACTTAAATCAGGTAAAGTCGCTTTTTTAGCTCTCTGAAGCTTGGATTACTCTGCTGGCCACCACGAGGATCTGTGCTGAGTAGGTACAAGCCAAAAACGCTGCTTAGCGCTTTTTATATCAGGGGGCTGAAAGAAGCTAGGAACTGGCCCAAAACGACCAATAAACTACAAGTTGCTGGCTGAAACCTCACAAAACTGGACCAACAGGCAGCTCAATGCTTCCCACTCCCACTGGTAAGCAAGGGAACTTCCTCTGTTCCAAATTAGGTAAAGATTCAGTAACAGGAACTGCAAACAAAGCCCAGGGATCAGCAAGCTCTGAAACTGGACTATTCTAGCTTAGTAAGGCGGGAAAACAAGAGATATTTTTTTTTTTTTTTTCAGAAAACAAGCAGAAACAGATACAGTAAACACTTATAAATGCTATAAATCGGCTATCACAGCCTACACAAACAATTTGCAACAGTTACAGATTTTAAAAGTAACAAATTGAGAAACAAGTGCAAAAACAGAATAAATGCAGAAAAACAGTAACAATGTATCAGCAAGCAGGCGAAATACAGTTGCTAGATAAATAGAAGTGGAAAGCCACAAAAATTATACTTAAATCAGGTAAAGTCGCTTTTTTAGCTCTCTGAAGCTTGAGTTACTCTGCTGGCCACCACGCGGATCTGTGCTGAGTAGGTACAAGCCAAAAAACGCGTGCTTAGCGTTTTTTATATCAGGGGGCTGAAAGAAGCTAGGAACTGGCCCAAAACGACCAATAAACTACAAGTTGCTGGCTGAAACCTCACAAAACTGGACCAACAGGCAGCTCAATGCTTCCCACTCCCACTGGTAAGCAAGGGAACTTCCTCTGTTCCAAATTAGGTAAAGATTCAGTAACAGGAACTGCAAACAAAGCCCAGGGATCAGCAAGCTCTGAAACTGGACTATTCTAGCTTAGTAAGGCCGGAAAACAAGAGATATTTTTTTTTTTTTTTTTTTTCAGAAAACAAGCAGAAACAGATACAGTAAACACTTATAAATGCTATAAATCGGCTATCACAGCCTACACAAACAATTTGCAACAGTTACAGATTTTAAAAGTAACAAAGTGGGAAACAAGTGCAAAACAGAATAAATCCAGAAAAACAGTAACAATCTACCAGCAAGCAGCCGAACTACAGTTGCTCGGTAAATAGAAGTGGGAGCCCACAAAATTATACTTAAATCAGGTAAAGTCGCTTTTTAGCTCTCTGAAGCTTGGATTACTCTGCTGGCCACCACGAGGATCTGTGCTGAGTAGGTACAAGCCAAAAACGCGCGTTTAGCGTTTTTTATATCAGGGGGCTGAAAGAAGCTAGGAACTGGCCCAAAACGACCAATAAACTACAAGTTGCTGGCTGAAACCTCACAAAACTGGACCAACAGGCAGCTCAATGCTTCCCACTCCCACTGGTAAGCAAGGGAACTTCCTCTGTTCCAAATTAGGTAAAGATTCAGTAACAGGAACTGCAAACAAAGCCCAGGGATCAGCAAGCTCTGAAACTGGACTATTCTAGCTTAGTAAGGCGGGAAAACAAGAGATATTTTTTTTTTTTTTTTTTTTCAGAAAACAAGCAGAAACAGATACAGTAAACACTTATAAATGCTATAAATCGGCTATCACAGCCTACACAAACAATTTGCAACAGTTACAGATTTTAAAAGTAACAAATTGAGAAACAAGTGCAAAAACAGAATAAATGCAGAAAAACAGTAACAATGTATCAGCAAGCAGGCGAAATACAGTTGCTAGATAAATAGAAGTGGAAAGCCACAAAAATTATACTTAAATCAGGTAAAGTCGCTTTTTTAGCTCTCTGAAGCTTGGATTACTCTGCTGGCCACCACGAGGATCTGTGCTGAGTAGGTACAAGCCAAAAACGCGCGTTTAGCGTTTTTTATATCAGGGGGCTGAAAGAAGCTAGGAACTGGCCCAAAACGACCAATAAACTACAAGTTGCTGGCTGAAACCTCACAAAACTGGACCAACAGGCAGCTCAATGCTTCCCACTCCCACTGGTAAGCAAGGGAACTTCCTCTGTTCCAAATTAGGTAAAGATTCAGTAACAGGAACTGCAAACAAAGCCCAGGGATCAGCAAGCTCTGAAACTGGACTATTCTAGCTTAGTAAGGCGGAAAACAAGAGATATTTTTTTTTTTTTTTTTTCAGAAAACAAGCAGAAACAGATACAGTAAACACTTATAAATGCTATAAATCGGCTATCACAGCCTACACAAACAATTTGCAACAGTTACAGATTTTAAAAGTAACAAATTGAGAAACAAGTGCAAAACAGAATAAATGCAGAAAAACAGTAACAATGTATCAGCAAGCAGGCTTAAATACAGTTGCTAGATAAATAGAAGT
The DNA here is from genome assembly GCF_019279795.1 of Protopterus annectens. Lineage (NCBI taxonomy): Eukaryota > Metazoa > Chordata > Ceratodontiformes > Protopteridae > Protopterus > Protopterus annectens. Next base: position 1,486,850,114 of record NC_056728.1, on the reverse strand, counting down.
GGAAAGCCACAAAAATTATACTTAAATCAGGTAAAGTCGCTTTTTTAGCTCTCTGAAGCTTGGATTACTCTGCTGGCCACCACGAGGATCTGTGCTGAGTAGGTACAAGCCAAAAACGCTGCTTAGCGTTTTTTATATCAGGGGCTGAAAGAAGCTAGGAACTGGCCCAAAACGACCAATAAACTACAAGTTGCTGGCTGAAACCTCACAAAACTGGACCAACAGGCAGCTCAATGCTTCCCACTCCCACTGGTAAGCAAGGGAACTTCCTCTGTTCCAAATTAGGTAAAGATTCAGTAACAGGAACTGCAAACAAAGCCCAGGGATCAGCAAGCTCTGAAACTGGACTATTCTAGCTTAGTAAGGCGGGAAAACAAGAGATATTTTTTGTTTTTTTTTTTCAGAAAACAAGCAGAAACAGATACAGTAAACACTTATAAATGCTATAAATCGGCTATCACAGCCTACACAAACAATTTGCAACAGTTACAGATTTTAAAAGTAACAAATTGAGAAACAAGTGCAAAACAGAATAAATGCAGAAAAACAGTAACAATGTATCAGCAAGCAGGCGAAAATACAGTTGCTAGATAAATAGAAGTGGAAAGCCACAAAAATTATACTTAAATCAGGTAAAGTCGCTTTTTTAGCTCTCTGAAGCTTGGATTACTCTGCTGGCCACCACGAGGATCTGTGCTGAGTAGGTACAAGCCAAAAAACGCGCGTTTAGCGTTTTTTATATCAGGGGGCTGAAAGAAGCTAGGAACTGGCCCAAAACGACCAATAAACTACAAGTTGCTGGCTGAAACCTCACAAAACTGGACCAACAGGCAGCTCAATGCTTCCCACTCCCACTGGTAAGCAAGGGAACTTCCTCTGTTCCAAATTAGGTAAAGATTCAGTAACAGGAACTGCAAACAAAGCCCAGGGATCAGCAAGCTCTGAAACTGGACTATTCTAGCTTAGTAAGGCGGGAAAACAAGAGATATTTTTTTTTTTTTTTTTTTTCAGAAAACAAGCAGAAACAGATACAGTAAACACTTATAAATGCTATAAATCGGCTATCACAGCCTACACAAACAATTTGCAACAGTTACAGATTTTAAAAGTAACAAATTGAGAAACAAGTGCAAAAACAGAATAAATGCAGAAAACAGTAACAATGTATCAGCAAGCAGGCGAAATACAGTTGCTAGATAAATAGAAGTGGAAAGCCACAAAAATTATACTTAAATCAGGTAAAGTCGCTTTTTTAGCTCTCTGAAGCTTGAATTACTCTGCTGGCCACCACGAGGATCTGTGCTGAGTAGGTACAAGCCAAAAAACGTGCTTTAGCGCTTTTTATATCAGGGGGCTGAAAGAAGCTAGGAACTGGCCCAAAACGACCAATAAACTACAAGTTGCTGGCTGAAACCTCACAAAACTGGACCAACAGGCAGCTCAATGCTTCCCACTCCCACTGGTAAGCAAGGGAACTTCCTCTGTTCCAAATTAGGTAAAGATTCAGTAACAGGAACTGCAAACAAAGCCCAGGGATCAGCAAGCTCTGAAACTGGACTATTCTAGCTTAGTAAGGCCGGAAAACAAGAGATATTTTTTTTTTTTTTTCAGAAAACAAGCAGAAACAGATACAGTAAACACTTATAATGCTATAAATCGGCTATCACAGCCTACACAAACAATTTGCAACAGTTACAGATTTTAAAAGTAACAAATTGAGAAACAAGTGCAAAAACAGAATAAATGCAGAAAAACAGTAACAATGTATCAGCAAGCAGGCGAAATACAGTTGCTAGATAAATAGAAGTGGAAAGCCACAAAAATTATACTTAAATCAGGTAAAGTCGCTTTTTTAGCTCTCTGAAGCTTGGATTACTCTGCTGGCCACCACGAGGATCTGTGCTGAGTAGGTACAAGCCAAAAACGCTTAGCTTTTTATATCAGGGGGCTGAAAGAAGCTAGGAACTGGCCCAAAACGACCAATAAACTACAAGTTGCTGGCTGAAACCTCACAAAACTGGACCAACAGGCAGCTCAATGCTTCCCACTCCCACTGGTAAGCAAGGGAACTTCCTCTGTTCCAAATTAGGTAAAGATTCAGTAACAGGAACTGCAAACAAAGCCCAGGGATCAGCAAAACTTCCTGTTCCAAATTAGGTAAAGATTCAGTAACAGGAACTGCAAACAAAGCCCAGGGATCAGCAAGCTCTGAAACTGGACTATTCTAGCTTAGTAAGGCGGGAAAACAAGAGATGTTTTTTTTTTTTTTTTCAAGACGGTCTCTGTTTAAGCTTTTAATAAACATGACAATTGGACAATATTCTGCGCTTTTAAAACAAAAAATATTTCTCAAATTTCTTCTGATAGTTGCATAAAACAATTATTTTTTTTATCTAAAACACTACTGTGATACGAAACAACATGTACAACTCAAATGCTATAGAAGTGAGTTTTTATTTCAGCAACAAAGTGAAGTCTAGTTCTTTTTAATGGTTATTGGTATGACCTGCCCAGTAAACTTACTTCCATACAAAATTGTCCAACTTCAGGCAATGTAAAAGGTGGCAGCCCTTGTCCCACACATTTCATTTACTTTACCTGGTTACAAAGTATGCTAATAAAGCAGAGAGCAGCTGGGTTGGGATTGAACAGTGCGTGGATAAAATAAAACTAAGCAATGAAAGGAGTTGGCGGTTCAACTACTGAAAGTCAGAGGAAAAGGACCGGTGCATATAGTAAGAGAAACACAAAGTATAAACCAGATTGACTTATAATTTCATTAAGCAAGGAAACAGAATCAGCATGTTCAGTCAATTCCATTGTTTTACAGAAACCATAAGGGTAGCCCTCTAAACATTCCAGCATGTTTTTAATCGGGTAGGTTTTTTTTTTGGGACAGTACTTAATACAGACTCACAATTCGAGTAAACCCAGTTTTCCTTCGTTTTAAAGTTTTTCTCATGAAAGTGAAATTATGACTGGCTGCACATTGCATATTTGTTTTCCATAGAAATTTTTTGTGGACAGTAGAACCTGTTAGCTTAGCTGTGAACCGTGCCCAGTGAAGAAATTGTGGGCTAAGGTTTAGGATGTCTTATTTGGCCTGTGACTAGGGAAATTTTATGCATGCCTTTTACACCCTTACTGCCATTTTATTACTCTTGTAATCCACTATAAACTAAATATTAAAAGTAACTAAATATATACATATATTTTAGTATACCAGAAAATCCCATAGATTGTATGTAGAATTTTAAAAGATGTGAGAACAATGGAAAGGTGGTGCTGGTGATGAGGTTACAATGCTGATTTAGAGTAAAGGAAATTGATGCAAAAAAATGAAGGAACTTGCATGACGGATGGAGTAAAGGTATGCTGTCATTAAGGGAAGAAAAGTAAATTATTGTGTTGGAAGGTTTTTGTGGTAAGTTAAATAAAGGAATGTCTAACCATGCAGGGTTACCAGTACTTATTTAAGGGCTGATTTAAGGCAGTAGATTGTGTAAGAAATGGGATATTATAGGTTCATAGGTTTATACTAGGCTATCTGCCCCCTAAGGCATTTATAAGCCTAGCCCAAATTTTTGTGGCTTACGCCACCCCTTATATGAAAAAATACTGTGCCCATTAGTTTGTTGTGCCTCTGTCCAGCAGTGACACAGATATGATTCCTGGGGTAAACCTACGATCTTCCATCCACAGGTCGAGATTTCTCTTGAACAGAGCCAGCGAGGTGCTCTCACATGGACCGGGATTTTATTCCACAGCATAGGGAGTCTCTGAGTGATAAATCTATCCCTCCAGCACGTCCTATTTATATCCGTGCTAAGGTTTAAGTCACTTGCTCTAGTGGTTTTGGTGGATTTGGATTTTTTGAGGTGGAGCATGTCCATTAATTCCGGGTTGGACATGGCCTTGTATGTCAGGCACATGTCACCTCTGAGCAGACGGTATGCGACTGAAGAGAGATGGAGTTTTTTCAATCTGGCAGCATATGACAGATTTTGGAGTCCCTTTATCCTTTTGGTGAGGAACCTTTGGGGTCTCTCCAATTGCTGCAGATGTTGGGTGAGATATATCCCGAATGGGGCATTGTACTCTATCATTGGTCTGATAAGTGAAGAGTACAGGGGAACAATGACCTCACTAGATCTGGATGTGAATCCCTTCATGATCAGGTGGGCAATGTAGAAGGTCTTTCTAACCACTTTAGCAACGTGAATGTCAAAAGAAAGGCCACTGTCAACCTGGGTCCCCAGGTCCCTGATAACCTCTTCTGTGCTTAGTGGATTGCCACCTATATGGTAGCTTGGGGTTACCTTGTTTTTCCCGAAGGGTATGACTATACATTTTTTGGCGTTTAACTTCAGGCCATGGCTCTGGCACCAGCTATCTGTTTCCGTCAGTCCCTTCTGAAGGATATCCGTGTCCGATGCACTTTCCACTATGGCGCCCAGTTTGCAGTCATCTGCAAACTTTGTCAGCCAAAGTCCTCCCATGTTGGCCTGTACTTCTGAGAAGTAGATGCCGAGCAATAGAGGGCCAAGGACTGAGCCCTGTGGGACACCACTTGTGACCATCTTGGAGTCTGACGTAGCGCCAGCAACTCTAACCCTGTGGGTTCTGTCCTTAAGCCAGTTTGCAACCCATCTTGTGACATATGGGTTTACATTTAAGCTGGTAAATTTTTCTACAATACCCAAGTTGGGGTATTGTGTCGAAAGCCTTTGCAAGGTCAAGGTAGGCTGTATGGACTGCCTTTCCCTCATCAATGGCCTTGGTGACTGTTTCAAAGAAGTCGACCAAGTTCAAAAGGCATGATCTTCCCTTGACGAAGCCAAACTGGGTCGGGTCCAATGTCTGCAAGTCCCCTATATCTTTGTTTATGAGCTCCATTATGATCCTCTCCATAGCTTTGCAGACTAGACTTGTTAAGCTTATGGGGCGGTAATTACCAGGGTCCGTAGAGGCACCGCCTTTGTGGAGTGGGACCACAGTTGCCGTACGCCACTCCTTGAGCACGTATCCTGTGGTAAGGCTGAGATTAAACAGCTGCCTTATGTGTGGGTTTAATTCCTCATTTAGCTCGTGTAGCACACAGCCGGGGACACCATCCGGTCCCATTGATGCTGTGTTTTTAGAATTTAGATAGAGCTGTTTTCACCTGCGCATTTGAGATGTCTGGGAGGCTACACTCCGCTGGGATAGTTATCTCTCCTTTAGGGGGGGAGAAGGGGGTGACGTTTGCACTGAACCTGTCTGCCAGTATGTTGGCAATGTCTGTGGGTTCAGTGATTTTTGTATCATTTTGGACTAATTCTGAGCATATCTGGGAGTTTCTACCCAGGTTCCTAACATAGCTGAAAAAAGCCTTATGATTGTCCTTTGAATCCATGGCAATTTTTCTCTCAAAATTGGCCTTAGCTGATTTTATGAGTGCTCGATTTTTTACTAATAATGATCAGGGGTGACTTCCCTTTTATGGATTTTGTTCTATCATGTAATAGCTTTCTCCTCTTATTGTAAAGTTTGTTAATGGCTGGGGTCCACAAGACTGGACATTTGCCCTTTGTGGAAAGAGTCTTGGTTTTATTTGGGATTGCCTGATCCATGCAGTCCTGGAGGTGTTCATAGAAGGCATTTGTAAGGGCTTCCGCAGCTTGGGTTGTGGTTTCCACTGGCTCAGGGGCCTTGAAGGATACCACACCAGTCTTGAGTAGTGTGAAGTTTGCTTTAGAGAAGTTCTTCACTGTGAGCTTTTTTGTTTGGGTGGGTGGGGGTTGTGGATTTCCAGTGAGATTAGTTTATGATCAGATCTCACCAATGAGGGATATACTTCGTGTGGAGCATTTTGTCCCCATGTTTGTGATAATGAGATCTAGTATATTTTCTCCTCTCGTGGGAACAGTGACTAGCTATTCCATGGCATTTGAATTTATGAACTCCAGGAACCGTTGGGCTAGAAAGTTAGGGCTTGAGTAATGTTCCCAGTCTATATTCGGGTAGTTGAAGTCACCCAATATGATGGTGTTTGGAGATACATTTATACCGTCCAGTGTCTTCAGGAAGGCTGTGTGGGGTTCCTGAGTTTGAGAGGGTGGCCTGTAGCATGCTACAATTTGTAGAGCAGTTTTGCCTATGGTTAGTTGCACCTGGATGGTTTCCGAAGCTTTGTGTGTTGCCACCAACCTGGAGGTGTGGGTATCCTTTATGAATATGGATACACCCCCTCCTTTTGTGGTGTGGTCTGGGTTTTGGGGCCGGAACGCATGATATGAGGTAAAACCTAATAGTGCCGGGGTGCTCTCAGGAGCCTTGAACCAGGTTTCAGTTAGAACACAGACATCGATGTTCTCCATACTGAGAAGGGCCTCGAGTGCGTGCATTTTGAGATTTAGACTTCTGGCATTGAGCAGCATTACCCTCAGATTCTTCCCATTTTTGTTTTCTAGGGTGGTAGGTTTAGAATTTGAGCCTTGCCTAAAAAAGGCACTATGGGGGTGGCAAGAGCCTTAGCCAATATCCGGAATCCCAGGGTGACAGGTGCAAGCCATCCCTTGCGAAGCAGCGTGGCTTGTCAAGCATGTCATCCCAGGCAGACAGACACTGGATCCTCTTTGAATGACACCAGACATTAAGCCAATTGTTAAAGCTGATCATCTTGTCTCTATATTGTGGCATCATTCTTGGTGAAGGAAGGATACTGCTCAGGGTCAGGGTCATACCTGCCTGGGCTACATAATCAGAGAGCTCCTCTATGTCTCTTTTCATGTAGTCCAGGGAGGTATGTCTCAGGTCGTTCACACCAGCATGGACAATGACTGTGTCATATTTGTACTTGCCGTGGAGTGACCCGAGTGCTTGTGTTATGTGGCGGATTCTAGCGCCCGATAGGCAGCTTACTGTGACCCTCTCCTTGTTCAGCCTGGTGAGTGGGACGTCAGTGTGTCTGACTATGGAGTCACCTATGACAAGTATGTTTGGTGTTGTATTTGGCCTTAAGGGCTGTGACTGCTTTGCACACTGCTTTTGTGGTTTATGTGTTGCTTTTGGTGTGTCTTGAGGTAGCAGTTGTTTGGGTGTCTGCTTTGGAGGCCTCTGCTGTTTAGGTAAATTTTTACTCAGAGCCTCCGAGTATGTCTTTGTGTGTTTATGTGTTTGATTCAGTGGTGTGGTAGCATTATGTGAGGTTGGTTTTGTGGTGTGTGTAGTTGCTTTCTCCTCCTGTCTGGTCTTGCCAGTCCTGAGTTGAGAGAGCTCAGCCTCCAGTTTGGCTAAATAGCTGCATCTCTCAAGTATTTGTGTTATGTGGGAGGAGGAGAGGGTTGTCTGTGTACATGAGGCAGTTATAACATTGCCTCAAGATTCCCAGATTCACCAGCTGGACCGAGAGGAGATTGACAACTGACCTTTGGACATGCTAGAATAATATTGGGAATTCCTTAATAATTGAAAACAAGGGCCAGTGGGGAGTGAGGGTGTAGTGCTTTTAATTTTTAGTGCTGACTTATATAATTGCTTTAGTGAGCAAGTACCAGGTAACTTGAGTGCAATGTGTTACAAGTAACTAAATGCAAAAACGACAAACAGTAACTTTCTTTCAAGTGAAACAAGGAAATAAGTACAGTAAGCAATGCAGATATCACTAGTGATCCACAGAATTAATTAGTTAAATTATCTGGCTGTATTTGGAGCATGTTGTCTTTGGATTCTGGTGTTGTAGGCAGTAGCTTATTCACTTTTTTTTATTTTTGTATGAAGTTACATAAAGCTGTATCATGAGATCTGCTGGAGCTAATGTTTTTAAGTGGGTGGTAATTTTGCTTCCTGCTGGGGTTATGGCATTTATGTAGTTGTCATCTAGCTGTGTCATGACGGACATTGCAACCAAAGCTTACATGCATGTAATGTAGATCATTTTAATCGAGAGCTGCTCTGTGATAAGCGCATAGAAGTAAATTTGCCTGATTTCAATTTTGGTATTGTAGTTTTGGGGAATGTGATGGCATATTCCTGGCCTTTTTTTTTTTCCCAAGATACATCTCACAACCTTGGCGATTCATAATGTTGTCTAAATGAAAACAGACTATGCCAACACACTCCCATTTGCAAACATTATGCATCACATATCTACCTAATTAAATTCAGTTAGACGTTACATAGCTCATTTAAGTCTTGCTGCGTTTCAACCTGTAATGTGTTCTTACAATTCCCATTGTTTTCCTATGTAGTTGGCTCTTACTCTTTTTCTAAAGATCTCAATTTCAGTTTTATCTTTACTATATTCACTGCTTGTAGTGTAGTTGGTTTTGATTTTGATTTCCATTTTCTAGTAATTGTTTTTTTGGCAGCCACCATAATTAGACACAACAAGGCGTTACCATGTGTAGTCATTTCCAAAGACCTTCTGTGTTAGCCTGTACTTCAGAGAAGTAGATGCCAAACAGAAGCAGACCCATGACTGAACCCTGTGATACTCCACTTGTCACTGGTCTGAAGTCTGATTTGGAGTCTGCTACTTTCACAGTGTGGGTTCTGTCAGTAATAGGCGTGTATACCTAGTTTAGTGAGCTTATCTATAATTCCAGAGCGGGGGATGGTGTCGAACGCCTTGGCTGGATCTAGGTAGGCTGTGTGAACCACCTTACCCTCATCTATGGCTTTGGTGACTACTTCAAAGAAGTCTATCAGGTTTAGGAGACATGATCTGCCTTTTACAAACCCAAACTGTGTGGTGTCCAGAGTTTGGAGATCTCCTATGTCTTTGTTTATGAGTTCCATGATGATCCGTTCCATGGCCTTGCAGACGAGGCTCGTCAGGCTAATGGGGTGGTAGTTCCCTGGGTCTGTTGTGGTCAGGAAATCCTTCTACGTGGCACACCATCACAAAAGGTTTCTCGTCCTGAAAAAGAGGTCATTGTTTCCCTCTACTCATGACTCATTAGATCCATTATAGAGTACAACGCCCCTTTTGGTATGTACCTCACAAGACATCTAGAATAACTGGAAAGGCTGCAAAAATACCTCACAAAGAGGATTACTGGCCTCAAACAGATGCCTTACGCAGACAGTCTCTAAAAACTCCAGCTTTACTCCATTGGCTATTTCAAACCCAGAGCTGTTGGAAATGCTCCACTTAAAGAAATACCAATCACTCCAAGCTACATGCTCTAGGGACCTAAAGCTTGTCACCTCAAACTGAACATGCTGGAGGGAAAGAGTCCTGTCCCAGTGACTTCCCATACTGTGGAGCAGACTACCTATCTTCTCATTAGCACTCTTCAAGAAAAATCTTGATTGGATGGGTAATAGGTAATTCACCCCGGGGTTCACTTCTGTGGTTCTGCTTGACAGGGGCACAGGAAAATAACTTTCTTGGTTGTCGAAAGCAAGCGAAGCAGATCAGGCTTGTTAAGCTTATGGGGCGGTAATTTCCAGGGTCCGTAGAAGCACTGCCTTTGTGAAGTGGGACCACAGTTGCAGTACGCCATTCCTTGGGCACGTATCCTGTGGTAAGGCTAAGATTAAACAGCAGCCTTATGTGCGGGTTTAGTTCCTCATTGAGTTCGTGTAGCACACAGCCGGGGACACCATCCGGTCCCATGGATGCTGTGTTCTTAGCTTTAGACAGAGCAGTTTTCACCTGCGCATTTGAGATGCTGGGGAGGCTACACTATGCTGGGATAGTTATCTCTCCTTCTGGGGGGGAGGTAGGGGTGACGTTTGCACTGAACTCAAGTTTGAATGTGCTGCAACATTAGATCAGTTATACATACTGTTGTGTTCAAGCCCTTATGCTGCATTTCATTTTATAGGGTCCTGGCAGGAATATGTTAAGGACAGTATCACTGATATTACAGCTTCTAGTAACAGGTAAACAAAAGGATAACAAAATATTTACTGCAACTTGCTAAGAAAGAGCAAACCTACAGGTAGCCAGTTAAGTGAAAGAAACCAAAAAGCCAGAGAATCATGGAAATTATTTACGACAGGGAAAAAATCGTAATTACATCTGATAACAGGTTATGTTACATTTCAATATGTTAATTTTATTCAGGAGTAGTGTAGTAACAGCGATGTTTTGAAACACAGAAACTTGGTATGTATTACTTGTATATTCTGCATGGCAAATGATACTTAGGTGGTGTATCGCTTGCATACCTCTCTTGTATTTGCACCAGATACCGCTAGTGTGCAGTGTGGGAATAAACTTATTAAAAATTACCCTCGTATCAGAGGTGGCAGTGCAACATATTGATAGTGTCTTAACCTGAGAGTAGCTTTAAGCAAGCCCCATGTGAAACCTGAACAAGCACCTAGAATTCAGTGTAGCTTCCACACTAAGCCTGAAGATGAATTCACATACATGAACAGGAGTAGATGCATATTCATGGCTAAAGGTATATGGGCAAGGCAGGTGGTTACTACACTGCAAAACTGGTATGTAATGGTGGATAATTAAAGCCATAGCACCAATTCAACTGTAGTCTGGCAAGTATTTAGTAAGGGATTTAGTCCAAGCACAAATATTTCAACAGTGATTCTTTGCAGTGTCATCCATTATCTGATTCAAGGTAAATTAACCTTGATGTCCTTTATTAAAAAAAATATTATTTTGTGAGAAGTGACTTCTGGACACGAAAAAAGAGGGGGAAAATATAGCAATCTTTGTATGTACAAAGACAAATCCAGGGACACTGCAAAAGGTTTTTTTGCAAACCAACCAGTGCAGTAAAAAAATATGTAGGCAAACACTGAATACCAACACACTTTGCACATGTAAATCATTTTAGCAAGGTGGAAGCATGAAGTGATACCTTAGACACTTACACTAATAAAGATCTAAACTGGTTTAATATTTTAAAAGTTTTATTTAGCTCCCTGGTGCAAGATCTTACAGAAGTTGCTACATAAACTGGATGCTAATGCAGTCGAGTAAGGCCATGGCTACAGTGCAGCAAAAAAAAATGTCCCATGTAACAAAAGAAATGCTAGAGCAAAGACATGAGTCAAGCACCCTGCTGAGATCTGCCAGTCAATGAAATTACCAAGTCAAATTACCCTCAGGACTTTGACAGCTAGGGAAGCTAGGTGTTGCGGGGGAGGGGAGAAGTAAAAAGACTGGAATTCATTGTCTCACAAATTAGTGCCATTTAAACTAAATTAGAAAAAAAGGCAGCAGTAAACAGCACTTTGTGTGTGTTCTGTGACATTTGCACTGTTTCAGTTTTAAGTAGTCATTCAGCAGCAGGGAATGTTACTTTATAGGTTCATAGGTTCATAGGTTCATACTAGGCTATCTGCCCAAGGGCATTTATAAGCCTAGCCCATAGTTATGTGGCTTTCGCCACCCCTTTAGTTTGAATAAAAACTATGCCTATCATTTTGCTGTGCCTCTGTCAAGCAGTGACGCTGAAGTAATCCCTGGGGTATATCTGCAATCTCCCATCCATTGGTCAAGATTCCTCTTGAACAAGACCAGAGAGGTGCTCTGCCTCACATGTACCGGGATTTTGTTCCACAGCATAGGGAGTCTCTGGGTGATGAATCTGTCCCTCCAGCACGCTCTATTTATAACCGTGTCAAGGTTTAAGTCTCCGCCCTTGTGGTTCTGAGGGATCTAGATTTTTGAGGTGAAGCATATTCATCAAATCTGGGTTTGACATGGCCTTATATGTCAGGCACAGGTCACCTCTGAGCAAGCGGTATGAGACTGAATAGAGCTGGAGTTCTTTCAGTCGGGCAGCATAAGACATATTTTGAGACCCTTTATCCTTTTGGTGAGGAACTTTGGGGCCTTTCAAGCTGCAGCAGGTGTCTGGTCAGATACATTCCGAACGGGCATTGTACTCAATCATAGGTCTAATAAGTGATGAGTACAGGGGACGATGACCTCCCTTGATCTAGATGTGAATCCCTTCATGATCAGGTGGGTGATATAGAAGGTTTTCCTAACTACTTTAGCAACATGAGTGTCAAACGAAAGGCTACTGTCAACCTGGGTCCCCAGATCTCTGATGACTTTTTCTGTGCTCAGTGGATTGCCACCTATATGGTAGCTAGGGGTAGCCTTGTTTTTCCCAAAGGGTATGACTATGCATTTTTGGCGCTTAACTTCAGGCCATGGCTCTGGCACCAGTTATCCATTTCTGTGAGGCCCTTCTGGAGGATATCTGTGTCAGATGTGTTTTCGACTATGGCTTCAGTTTGCAGTCATCTGCAAACTTTGTCAGCCATAACCTCCTGTGTTTGCTTGTACTTCAGAAAAGTAGATGCCGAACAAGAGTGGACCCAGGACTGAGCCCTGTGGGACACCACTTGTGACAGGCTTTGAGTCTGACATGGCTCCAGCAACTCTGACCCTGTGGGTTCTGTCACTTAGCCAGTTTGCATCCCATCTTGTGATGTATGGGTTTACATTCAAGCTGATGAGTTTTTCGATGATACCTGAGTGGGTATTGTGTCGAAGGCCTTTGCCAGGTCGAGGTAGGCTGTATGGACTGCCTTTCCTCATCAATGGCCTTGGTGACTGTCTCAAAAAGTCAACCAAGTTTAAGAGGCAGGATCTGCCTTTGACAAAGCCAAACTGAGTTGGATCCAAAGTCTGCAAGTTCCCTATGTCTTTATTTATGAGTTCCATTATGATCCTCTCCATGGCTTTGCAGATAAGGCTTGTCAAGCTAATGGGGCGGTAATTTCCAGGGTCTGTGGAGGCACCGCCTTATGAAGTGGGACCACAGTCGCCGGCGCCACTCCTTGGGTACGATCCTGAGGTGAGGCTAAGATTAAACAGCTGTCCTAACTGTGGGTTTAATTCCTCATTGAGTTCATGAAGCACACAGCCGGGGACACCATCCGTCCCATGGATGCTGTGTTTTTGCCTTAGTGAGGGCAGTTCTCACCTGGGCGTTGGAGATGTTTGGGGGCTACAATCCTCTGGAATAGATATCTCCTTTGGGGAGGGGAGAAGTTTGCACTGAACCTGTCAGCCAGTATGTTGGCAATGTGTGTAGGTTCAGTAATTTTCACATCATTTTGAACTAATTCTGAGCATATCTGGGAGTTTCCTCCTAGGTTTCTAACATAGCTAAAGAAGGCCTTATGATTCTCTTTAGAGTCCTTGGCGATTTTTCTCTCAAAATTTGCCTTGGATGATTTTATGAGAGCTCTTAGTTTTTACTTATAATGATCAAAGGTGTCTTACCTTTCAAGGATTTTGCTCTATCTTGTAGTAGCTTCCTCCTTTGTTGTAGAGCTTGTTTATGGCTGGGGTCCACCAGACTGGACGCTTGCCTTTGGTACAGAGAGTCTTAGTTTTGTTTGGGATTGCCTGATCCATGCAGTCCTGTAGGTGCTGGTAGAAGGCATTTGTAAGTGATTCAGCGGTTTGAGTAATGTTTACCACTGGCTCAGGGGCCTTAAAGGAGACCACACTAGTTTTAGAAGTGTGAAATCGGCTTTGAGAAGTTTTTCACTGTGGTCTTTTTGTTTCAGGTGGGGGGATGAGGACCTCCAGCGAGATTAGTTTATGATCTGATCTCACCAGTGAGGGGTATACTTCGTAAGTTGAACATTTTGATCCCATGTTCGTGATGATGAGATCAAGTATGTTTTCTCCTCTTGTGGGATGGTGACTAGTTGTTCCATGGCATTTGAGTTTATGAACTCCAGGAATCTTTGGGTTAGAGTGTTCGGGCTTGAGTAGTGTTCCCAGTCTATATTAGGGTAGTTAAAGTCACCTAGTATGATGGTGTTTGGAGATACATTTATCCCTCCAATGTTTTCAGGAAGGCCATGTGAGGTTCCTGAGTTTGAGAGGGTGGCCTGTAACATGCTACAAATTGCAGAGCAGTCTTGCCTATGGTTAATTGCACCTGGATGGTCTCCGATGCATCATGCATTGCCACCAACCTTGAGGTGTGGGTGTCCTTTATGAATATGGACACCCTCCTTTCTTGGTGTTGTCCGGATTTTGGGGCCGAACGCATGATATGAGGTGAAACCTGTTAGTGCTGGGGTGCTCTCAGGAGCCTTGAACCAGGTTTCTGTCACAGCACAGACATCGATGTTCTCCATATTGAGAAGGGCCTCGAAAGTGCATCTTGAGATTGAGACTTCTGACATTGAGCAGCATTACCCTTAGTTTTTTCCTTTTGGTGTTCTAGGGTGGTAGGTTTAGAATTTGAGCCTTGCCTAAAAGGCACTATGGGGTGGCAAGAGCCTTTGCCAATATCCGAATCCCAGGGTGACAGGTGCAAGCCGCCCCTTGCGAAGCAGCGTGGCTTGTCCAGCATGTCATCCCAGGCAGACAGACATTGGATCCCCTTTGAATGACACCAGAATTTAAGCCAATTATTAAAGCTGATCATCTTATCACTGTATTGTGGCATCATTCTAGGTGAAGGTAGGATACTGCTCAAGGTCAGGGTCATACCTGCCTGGGCTACATAATCAGAGAGCTCCTCGATGTCCCTTTTCATGTAGTCCAAGGAGGTACGTCTCAGGTCGTTGACACCAGCTGGTTGTTCTGTTTTACTCAGAACTTTGTACGCATGCAACATCTATGAAATGACAAGAGCTTTAGGCAAATGGAGGCCTGCATGACGTAACACTTGTGACCAAAACAATGACTTGTGGGATACTGAGTGGCAACCTGATTTATCCAAACCACGTCAATATGCTGTACTCCAGGTGGTCAGAGTCTGTAATTACATATAAAAATATTTAAAATCCTGTAAATAATCCTAGAGTGCTGTTAAAGTGTAGGAAACATCATGCCATGATGTTTTAAACATGTTTTTTGAGTCTGTGGGTGCGGTACTCCTTTAAAAGTGCCCGCAGTGCATAAAGTGGGAAAAGGTATTTATGTAGTGATGTCTTGCTGAGCATACTAACGCATGTAGAAACTGAGCATCCAGCAGTGGGCCACAAGGTACACATCGCAGACACCACAAGGGATGTTACATGAGGGCTTTAAACAGAACATTTGCATACAACCCGCCATCAGTGGTAGGGTATGTCCAACAAGTACGTGCCATAGCAGGGGATAGTATATGTTGATATACTGTCACAGTAGGCATGTGTATGGGCATATAACGACAATGACATGTCTAAGGTGGTCCCGCTGTGCAAGTATGCTGTGCATTATGGGATAATATGTGAAATATGTGTAATGTATAGTATTGTAGGTAGATATGTCAGATATTCTACACAGCATGACAGGCATATCATGCATACCAAAGGTATCGTCTATTGGCATGTACAATAACAGGATACATATGGCTTGTAGGCATGAGACATTGCAATAGCATGATAGCTAATCTAAATGGAAGGGCTACCAAGTAACCATGCACACAGGACATGTAATAGCTTCACAGGTTCATAGTGGGGTACTATGCAATCTGGCAAGTCTATGTGTAAGCACAACTACAGTGTTCACACCAGTGGCACCTCTCTAGGGTAGAGTCCTGTGAACAGCAGAGCCATGTGTTACCTGCACCTCTGCACAGTACAGCCACTGCAGTGATACCTGGCGTACATGTGTCTCCCAACCACCAAGGGAGGTATCACATGAACAGTGCTACTGAGTGTCCCTGCGTGATGTACATAGGACTCATTTTCCAAAGCATGGTGAGTGACCAGTTTGGGAATGTAACCCTCAAGCACATCCCACTCATTGTTGCTTGTGTGCACATATCCATGAGCATGTTGCTCACAGTGGCTTTTGCTTATGTCGTGTATGTGGAGTATATCCATTAATATTGTTGTGGACATGGGCCCTGTCTGTTCAGCAAAGGTCACCCCTGAGTATGTAGTATGCAAATGTGTACAGACGTGGTGGCCGTAGTTCAGCCGCATACTTTAACTGTCGGAGCTCAATAAACGTCATGGCGTGTTAATGGTGTGGTATGTAAAGCTGTAGCTGTTGTGTAAGGTACACCCTAAATGGGGTGGTGTACCCTTGAATGTGTGTAGAAGTCTTGAGTTCAGAGGTACAATGGGTGCCTATGTACCAGCTACACACCCAGTAGAGATAAGTGTGGCCACGTAGAAGGATATCCACGCCACAGTGGCAATACGGTAACCACAGGAGTGGGTGCGACATACGTGTACTACAAACATGTACAATGTGACATGTATGTAGGGGACTACCACCTATGTGATAGTCAGTGGGTGAATGGTGTAATGCAAAGGTGATGTTCACGCACCTTGTGTCATGCAGCTTGAGGCCATGATATTCATATCAGGTATCTGTCACAGTGACACCTGTATGGATGGAGTTAGTATCAGCTGGTGGATCAGTCATGGTGCTTTGTATGCAGGGGTTTGTAAAGCTAGGCAGGGAAAGTTCCTCTGTGCTAGCCTGTACCTCAGGGAAGCATATACTGAACATGAGGGGCCCAATGACTGAGGACTGTGATATGGCAAATGTAACTGAAATGCAGTAGGTACTATGGTATGCTACCCTCATTGTGTGTGTCCTGTCCATGAGCCATGCTACATAATATCCTGAGATATGGGGTATGATGTGCAGGTGGATGTGTATGTTGTCAATACCAGAATGGAGAACGGTGCTGAAAGGCAATGAGAGGACAATGTAGGATGTGTGGACTCCCGTACCATCATCAACTACCCTGGTAACTGTATGAAAGGAGTCCACCAGGTGTAGGGGCCATGCTCTGGCCCTAACAAGTCCAACCCGGGTGGCATCAAAGGACCGGAGCCCAACAATGTCTCTGTGAATGACGTCCTTGGTGATGTGCCCCATAGCCATGCAGAACAGTCCAGTCAGGTGTGTAGGACTATAGTCCCACTTGTGCATTGAGGTGGCACCTGTGCGGAGTGTGATAAATGTTGCTGTGTGCCATTCAGGGGCCACAATGTCTGATACAAGGCTATTACTGAATATGGTGGCCTAGTGGGGAGACATGTTGTTCAGCGGTTTGTGGACATCACAGCCTGGGACTTTGGAAGGTGACATGGGGCCAGTGTCCCAGGACATATAGAGTGCAGGTTAGTACTGTGTAGGTGTGACCGCAGGGACACCGCAATGTTCCTGCATGGATTGTAACAAACAATGTAAATAATATAAACTGGACTAATATGACATTAAACAGTCTCAATTTCAAAGACAGTGGTTGAATAGAGTAAATAAAGTGTTCAACCACATATAGGTACTGTTAAATAACAGAATTCTGACTTATAGTTATGACATGCACACATAAACGCGGGACTGGTATCCAAAGTACAATATCCTTGACCTAAAGCGGCCACAAACAATAATCCAAAATTGAAAGACATGGCTTTGCTTGAGGGCGGAGAGTAGTCCTGCGGTTTTCAATGATGTAACACCATATGCATTGTCCCATAAGTCAAAAATAAGCATAAAAGTCCCAGTGTTCTGTTAATAAAAGTATATAGAACCACACAGCGCCTATAATGATCCTTGAATGTGAAACCAATTTCCAAAATATAAGAATGCAAAGTGTCAATTAGTCCAAATGAACCCTAGTTGTACGAGTTCCTGAATGCTTGGTAATATAAACCGTTGCTGAATGCCTTGAATGCTATCTAAGTAGCGCGAATCAACCCAAATAAATATTTTGATTTAGATCTTCTCCATCAATCATTCAACATACTCTATTCTCATCCCCTTTTGTCTGATTATTTGGGAGAACATTGTTACTTCTCCTATAGAAAAGGCAACACACTTGGTTCATTATTTTCTCATTATAAAAGAACCAGAGACATGCAGGAACAATTTACACAAAGGACACTCACTGGTGATAAACTTACAGGCATCTACCCATGTGGACATTGCAGTTTTTGTAGTCACATTTTCAAAACAACCAGTTTCACTAGCAAAAACACCGGGCAAATATATGATATTCAGTTCTTTGGCAACTGTAGCTCAGACTGGATAATATATCTTGCAACATGTACATGCCAGGCATTTTACATTGGCCAAACATCCAGACAGTTTCGTATTAGGATTTCGGAACATCTGGGTGATATTAGAAACAAGAGATTGACTAATGCACTCTACAGACATTCCATCAAGCATCAGACAGCCAAATTTTCTTTTGTTATTATTGATCATATCAAGGGAAATCGAACATTCAAAACGGGCTGGCATGAAATTTTAAATGCTAAAGAAAAAAGATGGATTATTAAACTTGGTGGTCTTTTCCCACCGGGATTAAATGACAAATTATAATTTAATTTCTGAATTTACAGTATATGTGGGATTATGTATCAACATTTAAATTTCTGTAATATACCATTGGATCACAGATACATCTGTATTCAGATGCACCATATTTGATAAGTTTCTTCATTATTTTTGATATAAAATGTCTAGTGATTCATGTTTTTGATACATATCTGCATAACTATTATTTTGTCAGATCTCAATCTGTCTATATATTTTTAGTCTTACTTGAACATTCCAGATGACATGGTGTTTTGTTTATATATTTCTTTTATATACACAGGAAGTGATGTCATATGACTCTTTTATGACAGTATATAAGACTTGAATCCACCATTATGGCTTAATGTACTACTGACGAAAGCCTTGTTGCTGAAACCGGTCTAGTTTCAGTTGGAATAAAGTTTGTTTTGTTTGAATCCTCCAAGGTGCTGGCTCTTTCTTCAGAACCAGTTACCTGACAGCAAGATGTAAGCGACTATCGCCTTGTGTAGCCTGCTGTGTGGAGCTGCAGTGTGACCGCCTACAGACTCACCTATCACTGGTGTGTTGTGTATGTTATAACACCCTATTGGCTGTATGTGATGGGCACACATGAGTCTGTGGGCTATAAGTTGGTGATGTTGTGTTCCATGATGGGGGCTGCCTCTGGTGCCTACACAGAGTATGTAGAGGTACTGCACAAGTTGTCCTCGTATGTGTGGCCTGTGGTGGAGATTATGTCAGACTATGTGATGAGTGGGGTGTGTTGCGAATGTGACACATCCCCACATGACTGTCAGGTGCAGCCAGGGTTGGTGACAGCATTATCCCCAGCAGGGCTGCATAAGTGCATCCCCCACAGGCGGTAGTGTCGTATGTTGGGAGGTGAGCATTGAATGTGTACATGAGACAATTGCTCTATTGCCACATGTATGACATATCGATCATAGACAGGCAATAGCACTGGTACGTGACAGTCGGACATGCCTGTATATACAACCATGTCTCACAGGATATGTGCGTTACGTGTGTACAACAGCTGTTGTACCATAAGCAAGCTGGGAATTTTAGAACAGCCAGTGTACCTTTGGGAAATGGTGTGGAATGGGTGCTATATTAATCAGTAGCTCATGACATGCTCAAGTTCTGAACAAGTGCCTAGCATGACCATACAATACAGATAGGGTGTTGGATAATATCAACCCACAAGTGGTGACGACAGTCATAATGGGTGGCACCGCACTATTACCCTGCTGAGTATGGTGTGCATGTCCATGAACCATTATCACTGTAGATGTTAGCAGTACAGATGTACAAGACAGTACGGATGTTTGATTACAAATACCTTTGTATGTCACAGGAGTGTTCTACCAGTGGCCTGTTGGCAGACTCACAACCACAAAAGGTGCCAGAGTGACATGTGCATATCACACCAGTGCCAGCTACAGTAGAACAGGGTTAATGTGTTGTACTCCACCCTCATTGTAGCCCATACCACACAGACAGATGTTAGGCATCTGTGTATGTAAGGATGTGAATGGCCATGACCTATGAGGGATAGCTGTGTCAGTGTTGTGAACAACATACAGAATGGGCTGTGTGGGTGAGGAGTGTGACATATATGCACATTCGGATGGATGATATCAGCATTGTCACTGCTAGGTGAATATCCATGTACCCATTAACTACCACCTAGGCTGTGGTCAACATTATGGACACTGTGTAAGGGATGGTGTTGTGCAGTACACCTCCCTGCCTTGGTGACATCTCCAGGCCCCTTGGGTAGTCATACGAGGTACCCATGTCATGACAGGGTGCCATCCATGAGCATGGAGATCATTGGACAGGCATATACAGCACTGGGGTGACCAGTATTGGATCACATATCACCTTTAAGGGGTAATGGCCATGTGTGGATGGGCGATTCCAGCCTTCACAATCCTCACCTCCACTACGCAGCATGCTGTCTACCTTGCATAAAGACATTTGCTACACTATGATGATGGACATGCTACATGTCCATATCCTGATCTGTAAGACATACGTCATGGACAGCCACCATCCTAATTCTAGGATCGCCACATGCTGGACATATCCCTGTGCCATACATGTGACATATTCCCGCCAAACCATGCAACCCTGTTCATCAAAGCTGCACATGTCATCCCAGTCATACATGGTGTGATGGCCGCATGGTAGATGTAGTATCAACTGTCCGGATCAGTAATGCGGCACTGATGCACCTCGCGGTGGCATACTGGCTGTCTGTTACAGCTGGGAAACCTTGCCCTTACATGCTATGGTTGATAACCATCCCTGCGAATGACGTCCGACTAGCCATTGTCCCATGTCTATCACATGTGCAACACAGGCGATCCGTGGCAGGATGTTGAACAGCTGTACAGTGCTGTGTAGATGTATATGGCAAAACACATATATGTACAGGTGTCCATGCGTATGTGTGCATTGCCATTGCTCAAGTGAATTAAGGCTGTGTCTGTGTTGATATGTGACATATACACAGCATCAAGGTCAACAGCAGTACTGTGGACACATCCAGGCATGTGCAGATAGGTAAGAACACCAGTGCAGGCAAATAGACATGCCCACATCAAGACAGCATTCACATGGAGTATGAACACTGTAATGAGGTGGCACACATATATGGTAATGATATCCAATGCATAACGGGTGTTACATGTGTGTGACACAAACACGTCAGTCATGTCAGTGTCATGATGATTTGCAAAGATTACTGTGCAGATGTACTAGATGTCATAGAAATGTATGTGCAGCAGTATCTCTGTACATCTGTAAAACTGTGACCTGTCACCATCATTATGTCTTACAGATAATGCCTCGTACACGCCTTCCAGTGTACAGCCGACAGGAGGATGATGTCCTCATCCCGTACTTCCATGAGAACTATGAGGTGTTGTTCAGCCATGTGCCACAGCATGCCCAGCAGCGGGATGACCTGTGGCAGGATCTACGCAGGAGGGTGAACGATGTGGGTGGCCATAACCGCACCTACCAGCAGGTGTGCAGACACTGCACGGACTTGAAATGACATGCAAAACAGTGTGCCACTGCAATCGCCAGGGAACATGGTGGAACAGGTGGTGGGCCACCAACCCAGCCCCCACTCGCACACACCGAGGAGCTACTGGCCAGTCTGGGGACACCCTCAGAACAGCATCCACACACACTAGCTGCCATCGTGGAGGTGGGTGTCTCCCAACCAATGAGCCTGGAGTTGCCTGGTAAGTCAGTACTACACATATGGCTATTATATCCCATTTAGTTGCATGTGTCACTGTACATTATGTAAAGTAACAACATATGCAAGGTATGTGGACACACATGCTGCATACTACAGTATGCTACCCTGTGTATGCACACATGTGCATACTATATGCTATTATGCAGGCGAATGTGTTAACATGCACAGTGCACCCTGTGGCTGTCAGACAGTCAGGGATAATGTTCATACTGTTGTGTCACCCCTATACAGGTACCTCTGGCATGCCGCACAGACATGAGTCCATTGCAAGTGAGACTGTCATCAGTATCAGGCATGTTAAAGCATAGATCTATTTGCCATGTGGCCAGTTAACAGTTGCACACTTGATGTTTGTTCCAGTCACGATATACAGGTCGCATCACCCATTATTCACACAGGCCACCCATGTGCAATATATACAAACGAAATGATACACCGACATGAAACCACAGTAGTTGTCATTGCTACATGTGTGGTCAGCTGTGCATACAACAGTGGAGGTGTTCTACAATGGAGGCATATGTAGTATGCATTGGAACAACATGTGTGGTACGCAAACAGTACCACACAGTGAGCTGTGATATGGGCAGCCCACAGGTGTCATCATTGTGTTATATGCCCCTGCATTGGGTGCACACATTGTGATGTGCCATCTGACATGTCCCAGACACGTAGTGTTCTGGCTGCAATATTGTCACACTATCCCATGACTCATACCCCACATACCAAACATACAACCCGTTGTCTGCATAGCCCTGTGGATGGTGACATATCTGATAGCTATGGGTGTATGTCATATGGGACAACACAGACATGTGAGATGGCCATCACACACATTTTGTCAACACATGTGCACACATGGCCATGGGGGATGGCCAGAGACACGTAGCCACACAGTTGATGTGATGTGTACACACCCTGTTGCACATTGTCCACACATGGTCCAATTATAGCCTCAGTTGACTGATTATACAGTTGAAGTGGTACAATGGACATGCTAAAAGCCTGTGTACAGCTAGTGGAGGTGTCACTGACATCTACCACATAAGATATGTTGAACATCACGACTGTGTCATAGCATGACAGTAGTCACCTGTACAGCTTCCACAGACATTGACACCACATCAGGCCACAGATACTGTACAATTCCCTTGCTGCTGTAGGACATCACCGTTAGCTGTGCACCTCATGTGTGTGGTACATCAATGTCATGTGGGAAATGGTGAATTGACATGTCCACTATGTCTGGACATGGTTGCCAGGCAGCTAAGACCCGGTAGTTGTTGTGCATGGGTGTCATCTGTAGGTCCTCCACTGACCTGTCAGTTGACACAGCATGGTTTGGTGTGTATACACCTCAGCATCGTGGGTCACAATCCACAGTTATGTCATGGGTATGCATGCAGTTATGGCTATGCAATGTGTACATATTATGCATTGTACAGCAATATAGATGCCTCATGATGCCATGCAATGGCACAGTGTCAGTACTTCACACTGTATAGCAATGTAGATGGCTCACACTACCCTTCCATGCTCATGCACATTTGCTAAACATGCATTCTATCTGTAGGGCATACAGACAATACCGCAATGTGATGACCATTACGATGCTGTACATGTGTCAGGACACCATTGCATCAGACATGTATGCATTTTAATGCACACATCAGCAGATTACATGTCAAGATCACGTCAGCCATGACTACTGTTATCCTGTTCTGGTCCACATGGTGTATCACGGGGATGCATGCATACTACCATGATTGTGTGAACTGCATGGCTACTGATATGACACCTGCTTGCTGTAGTGTGCACCCAGGAAGGTATGCTTACTAACACTATTAATGTCTGAGCTGCATGCCCTCTGCCATATCACAGGCATGCTGAATGCCATCTGTCAAATCACATGCATGGTGTGTCTGTGTGTCTGTGTGTGTGTGTCTGTGTGTGTGTGTGTCTGTGTGTGTGTGTGTGTGTGTGTGTGTGTGTGTGTGTGTGTGTGTGTGTGTGTGTGTGTGTGTGTGTGTGTGTGTGTGTGTGTGTGTGTGTGTGTGTGTCTGTGTGTCTATTGTAATTTAGAGTCTTTCTTTGCATTCACAGGTGATGTAGGTGCATTACCCTCCTGCGGTCCATCTGATGTTAGTGTCCCCCACAGGTACTAGCAGTGATGAACATATGCATGAGGTACAGGCAGGGTTGTCAGGGGCTGAATCTGTGCCAGTGGTTGCCATCCCAGCTATTTCCCCCTCTTCCACGCACACAGTTCTGCTGCCAACAGATACCGCATCACCAGTGGCCATAGAGGAAGCGTCTGTTAGCGTGGAACAGGAACGTGTCATGGCTACAGAAGGTGTGTCTACACACCATGGTGTCAGTGTAATGACTGCAGATGTGCCACACAGGCATGTGGCCGGTGCTTCTTGTAGGAGGACCTCTGGCAGACATGCACCTGCAGGACAGAGCGCAGCAGCTGGTATCACCAGACGCATGTTCCAGACTGTAATGGTGGCACAGGCACGTGCTGAACGGCAGAACAGAGAAGGGCAGAGGCTGCAGAGGGCTGCTATCCATACCCTAAATGACAACATCCAGGCATTGGCAAATGCTCAACAGCAGATTGCTAATGTTCTGGACAGGTGATTGGGTGACACGGTTGGAATCCTTGACCGTGGCATGGCAATCCACGAGCATGAGCTGTCTGTGCTGGAAGATATGATAGGAGTGAGGCGTAGGCCATGTGGACGTAGGCCAGCTACACCACCTAGTGCAGGCCAACGTGAGTGTGCCACCTCACATGCCCACTCCCATAGTGCTGGTAGCAGTAGCAGTGCAACTGGTGCTTCGCTGTCCACACCAGGACACAGCAGGCCATGTACACGTGGTCCTGGACATTCCAAGTGGGGACACGGTTCCAGTGGACATGTGTCGTTGGACAGTAGCCAAACTGTACCTCCACCTTGTAGTGCCTGTGCAACCCCTGGCAGGCACAGGTCACATGGTCGTGGCCAGAGACAGTGAGCTGTACAACCTGGTTTGTACAATCTGGAGCTGTCAATAATACCCCTGTGTAGGCCTCACAAAAGGCAGAACTGTGTGCACACATACACGCACACAGCAAAGACATATGTAGGGCACCACAACACCCACATGCATACTGAACAGACATGTCCAATCATATCACTGACCCTTACCCACACACAAGATGTCATCCATTGGTGCAGCCTATGCCCCTGGCAAACATTATCACCCTGTCCATATGATGAAGCCTGTGCCACATCCCTGTCATGCACACCATTGATGCAGGGGAATGCTCAAATGGTCTGATGCACAGGGTGAACAGAATAGTGAGAAGTGTATATTACATTAGTTGTGTAAGAATAGTGAGAGAAGTGTATATTACATTAGTTGTGTGTGAATAGTGAGAGATGTATACATTACATTAGTTGTGTACTGTTGACATGCACCAGACATACCATGTAGTACAGGTTTAGCATGCATTGTTATATGTTCACAGTATGTGTCTCGGTAACAACAGTAACAGCATGTTGGTAATGATGCCCTGGTTCCCTGCTTATGGTCTACTTGCATGTGCCTACAGGTAGCACTGTTTGCAGTCTCCCATGTGTAACTGCGGAGTACTCACAAGCACATATGGCAATATCAGCATGCTATACGTGGCCTCAGCCTGACTGTTGGAAAATCTAACATAACATGGATGTCCACACATATACTGATCCAGAAGCATGTGGGCAGTTTAATAGGCTACAGTGGCTAGAGATGTGACATCCATACTAGGTCACATCACAGGTATACCAGGTCATACCCCAGGGATTACCTCAGTGTCACTGCTCAACAGAGGCACAGCAAAATAATGGGTATAGTTCCCCATAGTAAAGGCAGATAGCCTAGTATGAACCTATGAACCTATGAACCTATGTTGACATGGTGCAGGGGTTGTACACAGTGATCTGGCCATTGATAATGTTAGAGGCCACTTGATAGCATGAGGCCTCACTGTGTAGCAGTAATACCCTGTCACATTACAGGAACATGCTCACACTCACGGGGTCAATAACACTGCAACACACACCCCATAGTGTTGAGGTGAGGACCCTTGCCTATATGGTCATCACCGTCACAGTATTGTGAACCCACACGACGCGACACAGAGAAAGAACATATACAGGTAGCCAGTGCGGCTGAGACCGATGGCATCAACAGGGTAGTGGACTGCATCACAATGAGGGGTTAGGGATCCTGTGTGTTCTGTATGGTAGCATACACCGTCACTCCATGCACCAGACAGCCATACATACCTACATGCACACACACACTGTGGAGACCACAAATGTCATACACATATGGATAGCTGATGTGTGTGATACACACACTACACCTGCCTAAGTCATGCTTTCCACACTGCAGTATGTACAGATCTCTACAACAGTGTACAGGGGTGTGTAACAATTGGGATGTATTCCCCACCATATGTGGCATATATGGTCACACAAGCAAACACACATGGCAGTACTGTGAATGATACACCTGCTATATGATGATTTGTCTGACAGACATGCAGCAGTATTGGCCGCATTATGTGTACCAACACTACCTTTGGCAATTGTGCTGATATATGCACACGGGAGGATGTAAGTGTAACAGGTGTCAAGTGACGTACTGTCGGTGACACCTGACCGCTGTGTAGGTTTTATGTCTCCACCGTCAAGTAATGGTAACATAGCTTACTGTTTGCACATGTAATGGTAGGATGGCGTGTGACACACCTGTGAGCCATCCCCGGCAAACATCCATCTACACAGGTGGATCATCACTTTATATACACACATCCATCCATACCTGCTGTACATCCTACCGTACTGTCAGTATGTCACCATATACAGGTGTCAATGATGGGGCTGCATTGCAACTGCATGTTGTAGTTAGGCACAGATTAGTTACTTACATCAGCTACTGCACATGCATGGTAGCTGCATGCACACTACAGATTGTACATGTGTGTTGGTCCTACATGCCTGTCATGTAGCCATGTTTATATGCATTGCAATTGGTGGACATGTGTGTTGACATACATAACACATGGACTGTTGTATGATATGATGGGTGTCATGGGTAACTAGTACAGAGGGAATGTGTCCTCGGTCAACATTGCTGCCTCATGTATTGTTAGCATTCAACAGCCATGGACCCACCTTCCATTTGCATGCGTATGATTGCTGTAGCCACTTGTCTGCACGGAGGACAGCAAAAGCTATGCTATGTACATATGTGTCGTGTGTGTGGTCCATGCACATATCCACTGCAATTACATGTATGACATAGCCTAGCATGTGTGTTCATTGGTGTATAACGACAGTCATCTGTCACAGCTGTGTAAGACCCAGGGCCCCTGGTATGTGTAGAGCTGACCTGGTTATGTAAAGTGGTATCATTGCAATGCATATCACATGATAGAACCCTGTCGGCACATGTGTAGTCTGCACAGTTGCTGTAGACCTATGTACAGTGCACTGGTCATGAGTCACATGGTGTTGTGTTAATGTATGGCTTTGTATTGCTGGTCCAATGACATGGTGATGCCGGAGGGCTACATTGTAGATTGTGGTGTGTACCTCTGTGATATGCACCTGAGACATCTGTGATAGCTCCTGAGTGTGTACTGGTCAATACATGTGAGTGGCCTTCATGTACGTGGGGACAGTAATACCATACTGTGCCCTTCTGTGTTTAGAATCTGTGTGCATGCAAGACAGCCCTTTGCAACTGCTAAGTGTGTGAGCATGCCCAGTACGCCATTGTATAGATAGACACACAGTACATTCCAAATTGCGCCCTTCTGTGTTTAGAATTCGTGTGCATGCATGCAAGACGGCCCTTTGCAACTGCTAAGTGTGTGAGCATGCCCAGTATGCCATTGTGTAGATGGACACACAATACTTTCCAAACAGACATGTGATACTAAGCATGTGGGCATGGCCATTGACATCCTGTATAGTGATGGTGGTCATCCAGGCAACAGGTGTCCATTTTCAATGTCACAATGGATGCCTACATTGAACACACTGGTTGCTGTCTTGAAGGGTGTACTGTCTATGGCATGTCCCATATCTATGTAGTGTTGTTGTAGTGCTCCATAGATATTTGGTTGCCCCGATCACACCACTGCCGTGTGTTTGTCTACATCTACCTTGGGACAGTAATATGCTTTCAGACTGCTCACTCTCTATACATTCCCTATCGGCGTCCTTGCCTTTGTGGATGATGTCACCCACCTAGAAGTATGCCTCTGGGAGTGCTGTGTTCAGTAATCTCAGTAGTGCATTCTGTAAATGCGTCATGCTGTAGTGTGTTTGGGTAGTTAGGTGTATGTTCGACTCCCAGCCCTGCCAAGTGTGTGTGTGTATGTGTGTGTGTGTGTGTGTGTGTGTGTGTGTGTGTTTGCACACATGCTCCCGTCTGCCTGGGGACTCAGTCTTGCTTTTAGACACCGCACACCACTGCAGTTTGCTACCGACGTCTTTGCCTTTGCGGATGATGTCACCTACCTAGAAGTATGCCTCTGGGAGTGCTGTGTTCAGTAATCTCGGTAGCGCATTCTGTAAATGCGTCATGCTGTAGTGTGTTAGGGTAGTTAGGTGTATGTTCGACTCCCAGCCCTGCCAAGTGTGTGTGTGTGTGTGTGTGTGTGTGTGTGTGTGTGTGTGTGTGTGTGTGTGTGTGAGTTTGCAAGCATGCTCCTGTCTGCCTGGGGACACAGTCTTGCTTTTAGATGCCGCACACCACAGCAGTTTGCTACCGAAGTCTTTGCCTTTGCGGATGATGACACACACCTAGATGTCTGCCTCTGGGACTGCTGTGCTTAGTAATGTCGGTAGCACATTCTGTAAATGCGTCATGCTGTAGTGTGTTAGGTGTATGTTTGACTCCCAGCCCTGCCAAGTGTGTGTGTGTGTGTGTGTGTGTTTCCAGCTGCATGACAACAGTACATTACTTTGACAGTATTCACTCTCCATAACATCCATGCGGCGTCTTTGCCTTTGATGCTGCTGTCTGCAGGCTAGACATGTGCCTGTGTGAATCATGTGATTCACTGATTACGGTAGCGCATTTTGTAACTGCATAATGCTGTCGTGTGGTACAGTACCTACATTTATGTTCTGCTCCCAACCCTGCCACGTGTGTGTGTGTGTGTGTGTGTGTGTGTGTGTGTGTGTGTGTGTGTGTGTGTGTGTGTGTGTGTGTGTGTGTGTGTGTGTGTGTGTGTGTGTATGTATCTATCTACATATATATATGTGTATATATATATATATATATATATATATATATATGTATGTATATAGCTATATGTGTATGTATGTATATGTATATATATATATATGTATATTGTATATAGATATGTATGTTGACTGTGCTGCATTGTCTGTACGTGAACACGTTGGATGTATGTACATCTGCTATGGCTCTGTGATAGTGCACATGCTGTGTGCTGTAGTGATCGTGGGTTATACATGTGTAGTGACCGGTTATTGTGTTGCTGGGTATTACACGGGCATTGGAAACAATGTTAGTGCAGCACCTTTGAGTGGTCGTATGCAGATCTCGGAAACAGTCAGCGGTGGTTATTACATTGGAGTGTGAGTATGGCTCATATCCGTCTGTAGTAACTGTCAAGTCTTTTCACCCCAGGTTAACATTACAGACACACGTGTATCCACAGGTTGTTGTACTGATCCCAGGACTGTATGTGTAGACATTGACAGGTGCAGGACTGGGTTGTGTTGGATGCATGGTGGGGTGTCCATGGCCAGTAATGGGGATCTCTACAGCCTGGCAGGTAGGGACTGTGACTGTCCCACAACCTTCTGTATATGGCTGACACATGCTGTATCTGTGTATATGCAGACACACACACTTACCACAAATAGCTACGGCTATCACATACACACACCCATTGCACCACCATTGGGCCATGCAATAACCGTTGTCCCTCACACACACACACACCTACATGTACATTGGATGGCTCTATGACAGCTCTGGACATGTTAACACCATGTCCTGTGCATATGATGTCACCTGTGCCACCACCTGTGATGTGTAACATTGATGCAGGATCTGACTAACCTGGTGCTGCTGCACACAGTGGCTTTATTCCACTGTATTGATGTTAGCATGCTGTTAACACACAGTGTGTTACTTCCAGGTGTACTTCAGCAGGTATGATGCATTGCAGCTATGACCATCACTGTAGCATAGTTTACAGCACTGTTACCTCTGATGATGTAGTCTCCATCCATGTGCCCTTTCACTGATGTGTGTAGTATTGGCAGCATGTGTGTCTGTGTGTGTGATACCTGCTTACAAATGCATACTCGACATTACACGGGCTTCACCATTCATACACTAGCTTACTTGTTCTTCCACATGCGCACACGGGCTAACACGCTTGCACACATACTTACTCGGGCTTACTGGTGAGCCCGGGCACAGACACACTGTGGGCAGGTTTGCAGGTCACATCTGTGGTATCCATGCCATACGCCGTCAGTCTCCTGACATTCCCTGGGATAGCTCATGACACACCTCTTCCACTGAGTACTGACAGCACACATGTGACACTGCTCCAGTGAGGTTACAGTGTTTTGTACATACACACTCCTGTGTCACCTATCTTCTACTCTAATAGTCCCCTTAACCTACACTACACTGTAGAGGCTTGGCCCATATGGCATGACATGTTGTGATTCACTATCCTCAGCCTCACTTGCCTCACATTGCCTACAAATGCTTCATTACATCTCTGAGAGAGCGCTTCCACACATAGGTACCAGTACACAGTAGCTATGTTGTCTGCGGCTTGCCATTCATTTGCATGGCATATTAACATCTAACTAAACCTACATTCTGTATGTATATTATCCACATGTCTTGTGTTGAAGCGCAGCGCATTCTCGTGGCACTGCACTATGCTTACACACCAGGGATCAGGGGAGGACAACTACTGGTTCATTGATATCCAATGGACAAAGCCGCCACTGGCCTTGGACTTGGACATTGGCATGCTTCTTCGACTGTATTCATACTGTATTTGCTCCGTTTAGCAATGTGCAAAATGTTAGTCGCATAACATCCTGGTACATTTCTGCAC
This sequence comes from Protopterus annectens, assembly GCF_019279795.1. Classification (NCBI taxonomy): domain Eukaryota; kingdom Metazoa; phylum Chordata; order Ceratodontiformes; family Protopteridae; genus Protopterus; species Protopterus annectens. The sequence goes on along the minus strand of NC_056728.1, from coordinate 1,486,819,469 downwards.
ATAACTCTGCTCTTGCATGGACAGCTTACTGTTTCATGTATCACGTAGTTACGTAGGGTTAACACCTGTCCCACTTTGTGAGGGACAGTCCCTCTTTGGGCAGTTGTGTCCTGCAAAATATTGTGAGAAAATGGCAAATGTCCGAAGATTTTAGTACAAAAGTATTTTCTATATTGTATGTAATAGTTGCATAAAACAGTTATTCTGTATCTGAAACACCTACATGTTATACGAAACAGAATAAGGAACAAAAATGCTACAAGAATAAACTTTTATTCAGGCAAGCAACTGAAGTTCTGTCCTTTGTATTGGCCGTGGGTATGTTTTGCCCTGCAAAATCTGATGTTTGTAGCACAAATGTCCCACTTTGGCCATTTGGAAAGGTGGCAGTATAATTACATCATTTGCATAGCTTACACATACAAATGGGGTACGTTGCAAATCCCAACATTGCCCGCGCAATGTTCGTGTTACCCTTACCCCTTACTTAGGGGTGTTAAACACCCCTGCGGGTGTTTGCTGAATAGCCTGGTAGTCATCTTTCCTTGCTGTACTCTCACTCAATCCATAAACGCCGAAGGCGTCATGTATCATGGCCTAGGCTTTGCTGTGTGCTATGTCTATTTGTGGTGTATGCATGGCTGTGGGTATGTCCCACTGGCATCACTGGTAAAGGTGACACCCTATAGGTACTTCCTGTAGACTGCTGTGTCATTTGCATGTCAGCACATACCTGCGGATGAACTTTCTACTGCAGCGCTTTTCATACCTTCTGTGTTATCTTGCGGTCGATAATCCTGTTTCCTCAGACATGTATCTGTTTCAGATCATACCTATCAACCTCCTAGTGCAAAACATCTGTACAAAGCCTAACATGATGGGGGGACAGATAGGGGCAGATTCTACATATTGCTCTTACAAACATAGATAGTTGACAGTATTATAGGTTTTGCATTAGTATGGCCTTTCTGAGGGATTTGGGGTCTTAAACACATATGTTTATCATTATTTAATGACTTCAGTTCTCAGGTATTTGGCAGACAGGTACAGATTGTGAGAGGAGCACACCACACATATGAGGCGTACTTCTGCACATTCGTACAGTTGCGAGGTATGTTTCTGATACTGGACATCAATTTCCTTACGCCAATGCACACAATACATGGTGCCATCACAGGCCAGTTACCATTACATTCCTATTGCAGGACACACCCACCCACTGGGTTATATTCCTCACACAGGCCAACAGGTGCTTATCCACACTAATTATTCCATCATATACCTTATGTGTACGCCGGTATTTGCGCTTTCCGTCAGTGGCAGAGCTCACATACGAGTATGGGGGACTGGACACTGTATCGGTGACACTGCATGACACCCTGAGGGACACATGTCTTTTGAGTCTATTGACCTTCCACATTGACTTTCACAGGCCATATGTTGTAATTCACATTTGTGGACAAACATGCTTATGACTTGTACATGTTTTGTCATTTGTCCTGACGTCTTTCTTCGCACCAGTCCACCTAGTATCACTAGTTCTGTACATTTCATTAGGACGTGTTACCTTTATACCTCTCACCTGTACACATTATGGGTATACGCCCTGGGGTTTGACCTATGATTCTGTTACATTTGTCATGATAATGTGCCTTTCTGGTAGATTACTGGCAAGCCATGATGGACTGTGCGGTTAGGTAATCATGACTGACATTTCTATTTCATGATTACTAACTCTCATAACATTCATATTCCTGATTATGCAATTATTCTATCAATGGTCTGACTTTGTCTGAGGTATATTTAATATAGTCCCTATTTGTCTGTCATGTACTATGCCTTAGTCCAGCTGTCTTATTCTGACATTCTGGCTGGTATGATTACCATCTTGGTCGTACGCGTGTCCATCCATGATAATCGCCTACATGACACTGATATAGGTCCCTATGTCTTCCCCCAATGGTTTACACAATATCCAGTAGATGGGTTGCACCTTTTTGGAGAATGTAGGCGTGTGCTATACCCACATAGGTATACTGATCACTCCCATGGGGCGTACCTAATAGATCTGTGCCAACCAACACCTTGGCCCAATTCTGCATACCCATGATTCCCATAACTGACACACCTCCACAGTACCCATTAGACATGTTTAATGTGAGCAATAATAAAGTGTGAAGACACTTCTGAGCATTCCCCACTCTGCGGATATCAGCTCGTACGTCATACATTCAATCGACCCATGTGTTATTACCCTTGCACCTGCTATGGTTGCATGTACACCTATATCGTAGTTGCAGGTGTGACTTTTTTTGCATCAATGACGGTTGGCACTTCATATAGGATCAATTTTTGGGGTCCTGCAAAGGACACCTATATTCATGTTTAACGTGTAGAACTTGCAGGCCCTGTCACACTGGTACTTTCCAGGCAATGGTTTGGAAACCATCGGTGTATTCTCCTTTCATGCATGTCTGTCTGTCTATCCATATTAGCTATACCGTGACCTATTTATGTACATGTGTTATATGTACAGGGACATATGTTTGTTGTGTATATATCTATTCATGTATCGTGTATGTATAAATTTCTATATGTACATATATACATATGTCTGTACATTCCTCATCTCGTAATTTGCTTTGGATTTATGTCTGTGGATATATGTGTATATATATCTCCATATCATACCTTTCAACTGTACAGATTTCTGCTGCATGTATAGCTGTTTGCCTCTTTTCTTTGGTCCATTTTTCATAACCTTGTGTCTATCTGGCAAGTTAGTGGCATATCATTAAAGTTGGTAAATAATGACAAACATTTCAGGTTACGACTTCATACCCTTCAGAGAATCCATGCTAGTGACACACCTGTTATTCTATCCACTTTCTATGTTTGTTAGGGCAATATCTGGGGATTGTCCCTATTTGTACCAGTTTTTGTCATGGCTTTGTCCGGTTTCATACTTTACGGGTTTAACAGGTATGAGCCATGTACATAGAACGTGGGGAAAACACCATTCATTTTCTATTCAGTGAGCAGATTACACACACGCAGGCGCACTTGCATATCCTTATTGTGGGTTACATGTGTTTCATAGATAATTGTGCTTCCGTGAACTTTCATAATTCTGACCGTAACAGTTACATATCTGTATTCCAGTTTATGGACTACTGCAAAACACACATTCACCTTTACATATTTAAATGTGTGTACTGCACGAACGCTTTCATTACACTTTCAAGTTATATGTGCAGTGTTCGTAGGTCAACCAGGACTGCATTCACGTTGGCCGGATACTGGAACCACTATTCTATTGGTGTTCTCCCTCATTGATATGCATACCCATAGTACTTAACTACATCAACATACGCCTCACCGCTTCACCTATGACACAGGCATCCTCCTGCTGGGAAGAAGGCGGTACTACATATTACACATTTCCTATTGCCTACTGCTGTGGACTCCGGCTGCATTGTTAAACATTCCGAGGATATGCAGAAAACCAAGGCATATAGTCCAGCCACATACAGGTCTTTGATTGTCAGGGCGTTCATGTAGTGATCTGGGTTTAGGCTTGTCCACCTGGTGAACGGAACTTCCCTGGCCGAGGTCAAATGTCAGACGAAGCATATGGACAGGGATTATCTCCCTATTTTGAAGTTTTACCTGTGTTTATAGACACAGGTGTTTGGGCACCTGTCAGCAGCTTATTCTGTTGGTGTTACATATTATGGGTGGGGTTGTTATAGTCCATACTCCACGGTGAGGGGTGTTCCCATTCACATTTGACTATTACCTGTATACAGTCATTCGGGGATTATTATTGATTATTATTTTTGGACATGAAGTGACTACAGGTATGCAGTTGTACATTACACAAGTGTGAAGGGCTGTTCCTGTAAATACGTACGGACCATACTTCTCAACCTGTTAGAGCACTGAACCTGTGCAAAACCTACACGATGGGGGGACAATTAGGGACACATTTTAACAATTACTCTTACAAGCTTAGAACGTTGATAGAATGCTAGGTTTTGCATTAGCATGACTTTTCTGCAGGTTGTGTGGTCTTATACTCAGGATATTTCTCATTATTTAGTGACATCAATCCTCAGCTATTTACCACACTGGTGAAGATTGTCGGAGGCACACACCAACACTATGGGGCGAACTTGTGGTCATTCTTAGGGGTTCCACCTTTTCGACTGTCCAAAGTGGGACATGTTCTGTAGAGATGTCAGATTTTCCAGGACAAAACATACCTACAGCCATGCATAGTACTGAACTTTAACCTTTTTTGTACATATAATAGCTTATTCTAGTAACATTTGAATTGCTTATGCTACTTCACATAACATATTGAGGATTCATATATAAAATAACCATTTTATGCGACTATTAAAGTAAATTAGGAAATAAACTCTTAGGACATTTGCTGTGTCTTGATTATTTTCACAAGACACAACTGCCTACAGAGGGATTGTTACTCGTAAAGTGGGACAGGTGGTGACCCAAGTCATTCTGCGAATATCCGGACAGTTGAGTGGTCTGGCACGGACCTCTGTAATACGCTGTTGTGTTCTGGCATGGCAGTAGCTCAGCATTAAAGACTGCAGTCGGAACATGCTGACAGACAGTTGGGTTTCAGACTTCATACTCCAGATATTAATGCCAATGTGCAAACTGTTATTCTATCAAATTCTATGTTTCTAAGAGATATGTTTACAGATTGTCCCTGATTTTGGACCTTTGTCTCACTTATATTCACGGCTCTGTCCAGATATCTTGCTCACACAGGTTGACAGGTATGGTCAGTCACAACTGCACACAGTCAGTGTCCCTCACACTTGATCAGGGTTGACCTGTTTACGTAGTGTCTTCCTCACCCTGATGCCATTTTCTACTTTGTAAATGTGTGCATTATATTCTCCCTCCTATTCGTATCTAGACACGTGCATCACGGGAAGGTATTTTATCCTGGGTGGTAGGTTATGCATGCCCACTTAGGGCTGGACAGTGTCATGGACCTCCACTGCATGTTCTGACTTGTGTCCAGATATCTACTGGATTGGACATCATGTCGTCATACCCATTCTACTATTTACACAAGTTGGTCATCCCGTGAGGGATATCCCAAAAATTGGTCCAAACCAAAACAAGTTAGATAACGAAGATTTTTGTGGCTGCACGAAAACGTGCAAGGGGTTTTACCTGCAGGGGATACATGGTTTGCAATCCTGACACTGCCTAGGGTGACAATGCCTACTACATATGCGTAGGGGTCACTGTGTGTAGCTGTTTCTGCAACAAACCAGTGGACCAAGTATGGCTGGATTTGGTGGACGTTCTGGTATGGTGGCAGGTTGTGTGTTGTGGAGGGTATGCTGGTTAGGCTATTATGCATCCAGGTGTGTTGCGTTTGTTATGGCCAGTTCCATCAGGACCCATCTGTGGGTATGTGATGGTGCCATATCTATACATTTGTCTCGCATATTTCCATATTCATATGTTTGTGGGATTGTGTTCTACACTATGGCCTGTCTGCTTGTCTTGCAGCTGTTTCTACATGAGGTTGTGTTTCTTTCCACTTCACCCACTGCCCCCTCATACACCTCCGGTTCACCTTTTCTGCATACAACACAAGTATCGCCTTTGAGTAATTTGCCATTAAACACACACCCCTCAAACACGAATAACTCACACCCCATAGAGCACTACTTTGGTTGTTGGCCCATGACACGGCCAGAGTTACACATTGACTACCCTACATGTGTCAGGTACCTTTATGGTTGTGTGGACTACCCTGCCATGTTTGCTTTCCACATGCTATACCTCATGCACATAGGTGCACACCCTTACTTCACTTTCATTACTTGGTTGGTGTATCCGGGTACTACCCGTTCGACTGCGTCACATACACGTTCGGATTATACAGCTGCCTTCCAGATTTTGCCAGCCTATTCTACTCATTGGTAGGATGGCACCTTTTCCTATGTCCAAGCTATTCCTTACACATGTCCGACTGTTGTGGACATTGTCTCCTCACAGTCGACGGTTGTGTTTCCACCTTTTCAATTGGCCACAGTGTGACATAGGGTTACCACCTGTCCCACTTTGTGAGGGACAGTCCCTCTATGGGCAGTTGTGTCCTGACATGTAATTGTCAACATGGCAAATGCCCTGAGATTTTAGGACAAACATATTTCTGATATTTTATGTGATAGTTGCATTAAACAGTTAATTCTGTATCTGAAATACCTGACTGTTATGAGAAACAGAATAAGCAACTAAAATGCTACAGGAATACACTTTTCTGTAGGCAAAACAGTTATGTTCTTTCCTTTGTACTGGCCGTGGGTACGTGTCGGCCTGTACAGTCTGATGTCTGTACCAAACATGTCCCACTTTGGCCATTTGTAAGGGTGGCAACCCTACTGTGACAGTTGTGGTGAACACAGCATATTTTACAGGCCGACACATACCCACGGTCAGTTCGGCAGATAGAACATACAGTTCTTGCCTATATCTAAGCTTATTCTTGCAGCATTTCGGTATCTTATTCTGTTTGTTATGACATTTCTGTATTATACGTCCAGTGAAATATGTTTAATGCAACTATTGCATGACGTCTACGGAGGAATTATGTCCTATATTCTCTGGACATTTGCCAGTTTTACATGTTTGTGTCAGGACACATCTGCCCACAGAGGGACTGTTGCTCGCAAAGTGGGACAGGTGGTAATCTTGGTCGACAGTACGGATCATACTGTTCCTTTTGGCCTACATGTGTCTGTGTTGTTATGGCTCATTTATATGCTCCTTCTGTTTCGTTTACATGCATATGCTATTTCCTATCACATTTGGTATGTGAAATACGGACATACCTTTTGTATGTGACTATCACATGGCTTTCTGTATATGATTCAGACATACGGTCACTACCTATATCTACATTTCTCCTCATGTATTTTGTTATGGACACATCTGCACAGCTATGTTCCCTCCCTCAAATTATGGGTCGGCTGGTGACCCTCTCCATTGGACTGGACGTACCTACTGGCAGCGCGCTAACATCTGATATGTTTCACTTCCACATGGTATAGCTATCTACACTATGTTTTCCTGTCATTTGTTCATGCGTAGGGACCCATTATTCCCTACCGTGCATTTGTGTTTGAGTCTTCATTTTCTGTTCGCAGGGACTCTGCTTTGCATATGTTTCAGTCTCCACGGACACTGATAGGTACGATTACTATTGCTGGCGGAATATAATATTCAGCAGTTTAGGTTGGTCCTCAGAAGCCGACATTGACACGCCTCCCTGCACAACTTCGATACTCCCCTTGCACTCGCGCACGTTTCCTATGCACGTGGCTGTGGCGGCTGCGCACCTTCATTAATATGCATATGGTGCGACTACTCCACATCTACACTGCACAGCCGGCGCAAGCCTTACGCCGGTTTGCGCCGAGCTTCATGAATCTGGGGGTTAGTCTAAATCTGAATTTCTAAAGTACAAAGAAAAATCCTTACTTTGCAATCCAGCAGTTATTGAAGGGAAATTAACAACTTTTATGGACAGATAGTAACCTGACAGACCTTCATTTTATTCAAAATCATCTTCCATAATTCTAAAAACAGTTTGAGACAAAATCAAGGCATAAAATTTAATTATTTGCCAATTAATCTGCATCAAAACACAGATGTAGCTGACAACATTCCTTTCATAAACTATGTTCTACAATTGACAACATGTTTTGGATTTCTAGCACACTTCCAGTTTACCAAAGTATAGCTTTCCAAATCTAAATCACAGGCATGATGTTACAACTCAAAGTGCCATCATATAGAGTTTCATGGCCTATTCTAAATTTCACAAGTAATGCAGTTTCTACCTTGTCATTCGACAGTGAGGCATTGTCATCACTTCCTTTATCACAAGCATATTCTTATAAGTTTGTTAAGCTACTGACATGTAGACTTTTCCAAAATAAAGGTGAAATAAGCAACTAGCTCATATAGGTCCATTATATCACCATCACCAATAGCCAAAATCTTGGAATCTTGAGAACAGCAGCAATGCAAGTAATGTGACCACAATGACATTGATGGCCAGATGTGTGACCATCAACACAGCTTAAAGAAATGCTGTCATACTATTGCTACATTCATTTCCCTTGCAAATAACATGTTCCATTCAACAGAAATAGGTCATCGCTTGCAGGAAGTTTTCATGGACCATTCAAATGCCTTTGGCTCTGGTGACCATATTCTTTTGCTCAAGGAGTTCTCACTGTTATTTCCTGAACCCATCTACCTAAATTGGTCTGTGAACTACATACAGACCATGTTCTTTAGAATAGTCAATGAGAAGGGTTTCTACAAGCTTCAAGTATTAAAGATCTGCATGACACATTATTATATTTATGGTGTCTTTCATTTAACTCTTTCAACTTATCTCTAGGATATAGCAGCCTTTATCTATGTGCAAATTCCATGGTCCTCTGGGTGAGAGAAAATTATTTTCCTTTTGTAAGCAATGTGCTTAACAATTGTGTAACATAGGTTTTGCTAGTCATATGTGGCATCAAATTCAGGATCACTATCATTTAAAATTGGAGTGTCCCTCCTTATCATTACCTTAATTTAAAATTCATGAGTTTCAAATACAGAATGTTATTGTTATCACCAGATTCCATTCAAAAACAGTTTGAGAACTTTGAGGTCATTCATATCTACTACTGCATTCCCTGAAGTGCCACATTACTCATCACCTTCTCCAATACAGGCCCAAAACTCTCTCAGTTTCTTCCTTTAACTATAGGACATCTAACCACGTGTTCTAATTTCTCTACTTAACTAAATATTCATATTCATCTGAAAGGTAAATTGTTACCATTATGACATTACTTAAATTGTAGGCTACACAATTCCTTTTCCATTGGTGCATACTTTGATGCTCCTGAGTCATAGAGGGATAATGCCCTGAATATGGCCCAAGCAGCCTGGCCTCAGTTAGCAGCTAAGCTGACTGACATAGCTTCAGGAAGGGATGGGGCTACCATCACTGGTGGAAAGAGCAGTTATGTGGGCATCAGAGACCGGAAATGTGTGGTTAGGAAACATGGCCCAAAGAGTGGGTAAGGTGGTGGACATGGCTGAACTGCTGCAGAGACAGGGTTATACACTGCATGTCTACCCCTTAGAAACAGCAACAGATACAGATAAGTGAAAGAGTCGAACTAACAGGGTTGGTCATTAGAAAAATGCACCCTGGTGGATGAAAGATGTGTGGGGTTGGTAAAAAAAGTTTTCACGCTTGCGTAAGCAGCAGTGAGATTACCAAGATGAAATGGCCAACGTGTACGACAGGAAAAAGCTGTATCTTTCACTTAATTCAGTCACAACAATCCTCCATGTCACAAAAGTATCTACATCTTATCAATACCAACAGTGCTAGCTTCCACTGTTCATGCTGAGGGACATTTTCCTGACTTTCTTTTTTCCACCTCTGGTTAGAGTGCAACACCTATTTTTTGAATGAATATTTTTTTTTTACACAGAGGATGTATACAGTGGGACAAAATGTACCTGCATATTTTTTTGCAGTATAGAAATTGAACAGCCTGCATTTTCCTGACAATGAGATGCATGAATGTGAATTGCAATAGCTGTTTTTATTTCTTTTTATGGCATTAGTGACTTTTTTAATCAGATCACTTGCTTATGAATATTCTGTAATACACAATTGTGTTATTACAACCATTTTAAACAGAATCCTTGTTACATGCACTCTATCTTGATTGATGCAACAGACGTGAGTTTGGTTTCTTGATAAATAAATGTGGCATTTATGAAAATGTACTTTGAGATGTAGTTTGTGTGTGGAGCTATATACATTGGTCAGCTGGTTTAGGGTTGATCAGATGTACAATACATATTCATTACAGGGTTAAAACCACACAACATTGATAAATGGTGATGCACAGCCATGTAAATCATTAAACACAGGGAAAATAACTAGTTGCATTACGTAAGAAATATATTTTTGAATATTTGCTACAATACAGACTTAAATTTAGTTTGTCAATTAAATGTGAGATATTGTTGCATACACATACAAGAACAGACATAGACAGATTGACAGATATACATTGGGATATGGATACAGAAAGAAAGGTAGAGTGAAACAGACAGATAAATTGATAAATTAAGTACAGAGAGACATAAATAGTCATGGTTAGCCAAATGTGTGATATAAGCAAGAAAAGAAGAATTCAATGCTCTCTTCCTCTCTTGAGTGTTTGTGTGTGTGTGTGTGTGTGTGTGTGTGTGTGTGTGTGTGTGTGTGTGTGTGTGTGTGTGTGTGTGTGTGTGTGTGTGTGTGTGTGTTTGAGGTGTATGGTACTAAACATTTGTTTTTCTTTTCTGTACTTTATTTTATTTATGTATTTATTTTATATTTCTTTACCAGGAAAGCCCAACTGGACACAGGTCCTTTTTCAACAGATGCCCAGGAAAAAAAGTACAAATATGAAATACAAGTACAAATACAAATACAACTCAAAAATACATAAATACAAAATACAGAATATAAATACATAAGCATATAAGAGAGAAGCAATACATTTTATATCGACATGTATGGGAGAAGCAACTATGGAGTTACAGATTTAACAGAGACTAATAAAAACTATAGTATGTAAATTACTTTGTTAGCAAATTAGGAATGCATAAATGAATGAGTTCTCTAGTTAGAACCATTCACATGAGGATTCAAGAAGCATACATAATCAACCGTAAAGTACAAATTAGTGATACAGAAGGCTGTTTACCCATAGATGTTGTTGTTAATATCAATGCGTTATTTTGTTTTACATTATTTTTAAGGATAAATGACTAGTAGAGGGACAAAGGAAGTTCTGTCCAGGAGTCTTGCATGAACATAGCCCGGTCTCTTCTAAATGTGACCTAAGGAGCTTTTTAAATTGTATAATAGAGTCGTTATTAGAGTTGTTAGCTTATTCTATATTTTAGGAATGTAGTTAGAGACTAGAGAAATCCCAGCCTGGTTGTTGGCTTTAGTAGTATCTAAAAGGTGTAGGTTACTGGAGTGAAGACAATGAGAACTTGTGTACAGGTGCATAATATTTTGGAGAGCAGGAGTTTTATCAGGTTGGTGGAGATTTTTGTGTGCATAGTTTAGTTGGTTAAAGTGTAGAAGACTGAGGAAGTTCAAGCCAATTTAGTTGTTTAAGAGATGCACAGTGATGTCACCTATAAAAGGCACCAGTTACAAACTTTGCTATTTTGTTTTAGCAGGTTTCTAGTTTGATTAAGTCTGTCTTGCTTGGTTAAGACTGGGGAAGCACAGAGGAAATTTGATAGGAGGTGTGTATGGGCTATGGCAGGTTTTGTGTTTTTTGTTAGAAATAGTTTATTTCTGTATTGCAGACCTAGTTTCTTGTGGACTTTCTTGATGGTTTGGGCAATATGTATATCAAATTTCAGGTTATTGTCAATTTCTACCCCTAGTAGTTTAGTGTGTGTTACTGAGGTGAGCATGGTTTTATTTATAGACAAGATAGTAAATGACTGTGAAGCTGAGGGGGATCTAGGTGGGCTAAAGAGGAGTAGTTTAGTTTTATTGGGATTCAGAATGAGTTGGGAGTTAGAGAGCCATGTTTTGACAGATAAGAAAGACTCTTGGTTTATGGAATGGAGGCCTTGTAGTGTGGGGGTTGCACATATTAGTGCAGAGTCATCCACGTATTGAACTACAGAGGCATGAGGTGTGGCGGTACTTAGCTGGTTGGTGAATATAGAGAAAAGTAGAGGTCCAAGGATTGAGCCTTGTGAAACCCCTAGGAGAACTGGGAGCAGAGGAGAGAGTTGGTTTTGCCATTGGACAGCTTGCAGTAATCCAGTTAGATAGCTTTGGAACCATGTGATTCTAGAGTTACAACAGACAAAAAAGAAGACTGAGTCCAAACCAAGTCAATATAAGAAGATTTAATGATAAAAATGGGGCAAGTTAGCACTTTCGGGTAGATACCCTTCTTCAGACAACATACATTGATTCTAAAACATCTTATATACATTTTAGAACTCATTAAACAATTAAACAATCAACATTTACATTTCACCCACCTCTTTTTCAAGGCTGGCTTTGAAGGAACACAATTATTAAGGCCTGGTGCTGTATCTGCAGCCAAATTTAAAATAAATTTAAGCTCTGCATATTCAGTTGTGTTAACAACACCACCCCCCCTCCTACCTTCTTGTATTATTTGCATTACCAAAAATGAAAAAATGTGATCCGGAAAACGTTTAATATGTTGATATAAAGCACTTTTCTCATTTCTCAATCTGATGGAAGACATATGATTTAAAATTCTAGTTTTAAGTTTGTATTTCTTTTTCCCACATAAAAACTTTAACATTGTTTACATTGTGCAAGATAGACCACATTTCCAGTATGGCAATCAGCATAAAAATCAAAGCTATATTTCCTATTAGTAGTTGGATGAATAAAATGACCTGCTCTATTCAGCAAAGTGCATGCCTTACAATGTCTACATGGAAATGTCCCTAACCTTGAATACTTTTTACTATTCTTCTGCCTTTTTTTGGGTTCATGACATAACAGGTCCTTTAGGTTATTGTTACACCTATATACAAATTTAGGTTCTCTATCTATACTATCTCTCAAACCTTCATCTCTTAAAAGAATCTTCCAATTATTTTTGATAATATTACTGATATCACAGATATTACTACTAAATTTTAATGTCACTTTAGGCTTACTATTATATCTATAAGGTGTTCATATGGTCTTTCTTGAATTTTCTGAGAGCCATGGTTTCTCTCTATCTTGTCTATTTAGGAGCACTTTGTGCCTGTCCCTGTCTATTTTATGTTCTTTATAACCCTTATCTAGCAAATGCCGTGTCAAGATATTCATTTCTGCATCAAACACATCATTAGCTGTACATAGACGTGAAACTCTATAACACTGACCCTTCATTATATTGCGAAAGGTATACTGAGGATGCATACTGTGAGCATCCAAAAAGTGATTCTTCCAGCATTAATTTCTATAAAGGTTAGTTTGCAAAATACCTTGCTGATTTTTAATAACATTCACATCTAAAAAGGCTATTCTTTCACTACTAAAATTAAGAGAAAACCTTAGGAAATTAGTTGTAGTATCCATGTACTTAACATATTCACAAAGGGAATTTTCATCATGTTCCATAACATAAAAATATCATCCCCAAATCTTACGTAGGACATAACATATTTGTCCCATAAATGCATTGTGTCATGCAGATATTTCTGCTCCCAATAAGCTAACACCAGATTTGCGTATGAGTTAGCACATGGTGTGCCCATAGCAATACCTTGTTTTTGCTTATATTAACTGCCATTGCAAATAAAAACATTAGTTTCTAAGATCAACCATAACGCTTCTAATATCAGACATTTAGTTTTCTCATCATATACATTTTTATCTTGCATAATTTCCTCAATAGCTTTAATGCCAAAATCATTGCCAATAACTGTGAATAAATTATTTATATCTAAGGTAGCTAATAATATATCATTAAGATTCAAATCATGACAAGTCTCATATAGTTCAGACAAAAAATGTGCAGAATCTTTCAAAATACCTGGATATAGTTCAAGTAAAGGTTTCAGCTTAGCTTCTACCCACATTGAAATACATTCAGTGACCCAGCCTCTCCCCGAGACAATGGGCCACATTAGTGGTAGTAGTATATGCTTGTAATGCCTTGAATAAAGGTATTATTGGGTGTTCAATATGAAAAAACATAAATAACTCTTTATCTAAATTTTTTTCATTCAATAAAGTTTTAAGTTTATCATTTACTCCCCTAATAATATGTTGAATCTTAAGTGGTGAAATCATTTCATAAGTAGTTTGATCATTGAATAAGGTCTTTAATGATCTAATGTATGCTTCTGCATCCATTACTAAAATACCTCCCCCTTTATCCACTGGTTTTATTACTAAATTAGGGTCTTGTATTAAATGGATAAAAGCTATTCTTAAGTTTTTAAATGTGCAAATTCTCAAAATAATGTCTGATATCCTCATTAAATAAGTTTTTATGACAGTTGAATTATTTGGGGCACAAAGGTCTGGCTGTTGACTGATATTTATGCATAACTTTCATATTTACTTCATTATATTATAATTTTAAAGCAACATTCCTACCAAACAGATTTAAATTTAAAAGAACATCATTCAAAACAGATGCTCTACTTGGCACAAATGAAAGACCTTTCCCCAATACTTGCATTTGAACATTTGTTAGTTGCACAGTAGATATGTTAAAACGTTATTAACATTATAAAAATTAAAATCGTGATAACCAGGATCAGTCAGTTCATTATTTTCCTTCGTTTTACCTCTCTTTAGGTTGAGCGTCCCCTCTTGTATTCCTTTTTTCTCACCGGCACAGGAAACAAATGAAAAGTTGTCACATTCTTAGTTATGGGAACTTTTGGTCTCGCTCCCAAACCCAGCGCTTTCTCACCCTTCTGCTGGTTTGATGTCATGTATTGGCATCTGATGAACAGTTCGTATCAGCTGTTCCTCGGCTGCTGAAGACGTAGCTGCTGTAGGCATAACAGCCGAGGAGGTAGTATGATTAAGTGGACCAGTCACTATGTGATTATTTTCAGCAGTAGAGAAATTATTATTGATAACGTTAGTTAGATGATTTCCATCCCTACTCTAAAATCAGCTCTAGGAGTCTCTCTTGGCCACATAAAGATGTTGCCTGATACAAAGTTATTATAGTCTCTTTGGATCTTTTTCATTTTCACTTGTTGCAGTTTAGATTCAAAAGCAGCTATATTATTTAACATATCTGTGATCTTCTGTAAATGAAGTGCTGAAGTATAACACAATTGTAGATCTTTCTGAAGTCTTTTTACTTCTTCTCTTAAACCTTGTTCGATTGGTGTATAAAACTCTATTAATAATTTCATATACTGAAAACTAGTATCAATGTTAATCTGTTGCCATTTGGCCAATAGCTCTGGGAAACTCTCTCCCTGAGTAGGCATGCATAGCACCTGCATCCCTGTGGGCACTATCTTATATTGCAAACATGCCTCTAGATGAAACCGTTGCCATTGTAATCTTTTTAGTTTTCTTAAAGAGTCATCAAGACAGTTCAAAAGTTCAAAAAAAGTCTCAGTCAACTGCTTACCCAGTGCTTGTTCTGATGTTTCCATTTCACTCTGTGGTCAATCCATTTTTAGCAGAGGATTCATACACATAAAGACATTATAATTAAATCTGTCAGTCACTGTAGTCATCATTTGTTTATGCGGTTGGTAGCCCAGTTCAACCACATCGTCTTCTATATCAGCCATAGTGGGAGGGAGGAAAAACAAAATACAATAGGAAATAAACCAAGAACTTCCTTCGTTCCCTTAAGGACTGTTCTTCACAAAAGTAGAAACAACAGACAAAAAAGAAGATTGTGTCCAAACCAAGCCAATATAAGAAGATTTAATAATAAAAATGGTGCAAGTTAGCGCTTTCGGGTAGATACCCTTTGTTCAGACAATATACATTGATTCTAAAACATCTTATATACATTTTAGAACTCATTAGACAATTAAACAATCAACATTTACATTTCACCCCCCTTTTTTTCAAGGCTGGTTTTAAAGGAACACAATTATTAAGACATGGTGCTGTATCTGCAGCCAAATTTAAAATCCATTTAAGCTCTGCATATTCAGTTGTGTTAACAACATCACCCCCTCCTAGCTTTTTGTATTATTTGCATTATTTGCATTATAAAAATTAAAAATTGTGATCTGGAAAACGTTTAATATGTTGATATAAAGCATTTTTCTCATCTCTCAATCTGATGGAAGACATATGAGTTAAAATTCTAGTTTTAAGTTTGCCCCACATAAAAACTTGAACATTGTTTACATATTCCTTTAAAAAAGAGCCTTGAAAAAAAGGCGGGTGAAATGTAAATGTTGATTGTTTAATTGTCTAATGAGTTCTAAAATGTATATAAGATGTTTTAGAATCAATGTATGTTGTCTGAAGAAGGGTATCTACCTGAAAGCGCTAACTTGCACCATTTTTATTATTAAATCTTCTTATATTGGCTTGGTTTGGACTCAATCTTCTTTTTTTGTCTGTTGTTTCTACTTTTGTGAAGAACAGTCCTTAAGAGAATGAAGGAAGTTCTTGGTTTATTTCCTATTGGTTCTAGAGTTACTAAGGTTTAGGGTGGAGAGAATGTTAATAGGTTTATTGTGATCTACCATATACTGGCTTTGGAAAGGTCCAAGAATATGCTACATACATATTGTCCATTGTTTCTGTGCTGGTTAACAATATTAGTATACGACATTAGTGCGGTAGTGTTGTTATGAAATGGATAAAAGCCATTTTGGGTGTGCGATAGTAGTTTGTGTGTGAGAAGGGTGTTCATTAGTTGGGTATGTACTACTCTTTCTAATATTTTGGATAAGGGAGATAAGATGGCAATAGGGCAGTAATTTGTGATTTTTTCTATTCCATTCCTTACTTGGTCAGTTTTACTGCTGTCTCTTCCTTAGCAGAACTGTAATACTTAAATAAAATGCTTTTTAATTAAATATGGCACAAGCTGAAATAATTTATCCCACTATTGCTTTCAATGAAGACTTAAAAGCAGAAACCACAGTAGCTCCATTTTCAGAGGAGGTGTAAGAGAACAGGTTACAGTGATTCAGGTACATTTGGAGGTAAGCAGAAGATGATCTGCTGAAGAAGGTATGGGAGACACAGAGAAGGCAAGTGGAAATAAGAGAGTCCAGCAAAGAGATGGATAGACTATTTCAGAAAAGTCATGTGGCAGTCAGGCATGACTCTCAAAGAAGGTAAGAGAATGGTATTGAATGTAGAGAGATGGCGACAGTTGACATGACACCCCAAAACCACATAGAAAATGGGACATGGAAACGGGGATAGAGGAACAAACTGGTAAACTAATAAATTAAGGTCAGAGATACATAAATAGTCATGGTTAGCTAAATGTATGATATAAGCAAGAAAAAGTACTTAAATGCTCTCTTAAAATATGTTTAAAATCCTCATCCTTCAGTAAATTTCTGCAGATTTTATGACATGATCATTTGCAGTACAAGAAAAGTCTGAATGTTGACTGATATTTATGCATAACTTTATATTCATAAGGTTAGTGTAAGACTGGAATTCTATAAACTGAGAAGAGATGCAATAATTTTCTTTTTGCATCGTCACTGCATCTATCCCAGCGAAAATTAACTTTAATTCCCAGACGTGATCATTTTATAATTTTACAGCAAACTAGTGTCTGCAAAACAGATAAAAAAATCAAGGAACATTATTTGACTTTTGTTTTTATTTTCAAATATATATATATATATTATGTCACCAAAGTAACTTGCTCATCCAATATTATAAACTTGTTTTCTAAGACATTTTTATTCTCACATGGCATAGCAGGTGATTTTTATTGAATCACTTTTGGGTTTACCCTCAAGGCATAACAGTGGGAGCTAGTGCAAACTCTTTCTGCAGTAATATTATTTTGACCATTTATTTGAATCTTGTCTGTGTGGATATTGTACAATTGTTCACAAAGCACTGAAAATAAAACAATACATTTTAAATTCAAAAGGCCTCCACATTCCTAGGTATTTTATTTCAAATAATACCTAACTGTAATATAAGCAAAAGTGCAGGACTCATGGTAATGGCAGTAAAGTACTGGAAAGTAAGTTCAGAAACAGCTGCATTTTCTTACAACATAATGCTGTCATTTTATTTTCCATTGATCTCCTACACACACTATCTATGTTTGCACTCCAATATCAATGATACTTAGCCAGATTTAAAATTCATCCGAGCAGATCCTTGATAACTGAAGATGGTCTTACAGTTAATTCATATAATAATGAAATTTTGTGAATGTGATAAGCTGAGTACATATTTTCATTTAGAGTAGTAAAAACAACAGCTACTTGATTTAAAAGATGTTGTTGGCCTCAAAAAATCAACAGTGATTCATGACATTCCTTGCTCAGATTGATCCTCAGCAAATCAAAGGTCAGATATGAAAACGTGCTCTGATTTGAGACAGATGTAATTATCTCACTACAAACTAAGAAAAGAACACACGAGCACTAAGCTAAGTGTAACAATTTGACATTTGACATTTATTCTCTCTCTCTCTCTCTCTATATATATATATATATATATATACACATATAAAACATGTCTAATATAATTTTAATGTTATGGCTGTTTTATTCCACACAATTCTAAAATGCTGTGCAACCTGGAAACACTAATGAATATTCATAGCTGCTTGCAAATACATGGAAATCCACACTACATGTCTTGTTTTGTGTTCTGAGGTAATTGGTTGTTGTGTAAATGTAAGACACAGTCAATTTTGTATATCAGCATCTTATCAGCTGTCAATGTAATGAATCAAACAGTAATTTGCTAGACAACAAGGTCACAGTTCCTCAAGCTGCTAGTTTTTGAGTAAGAAATATTTCTTGTATTTCTAGTATTTCTTTATTCAGCGCTCATTAAGCCAATCATTGAATATAATACTGCTTTGGTGTGTATTTGTCCAGACACATGTAACAAGTGGAATGGCCACAGAGATACATTAATAAAAGGATGTAAGTCCTAAACAACATGTCCTACATTGACCAACTCAAAGCCATGTCACTGTACCTAGTATTTTACAGACTGCTAAGAGATGACCTGTGTCTGGCATATAGGGCATCCTCAACCCAGTACTGATGGATTTACTGCACATCAGCAAGCCAAATGGCATCAGAAATAGTTGGTCTAGGGATTTAAACCTCTTCTGCAACATCACCAGAATGGTTTTGGGGGACATATACTGTATATAATACTAACAGGCAATGTCATAAATGAATAGGGGATTTTCTGTTGACTCGCTCTCTGAAAATACTTGCACAGCTATTACAAACCTTTTTCAGCAATGCAGAGCTATTTTGAACACTTTCCACTCTAGTTTTAGAAGGAGTGTGCTTACTTAATCTTTGTATTTCTTTTAACAGAAATACAAACAAACAAACTTTTGGGTGAGATTTATAGACATGGCATACAGTATGGTGATCAGTGCTAAATAAATGTGCACATTCATAATGTAATTCCCAACCAGTGGAGCAGTACAAAAGCATTTAATATCCATCAGTGTGTACAACGTCAGACTGTGCTGTGCAGAACATGTGCAAACAAGTTTATTTGCACGGATAACATTGCCATGGTTATTTATATTCAGGTGTACAGCATACCAAGCAGAACACCCAGTACTCTGCTGCAGAACAGTCACAGTGGCTTATCATGAGTTATCAATAGGCTCAGTGATTCAATCCCAGGGCTTTGAAAGGTACTTTGCATCTGCCACTGTTGCAGTGCAAACACACAAATCAAAGCATAAAGATATAAATTGTCATATGTTGGCAGATCATGTATTAAATATATATAAATAAATAAATATATATATATATATATATATATATATATATATATATATATATATATATATATATATATATATATGGGTCTACTTCACTTCACCTAAAACTCATTTCACTAAACTCATTTCACTGACATTCATTTCACAGAGACCATATCACCTAAAGTTCAATTCACCTAAAGTTCACTTCACCAAAACTCATTTCACTGACAATTAGTACTGGCAGTGTGTAGAGTACTATAATGCAAGTAAAAGGTATATGTCCTTTTCCCCACTGTTGTGTCATCATGGAGTTAGTATATATAGTTAGGGGGTGGGGGGCATAAGCACCCTACACTAGGGTATGTGGGGTGCATAGACCCCTACCTAGTTTGGTTTTATTTTGTCCGGTTTGGTTTTATATTGTTCAGTAAAACCAAACTAGGTGGGGCTACACCCCCCACACCCCTAAGTGTGTGGGGGTTGTTCCCCCACACCCTCCCTAACTATATACTAACTCCAGGATCGCACTACAGTGGGGAAAAGGGCATATACCTTTTACTTGCCTTACTAATTGTCAGTGAAAAGAGTTTTAGGTGAAGTGAACTTTAGTTGAAGTGAACTTCAGGTGATTTGGTCTCCGTGAAATGAATGTCCGTGAAATGAGTTTTGGGTCAAGTGAAGTAGACCCATATGTCATACAGGAAAGATAAGGATACTTGTACAAAAGTGTGTGTGCATTTACCTCCACCAAACACATACATACACACACACACACACACACACACACACACACACACACACACACACACACACACACACACACACACACACACACACACACACACACACATTCACACACACAGCTGTGTATGTATACACGAAAAAAACAGCTAAAATGAGACTGGATGAAAAGTGGTAGACTTCAAAAACCAAACTCCTTAAAACCACCACATTGTGTAGTACAGTTGTATATGCATTCATCTCTTTCTCTCTCCTCTCTCTCTTTATCTCCCCCTGTATATGTTTAAATCTCTCTACCATTCTTTACATTACTGCTTCCTCCCATCCATGCAGAACAATATTGCAGAGCATTTATAGTGCTCATATTAAAGCATTTTCTTGCTGTTTCCCCAAACTAGAGTTGTCACCATGCTATAGTATTGTGGAATGGTATGGGTACCATGTTGTGTATTCTATCTTGTCTGTTATAGGGCTGTACAGTGTACTCTCTACATTTCACACAGTGGCTCATGACTTTCAACAGACTTATAAAACTTGTCGGACATGAGAATCTTCCTGAGCTGTATGTCTCCAGTAGCAGAAGACACTATCTCATCTTCTAACTTGTGTATCAGAAAGACCAACTCTATGAATTCCATGGTCTGCCATAAACAATCTCATAAGTGCTTAAGCATTCACATTATATTTTCATTTTATCCCTGTGAAATGTATCACTCTTCTGACATTCAGCTGTTCCTCCTCATTTTGCATATAAGAAAAATGTAAGCAAAAGCTATATGTGCAGAATAAAAATAGAGTCAAACATAATTTTAGTTCCCTAAATTTTGACTGATAAATTAAAAAAACTGCCTTCATTTTTGTGTGAAGATGTAAATAATAATTTGTCAAACAGTCTGTGGTTACGCTATCATAATGAACCTTCATTTGGTGGTAAGTTATAAAGTACTTAGCAAAATAGAGCATACCTTCCCCTTTCTAGTTCATCCATAAATTCATCACCAGTGATTGTGAAATATAACATTGTTGAGCAAACGAGAAATGCAAATGAGCTCCATTCTGTAGGCCTTGGTTTGGAACCCTCAATCTCCATTTGTCTAGTGTGTGCCTGAGAAAATCCTTTAACTAGAGATTGGTTCTGGGTAACTCCTGTAAAGAAGCAGCTGAGCCTAATTGTTTAACCTGGTATATAAATTATTAATTAAGATGTTGTAGATTCTTGTGTTCCAGATTAGGAATGGCTATCTTTAGCTGCCTTTAAGCCTTAGCTATGTGGATTAAATCCCACTAAGGATATAACAGTCAGACAGCTTCCAAAGATTAAAGACACCTTTCATACACCTGAGCTGTTACCAGCTTGTGTAGAGCTGAAGAAAATCAATGGTTTGAGTGCAAATCTCACCAGACCTTTCATACCAACTAAAACAGGAAGACCAGAGCCCTGAAATATGTCAAGGCTATTAAAATAAAAATGAACTTTCTTATCCTGGCAGCAAAAATATACAAAAATGGGGGGAGAGTGAGGGAGGGTGTGAGCAGCTACTGCAACAATGACCATTCAAACATCTAGTGTTATGGTACGTTTACATACACAGCTGTATTATTTTCATCATTTGACCATTGTCACAGTAGCTTTAACCATATGGGTAGACTACTACAGCTTATACTGACTGTCAGGAGGAAGCATGAGCGTCCAAGAGCCACTGGAGAAATGTCCTAGCAAAGCCTGCTATAGACCTGTATAAGGAATATCATTTTATTTATTTATTTTTATTTATTTATTTATATTTGTTGACCGGGAGTGTCCGACTGGACGTAGGTCCATTTCAGCAGAGGCCCGGGGAGAAAAGCTCCACAGTTAAAATAAACAGACAGTAGTTACATTGGATTACATAGCGGTTAACAATTTAACATAGGAAATTACTTGCGGCATATTTACAGATGAACATAGTACATCAGTAGACAACTAGAATCTTTAACAGACATTAACAAATGTTACAATAAGATGTTCCTGCTGTATAATAAGTACTAGGCTTATGAGCATCTGAGCTTGCTAAAATCAAGGTTGCCAGTGGGGTGGAAAGAAAGGTAGTGGTTGGATGGGGTGGGTGATATTAGAGTGGGAGTTGCAAGGGCATAGCCAGCATGTTTTTAGGTGTGCTTTTAGTAAAGTTTTGAAGTGGGTGCATGATGGTACGGAGGTAACTGTGGGTGGGAGGGAGTTCCATAATTTGGCTATGGCACAAGAGAATAGTACTTCACCAGCAGAGTTATTGGCTTTTGTAATCTGTAAGTGAGATTTGTTGCTGGACCTTAGTGGTCTAGTGGTGTGATAGGGTTGGAGTAGATTCTGGAGGGATGGGACATTTAGTGGATGGTTTACTAGTTTGAAAGGTATATAATTTGTAGTGCTTTGTAACGGTATATACAAAGGAGCAAGTTGCTGATTCTAGAATATGTCTAGAATCCACCTCTATCCAAAATGCCACCAATGAAGCCAAGACCCTGGTAGAGTAAGCCTTGATCCTGCCTGCAATTATTTATTGTGGTGACTATAAAAATAGTAATAACATGTTGCAACCACTTGGAGATTGTCTGTTTTGACACAGGTTGTTGTTTTTTCTTAGCATCATAAGAAATAAATAATTTATCAGAGTTTCTGAAAGTTTAGGTTCTGTCAAGATAATATCTGAGTTGTCCATGAACATCCTGAGTATGGAGAACCCTTTCTCCTGCAATTTTTTTAGTTCTGGAAAGAAGATAGGGGGATGGATAGCATGGTTCAAAGAAAACCCTGATAACATTTCAGGGATTAAAGTATGATTAGTTCTCAAAGAAACAATATCATTGCAGAAAATAAGATGAGACTGATCCACCATTCAAAGCTTACATTTCATCCACTCATACACTCTTCTTGCAGAAGACAGAGCAATTAGCAAAACTGCTTTCAATGTTAAAAAATGCAAATCTGTCTGACGAGCAAGTTCAGATGGCACAAGAGTTATTTTTTCCAAACCAGACTTGAGACCTGTTTTCTAAGAGAATTGGCATGCAATACTAATTTCAAAGATATTTTAACATGGGAATCTATTGGTAGATATGCTAAAATCTCTGAGAGATGAACACTGACAGAGGAGTAAGAATGGCCAAAGGATAATAACTCAAACCAGTGTTGTAGAACCAGAAAAATACTGGCCTATAAAAGGCCTTGCTTCTTTTCTTGGTGCACACTAGTGCGTGTTTTCCATTGGTTAATAGACGATTTTGTAGAAGCAGATTTGTTTGCCTCTTTTACAACCTCCTGCATATCCTCAGAAAATCTGCACCTAAAAGATAATAAAACTCTATCATTCATGCAGTTTGTTGAAGTTATTTCAAGTTAGAGTGTATCAAACACCCCATTGTCTTCTGTGAATAGGTCAATGCTATAAGGAAGCTTGTGGTAATTGCTGTTGGCCATTTCCAAAAGAACATTGAACCACTGTTGTCTGGACAAGAAAATTGTCACCATAATGATCTTTGGAAAGTCCTTCTGAATATTTACAATAACTCTGCATATCAGTAGAAAGGGTGGAAAGGTATATAAGCAGATGACTGATGAAGGAAAAGAAAAAGCATCTGTTTTCCAGTTCTTTCATGGACATGGAGTAGAATTTTACTAGTTGTTGTATATGAATGGAGGCACATAGATCTAGCTGAGGTTTTCCCAATAGCTAGATCAATTTCTGGAATACTCTCTCATTTAATTTTCCATTGGTGGAGGGTCTCTTCTGGTTCTGTTGAGCTTGTCTGCCATAAACTTGGCCTTGATGGGATGTAAGATGCCCGAAAATGAGATTGTGCAAATAAGCTCTATCCCAGGCTACCATGACTAGTTTGCCCAGAGAGTAAGACTGCATTCTCCATGTTTGTTTATGTATCATATTATGGTGGTATTGTCTGTAATCACTTGTAATGGCCTTGGGGAACATAGATGACTGAGAGAGTTAAGAGAATTTATTACTGCCAGCATCACTTTTACATGTATGTGTTTTGGTTTATCCTTTTTGTTCAATAGAGTCTTCACTTTTATTCTCATGCAGTGTTCCCCAAGCAATGTCTGAGGTGTCTTGTAGTTGCAGACTGTGCTAGAGCTGGAAGGGAAAAATGGGAGACCTAGAGTCATATAAAAGTGAACTCTCTAACAAAGGCAATCCCTTTCTACAAATCTCAAAACAGTAATTTGGAATGTCATGGATGATGATGTAGGGACCATAATGATTTTAGATACAATTAAATGTTTTTCATGTGTAGTTTGGCCAGAGGAATCAAGAGAATGATGAATGCCACAAAGCCTAGCATCCTGAAAAAAAATTGAGGTTTTGGACAGAGTGGAATAACTCAGGAGTAGATACAGATACAGATATACTTTTTTCCTGTGGAAGAAAATAAAAACTCTTTGAAATGAGACGTCTGAGAGACACTCAGTAAAGCAATTCTGTGAGAAGGAATCAGGCAAGACTTTTGATGATCTGCTGACATTACAATCTGAGAAGATCTTTGACCAATGTAAGAGATTATGGAGGCTTCAAAAAAGACTCTAGAAATATAAGCAAGTCATCTAAATAATTAACAATGTGAGTACCTTGCAGTCTACACTAGGACTGGAGCTAGACCCTTATTGACTACCCTTGGAGCAATGGATCCAAAAAAGTAATGTACACAGCTAAAATGTGATGAGGACACAGAAAATCTTAAGATACATTTGAAATCTGTGGTGTTAGGAATATGATGATAAATATCCATTAAATCTAGAGTCACTAGAAAACATAAAGGGGGAATGAAAGGTAAAAGGTCATAAAGGAATAGTATATTGAACTTTGTAGCTTACACAAACTAGTTTGGAAAGGAAATATCTAAGACTGGTCACCATGAAGCTTCCTTCTTTGGTACCAGTAATATTAATGAATAAAAACATTTCCTTATGAGAGAAGGGGTGATTAGTTTCTATCACCCCCTGAGTCATAAGATACTGAATGACAATGGGAAAAACAAAGTTTTATCAGGAATTCCCCAGAAAGGAAGGGAGGGAGTCTCACTTCTATCTGTGTTGATCACTCTCAAAATCAATTTGTCTCAGAAAATCTGTTGCAGAAGAGAGAGAGAGGAGAGAGAGAGCGAGAAAGAAATGTAGAAACATATTTCAGGGAAGATTTAAAGGCTTGCCAAGGTGAGAAATGGGGGGGGTGGCAAAAAACTTTCTGTTGATAGTCATTCAGTCTTGTTGGACTGTCCATATATCTGCAGGTCTTGTCATTTCGTTTTGGACACGCAGGCCTCTGTTGTTTTCAAGAACAAGACTTGCCAGGAACTTGCTGTACCTGCTTCTTTTGCTGTTTGTAAAATGTTGCAAAGGTAGCTGTAAAACCATTGACAAACTTAAGAGAATGGAAGGCTAAAAAAATTGAGAATCTCCCTGAATCAGCCTTTCTTTCTCATCACACTTTTTCAGGACCACAGCAGCATATAATTCAAAACAGTTTCTCTATTTAAAGTGGAATTTAATATTTCAGCTTTAACATTTCCAGGAATATTTTCTGTTTAACAAGAAGCAGAACTTATAACAGCTACTGTGACTGCAGCCCTGGGAAAGACAAAAGTTGAAACATAAGCAAAGGTCAAAGGCAGTCTGGTAATTTAACACACAGAAGCAAAGGTTACACAAAGAAAATTTTTTTCTCAGATGAGGTTAAAATATGCTATAGTGTTCCTCACATTCAAAAACAAGCAAGCATAAACTTTAACATATGAGCTTGACAATTAAACATTCTAAAATAAGTGCAGCAGAAGATTTCACCTTTAAGTAATTGTTCAATGGCTTCCTCACCCTTACAACAGGGAGAAGGATAAGCTTTTTCCAGATAATTAGCAGCAGTATACTGCTGTGTCAGATCAGGTGTTAGCAATTACATTTACAAGACTGAAGAACTTTATACAGCTGATTTACAGGCAGTAAGATGGCTATCGGGTAAGATAATCCAAAGAATAAAACAAGGTGGATTATCTGTTTGCTGCTTTGGTGGACTTTAGCACAGCACTTGACATTTTTCTTCTATCGGGTAAGATACATGCTCTAATAAAAACATCTTCCAAAGCTAGAAAAATGGGGCGAACTGTAGTACATTCAGGAAATTCCAGTTGTAATAAATCATACTATTTCTTTGAAGACGGGAGAAGATCATTATGTTCCCCCCTGAAACAATTGATTTTTTCCCTGGATATGGTTTCAGAAAAATAAAATCTTTTTAAGGGACTATATGAAGCAACATTGCCCCTCACAGTCAGACCCAAAAGAAATTGTGGAAAGAAAACAAAAGTTGTCATATCTCAAGCATTTCCCTGTTCAATGTCCTGAAAATCCTTAGACATGAAAGAACTTATTTTAGCTTACCAGTATAACCAGAGCTGGTTGGGTCAGTAGTGTGACCTAAACCCTGAGCTAAGACCAATGAATCACTAGAGTCCATAGATACACGGAGAGATGAAGACAAAAAACTAAAATTCTGCTTCTTTATGATTGACATTTCTATAGAAGTGGACCTTTTTAGACAGGCAAGTCCTCCCTTTGTCAGGCATCCCAGTCCAGCTAAGCAGAGAGATATTCATAATTTTCTTATAAGACCATCATGAGTGGATGTCCCTTGCCCACAAAGGACACACCAAAAGCCACAGAGAACATATCAATGCATTTTCTATACTGGCTATACAGACTATGCCAGAACGAGCCAATCAACAAGATTAATGGTCTGAGGAATCAGAATTGGACAAAGCAGTCACCCATTTATGGATGTGGCACATTTATAGCACAGTCAACGTGCAATAGCTCTTTTAAAATGTTGTTCCTTTTGTAGCTGGAAGGAGGAAGAACTAAGGAACCAGTAGGTTGTTGCATGGTGAAGCCAAAAACAATGCATGAATCTCAGGGAAGACTGACAACAGTAGACAGTGATACAGCTAAAAAAGTAGATTTTTTTTCCACAAGAAACACAGTGAAAAGCATAGTAAACAACTATCCCTTCCCCCAAAATGTAACACAAGTTTTAGTCAGGAAAAACAAAGTTAAACAGTTTTAATTTTTTCCCCAAAAGAATAAAACTGTGTGCTTTTAAGTAAGAAGTAAATAGTAGTCTACTGTAGCCTTTTGAAATACCTTTTTGAGCTTAAGCTATATATCTATCTATATATATATATATATATATATATATATATATATATATATATATATATATATATATATATAGGGCTAATTTACATGACTGAAAACTCAAAATACTGAATTTCATTTGACTGAGACCACAATACCTATTTTTTCAAAATACTGAAAACTCATTTGACTGAATCTCATTATACCGAAGGCTTACAATGCTGACTTTCAAATTACTGAATTTTAAGCCACAGACCTGCACACTTACTACACCAGTGACTAAGTCTTTCCAAAACTTAAAAACATTTACTTTCTTGCCCTCTTAAAAGAAACCGGATGATATAAAACCAAAGTATGTGGGGGGCTGTGCCCTTTACACCTCCCCATCTATGTATACTAACTCCAGGATCACACTCCAGTAGGGAAAAGGACATATACCATTTACTTACCCTATAGTACTGTAGACATTGCCACTACTGCCAGGAGAACAAAATACATCTGTCATATTACTTTAGATACTTCCCATAAAACTCTAAAGAGACATACCCACATTTAGAAACACTATAAAACTAATTTCTACCCTGTTATCTGTATTCTGACAGTCGGCACTTTAAGTTACAGTAATGTTTTTATCACAAATAAGTCACAGGTGAAAAGAAACACATATCATGTCTATGGCTTAAAATTCAGTATTTTGAAATTCAGCATTGTAAACTTTCAGTATAATGAGACTCAGTCAAATGAATTTCAGTATTTTGAGTTTTCAGTCATGTGAATTAAACCCATATACACACAACTCTCTCTCTCTCTCTCTCTCTACATATATATATATATATATATATATATATATATATATATATATGTATATATACACACATATATACGGGTCTACTTCTAAATGTCAAAGTTTCAAAATGTCGACTTTCTTATGGTCGAGACCATAAGATCAAAGTGTTTGAAACTTCAAAATTTAAATAAAAAAATAAAAACAAAAAAAAATCTTTTTTTACATTTTTGTAGGAATGCAAGCTCCCCTGCTCCCCCCACACCCCCCACACCCCCCACATCCCCTGCTAATTAAATATACCAAATGCGATGTTGCACTACAGTAAAGAAAATGGTAAATATACTGTTCTGTGCTGTACATCAATCTCAATTTAATCGGTTCTAAGTTTTGACCATAAGAAATTTGAGGTTAAATTTAGAAGTAGACCCATATATATATAGATATATATATATATATATATATATATATATATATATATATATATATATATATGTGTGTGTGTGTGTGTGTGTGTGTGTGTGTGTGTGTGTGTGTGTGTGTGTGTGTGTGGTGTGTGTGCTTGTGTGTTTGTGTATATATATATATATATATATATATATATTTATATATATATATATATATATTATTCAGAAAATGTTCAGTTTCTATCATAACAGTAACATTTAGAAGTTTTTTTTCCTCCAGAAGGGAATATATGTACTCACCGGTGGAGAATCATTAATTGACTGTTGACTTTGAAAGTCCATAGAGAAACATATTAAAGATTTTTGAAGAGTGTCATTTCTTTGTATTGGCTACTTGCTCTTACACATAATTAAATTGCACACTAGCTAGAATATATTTCTGAAAATATACAAGGTGGATTGGAAAATCAGAGAGGCAGTTAAGCCTCATTGCATTTAACCAATCCTAAAAAATTTTGGGCAAACATCAACAAATTGCTTCACAAAGGTAAAGCTCGCAGCCCTGCTACTGCAACCACTGACCGCTCAACAAACATACAAACCCAGTTCAGCAAGTTCTTTACAGATTCCATCCTAACCCTAGCCAACTCTCAAAAACCCTCTACTACTATCAAGTCACCCAAAATCAATACTACTGGTCTGAGCCTCTCACTGCAACCTGTCCCCAACTTCACTATTAAAAAGATGCTTAATAAGCTAAAACCTACAGCTCTCTCCACAGACAATATACCAGCAGAATTCTTAAAGATCACTGCTAATGCTATTATATATCTTGTAACATTTCTCATTAATTGCTCTATAGCTGAAAATATAGTACACCACCTTTGGAAATTTTCCTATAACACTCCACTACACAAAGGAGGTAACTCCAAAGAACTAACCAGTTACCAAACTATCGCCATAATCTCCCTCCTCTCCAAAATCCTTGAATGTTGTTTATACATACAAATCATGTCATTCCTAATGTCCCATAAGCTACTAAAAATACACAACATGGTTTTAGATCATTACACAGCATTATTACAGCTCTCATATCTTTCCCACAGTCAGTCATCAAACAAAGAAATAATGGAAATTATGTCTCAGCCATATTCTTAGACCTTTGAAGGCCTTTGACATGGTTAATCATGTTAAACTCATCAACACCCTCACGGAATTAAATCTAAGCCCATCAACCATTTCCTGGTTTAGAAATTACCTAACCAGCAGACAGTATGCAGTCAAATGGCACCAAGACCTCTCTCCACTACTACCAGTCTCACTAGGAGTCCCACAGGGTTCCATTCTCGGGCCAATGCTGTTTTCTTTTTTCACTAACAACCTACATACTGCCACACTTCACGCTTCCATCATCCAATATGCAGATGATTCTACACTAATCTTTGCTTATCCCTCCCCCAGGCTCTTCACCAACAAACAGAATCCTCTTTTCTTGCTATTGAAAGTTGGCTGTCTGAATCACAATTAGTTTGTTTGTGTCTTTTGGCTTTTCCTGGTTAGGGGTCGCCACAGCGGAACTCTGGTCCGCTAATGATTGGCAGTAGAGTTTTACGTGCTGGCTTGCTGGGCCTAACGCACAACCTTCAACGAAGGAACGCCCATTCATGCATGTCGCCACACAGAAGACGATCTAACCGAGAATCGAACGGGCAACATCTAACTGTGAGGCGACAACGCTACCGCAGCACCACCACCGCAGTCATCCAATTAGACTCAGCTTATTATCTTTCCACCCACACAACACTCTTCCCATAACATTAAATTCAATATCACCTCTAGTAATAACAGCCATATCTCCTGTCAGTCACACTAAACTACTAGGCGTTACTATTGACAGCAACATGAAATTTGACATACATATATCAAATACCATAAAGAAAGTACATACAAAACTTGCCATGCCATACAGGAATAAACTGTTCCTAACAGACTCCACCAGTTTTGATGTAAGATGTAAAACTTCCATAGCACTAAAGATAAAATTATGTGAGGTATCATTATCCTGTTTTACATGTTGATATAAGGAGGGGTGATATAAATAACAAACTGGAAACAAAGGAATATGATTGCATTGTTCATATGCAGGCAAACACATATCCAGTTTAAATAAACAGATTACCATTAAGCCTATTTTAATATATAAACAGCAGATTGTAAACACATAAAGGGAGGGAAGTTAACCTAAATGTACTACTTTTTTAAATATTGTGGTATATGTATATATGCAAAGAAATGTTTTTTTAACATATATTTTTTATTTATGTTATGTCTAATATTGTTTTAAATCTTAATTGATAAATTTTGGTTTCTTTCTTGATAGGGCAGGTTGCATCATGTGATATAAATGTTACTATATATAGACTGTCATTTTTATTTTTTTGTTGTAACACTGATGAAGGATTCTGTCCTAAAGCTCAGTGATTTTTATGACTAAATCGTTGCTTTTAGCGTTTTCAGTGTTGTTAAGTGTTGGTGTCTTTTGTCGTCCTGTTACATTTTTCACACATTATTTGAAAACATATTTCCTTCAATGTTTTTGCCTTTTCAGTCTTGGTTTATGAAGCAGAATTGGACATCAGTCATCAATTTAAATTTGGGCAAAGGATTCTTTCTGATGTTTCATGAAAACTTACAAACATTTTTGTTTTTGTATCTCTACAAGACTTTTATAAACTGATAATGAGGGAATTTAATAAAGCCTACAGGCACTTTTTTTCCATGTAGGCATTGTGGCACATTGCTTACACAAAAGTAAGCAGGTTTGCAATCCAGTAAACAGAGTTGGATGGTGCGCACACACATGTCAATATAGAAGTATCTGTGGCATGCAAATCACCTCATAAGCAGGTGAACTGCATACAAAGGAGGGAGGTAGAGCGATCCAGCAAGTGGATAGGCAGTCCAGCTAACCCTGTGTTGATGTCCATAGTGTACACAGAAAAATTCTGTATACAGGAATTTAAATAGAGAACAGGAGCTTCAAAAGTAGAGTTTGATGGACAGAAATAGGACAGCAGACACAGATATGTGCAATATTATCCACCGTGTGCTCAAAACCATATGGGAAATACTTTTTAATAATAATTTTTTTTAATCATCTGTGTATGTTTGTGTGGCATACTGCAGTGCGCAAACATGTTGTTATGGAAAAAAATAAAAAACATTGTAAAAACCAAATTTAGAAGTATGTGAGAGTAATGTATTATAGGACCCTGCATGGAGTATCTACAATGGTGGAATGGTGCTCTTGCTAATGAGGCAGGGCCTGGAACCATGTAGTTTCCAGGTACTGTGCACAGATCCTTATGCAAATGAGGTGGGGTTACTGAATACCACAAATGAGTATCCATGTCCACAGATCCCATTCGTGTACTCACAGAACTGTGTTGGTGTCCAGAGAAGAGGTAGCTGACATCAACAGGGGGTGTGTGTCTGAGGACTTGTAAGCTCATCGGAGCTCAGCTGTGCCTGTTTTCCCCGCATGCCACTGTACTCAGCAGGGGTTGTGTACACTGGTTGCTAAGGTTTGTTTACCTTCAGGGCGCATGTCTCAGTGTGTTTGCACTGAGTGCCGCCATGCTTAGTTTGACCTTTTAGGGAGGTGTGTGTAGTGGCTGCTGAGCATTGTTTACCTCTGCGGTGCCTGTTTGTGTGGCACCCCGCTATGCTCAGCAGGGGGGGGTGTACACTGGCTGTTAAGCTTTGTTTACATTCATAGCTTGTTTGCATGGTGCGTTACAGTGCTGAGTGAGGAAGGCTGTCCAAAAAAAAAAAAAATTGGCTGAAAATGCCAATGGTATATTCATTACTGATAATCCCTGTTTCAATTAAACAAGGGCTATTAACAGTCCATAATGATGTACTTGGCAGGTGGAATGCATCATAGGTAGCCAATTACACAGGCTACACCTACAGCAGACCACTATAAAGGTTGCATACACCCTACAATCTGATTTCACCCCCATACTCTGCAGCAGTGGAGTGCAGTCTTGGGATTTTTAACTGAAGGAATGCTAGGGTCTGCTGCAGGTCTGCTACATCTGTATGTACTAGATGCCATAGTCAATGATGCTGCTGCTGCAGCTGACAACAGGCCTAGACTGAGATGGAGAAGAGTGTTTAGGCCCATGGTAACCTTCCAGGGGCTTCATGAGCTAGAGATTGTAGAGCACTACAGACTGGACCATGACATGCTACAAGAACTCACTGAGCTTTACTGCCCTCAACTCAGACCCAGAGCCAACAGAAGGGAACCCATCCCAGTGCAAACAAAGGTATGTGTAGGGTACTAGCTGCAGGTACTTTCCTTAGACCAACTGGACACATGATGGGGGTCTCAAAGGCATCAGCATCCAGGGTACTCACCAGTTCCAGGATGCCATGCTACCTACATGCCAGTGAGCACATTTATTTTCCCCACACCCCTGACAGAAGGGCCAGCAGTATGCAGCACTTCTACTGTGTAGCACATTACCCTGAGGTACTGGGTGGACTCATTTACACATCAAGGCACCAACCGGTGAGGAGGGTAGAATCTACGTCAACCACAAGGGGTATCATTCCATCAACTGCCCGGTTGTGTGCAATGCCCAGGGCATTATCATGAATGTGCGTGCTGGCCACCCTGGCAGTTATCACAAGTCCCATATCTTGCACACATCACAGCTGTACCAGATGTTTGCTGGGGGGACATCCTGCATGGCCATTTACTGTGGGATGCTGGGTATGCACTGGAACCATGGATGATAACACTCATCAGAAATTCACACGCACCCACAGAAGAACTCCATAATGAGGCATACGTGCAAAGTAGGAACATCATAGAGTGTGTGTTTGGGCTACTGAAGTCACGGATCTGGTGCCTCGATATATCTGGTGGAGCTCTGCAGTACTCTCCAACCACATGTGCACAGATATTCACAGTATGTGCCATGCTACACAATATGATCCTGTGAAAACAGCTGTAGCAGGAAAAGCAAAGGGAAGGGATACACAGCTCCCCACCAGTGCCTATATCCCCACAACCACACCCACAGGGGGACTCAGAGGAGGAAACCCCTGAGGATGTCCTTGTATGCAGACATATATATGCCCACTATGCCTTGGCCTTGGCCAAGAGACAATGCATAGAACATGCACTGACAACCTAGGGCCCTAGGGGCTGACTCCTTACTCCAACTTGCATACATATAGTAAGAATGATGCCAGGCAACTCACACAACCTGTACCTAACCATGTATTGGCTGTGTACTGCATGCATTAGAGTCAGCCCTGAACTACAATTCTCTAAACTGCTGCATTCGCAAGGTAAGACACTCACCTACACACCACTTGTAATGAGTACTATAATATTCTAATGTATGTATGGACCTGCTACATGTATGCAAGGGAATATAGTGGGCTATTTGGAGAGATGTAAAATCCACATGGGACTACCGATACCCAGTCCAATAGTATGTGTTCCATAATATTCACTAGGCCTCACGGTTGGAATATTCACTAAAGCAGTCAAGGGAGATGTTAAACAGTGGGATCACATGATATTTGCACTACTGTCTATGCCAGCAGAATATGTGCTGTCCTTGTCCCACCCCCAACCAATCAGTGTTCCCATAAAAATGCTGTAGCAGTGCTTCTGCAATGAAATATCAGCAGACCAGCCAATTCCAGGGCTGTGACATAGAACCTGAACACATGTTGTATGTCTCACATAATGCAAGGGTGACAATGTATGTCTGTATGCTGTTGACTGTGTGAGGAATGACACCTCTATGTCTGGCAGCTGGTGTGGTTCACTGGGCAAGGGAAGTTAGTAGGGTGCTGGTGTTGATGGTTTGAATCTGGCAGCATCCACATCTTTTGCATGTGAGGTACTCATATGGTGGTATTCCCACAGACTGTAATACCCTAGAATCTGTTACTGCAAGAAAGCTGAACAATCTCAGAGAGAATTGGGGAACAAAGGGCCAAAACTACAGACAGACATTACATATGCTCTGATGAATCTAGAAGGTGACAAGTATAACAGCAGGTTGCAACAGAACATAATGACACCATTCCCCACTCAGGAATCATAGAAAAACTCAGTAAGCTAGGCATCAACCCCTATATCACTAGGTGTGTTGCAAACTGGCTCACAGATAGAACCCACAGTGTGAAAGTTGCTGACTCCAAGTCAGACTGTTGACCAGTCATCAGTGGAGTCCCACGGGGTTCGATCCTGGTTCCTCTCCAGTTTGGTATCTACTTCTCTGAAGTCCAGGCCAACATGAAGGGACTCTGGCTGACAAAGTTCACAGATGATTGGAAGTTGGGAGCTATTATTAATTCCCCAAGTGATGTTAACATCATACAGAAAGGCCTCAATAAGACCAATGACTGGTGCCAGAACCAAGGCCTTAAGTTCAATGCCAAAAAATGTGTCGCCATCCCCCTTGGGAAAAACCCAGTTCCCTTGAATTACCACATTGATGGTAGTCCACTGAACACAGAAGGTGTTATAAGAGATCTAGGAACACAGGTTGACAGCAACCTCTCTTTTGACAACCACATTGCTACTGTGGTGAGAAAGTCTTGCTATGTGGCACAGCTCATTACTAAGGGTTTTGCATCCAGGAAGAAAGTGGACATTGTCTCCCTGTACTCTTCCCTCATTAGGCCAATCAACAAGTACAATGCCCCATTTGGTATGTACCTCACTAGACACCAGCAACAACTGAAGAGGTGACAAAAGTACCTCATCAAGAGGATCCTAGGCCTTAAACACTTGTCCTATATGGTCAGACTAAAAAAAACTCCAGCTATTCTCTGTCTCATATCGCCTACTTAGTAGTGATATCTGCTTGACTTACAAAGCCATGTCTGACCCAGCTCTGTTAGAAATGCTACATTTAAAGAAATCCCAATCTCTCTGCACCACACACTACAGAGACCTCAACCTCATTACTACAATCAACAGAACATACTAGAAGGACAAGTTCATAACCCAGAAACTGCCCATGTTATGGAATATACTTCCTATACATGTCAAGCAGAGTACCTCACTGGCCCTCTTCAAGAGAAATCTTGATGAGAGGATGGGAAAAAGAAAATTACCCCCAAGGGATCACTCCAGTGGTTCTACTCGACAGAGGCACTGGGAACTAAGGTCAGGTGGCACGATGCCAGGGTAATTCTATAGGCTAGGCTTGGCTAGGCTTGTAAAAGCTCCAGGTCTGTTAGCCTAGTACACACCTATGAACCTATGAATAGCTGCAGAATATAAAGGCCATCACTTAAATGTGTCAGTAGTTGTTGCAATTCATTGACTGCATTATACAATATTATACCAGAACACCACAAATGTATGAGGAACAGACCACACATATGGGGTGAAATGCTTGATATTCTGCAAAAACATGTGCAGTGAGAGGTATGAAGACTGTCACCCTGTGCGTGGTGTTACATTGTGTACCCCAGTCACATATTAAGTACAGCAGACAAACAGGGAATGCCTTGAGCAATTTCAGGGAAGTGCTGTACTGTGGATAAAGGTGCAGCAGCCAATGTCTCCAGCACACAAAATCCCAGACTAGACCACAGGTAGCTCTGGCCTGGAGTTATCTTGTAAGTACTGACAATCCCACTGGGCATGCTCCTACACTTAGTTAACTTGAGTGCAAGTCTGTTGCCTCTTCCTCATAAAGACCTGCTATGTGGAAATATGTCTGTACATACAAACAACTACGTATACATACCTTCTGTTCCTATCCCACTCACACATGATTAGTGTATCTATCAGTATCACATATACATATGATCATATTATTAAATATATGCATATTTATATATATATTATATATATATATTACAATGATACATCATCTCTCCAAACAACTCTACCTAACACATGTACATGTACAACATTTACAGAGACATCCCCATTATACACATTTATATATGTGTGCATGTATGTATGTATGTATATATATATTTTTTTAATGTATATATATATATATATATATATATATATATATATATATATATATATATAGATATATATATATATAGATATATGTATGTGGGGATGTAAGAATGTACCCACATACCCTTGGAATGCTGAGGTTGTCCGCACTTACACATCCCAACAGTTGTCTGAAGGAACCAGACCAAGGCTGCAACAATACATAGTCCACTCACACACAGATCCCTGTGCCTGTGGAATGTCACCTTGTAGACAGACACAGGTGAGCAGGTGTTGTAATGTACAATGGTATCAGCGCATGCCTTGGACAGGCCATATTGTCCCTGGCCACATGGTTGCCTATCTAACTGCAACTGGCCACATATGGCCATATTGGTAACTGTACACATATAGCAGGGATATTAGCAGGTATTCCACTCCTAGGACACTAGATATAATAACAGTACCAAGCAATATCCCTCTGCAGGCCACACATGCTGTCTAACACAAAGCTACCTTGCGTACTCCACAAGTACTGTACCTGCTATCCCATATACAACAGATGTAACCTGTGGTGGATGTGATAAGTACTGTGAGCTATCTTGTATAATAGTAGATAGGAAGGGGTTCTAATCTCACATCAGCCAACTGTGTGTGTGTGTGTGTGTGTGTGTGTGTGTGTGTGTGTGTGTGTGTGTGTGTCTGTAATTATATCCCCTTGCAGCACTACAGACATGCTCATATGGGCCATCCTTGTGCAATGGTTATGATTTTATGGCCCTGTAACTAGCTGCTGGCCTCTAAATTGCCCTCCTCTACATAATCATATATAATGTCTGCAACCTGTCTGACCTGGACACAGGATATTTGTAGATGTGAGAACTCCATCACCATACCTTCTAGATTTGTAAGTTCAGAAAACCCAGGTGTATGTAAGAAAGGTAGTGGACCTTATCACAAAGTATGAATGCATGATTACGTTGACTGCTCCAGTTGTCCATGATAGATTTTTCTACAAATATGCACATCAGAAACCATGCACATATACTGCCATACCTTGCTGACTTCATATGTCTGTTGTGCTGCTATGCCATCCTGTGCTGCTGTATTGCCATCATGTGTCCATAGTTTATCCCCTCAGACTCCTGCAACAGAAATATACACAGGTCTGTGACACACCTGTCATTCTGTTACACTACTGCCAGTCCAACTTCATGCAACAGAGATACACAAAGTGTGATGTGTAGTCATGACACATGCCAGTATACAGTACCTGTTGTAGCCCACAACAGGTGGCATGCAAAATCAAACTGCATTAGACACGTACCTGTCAAGTAATGTAGTCACTCTGTGTATCAGACACATAGTAGCATTTCCCAGCATCGATGGCATGGATTGCGGGGATGTGGCACAGGTATCATCACATGCACAGAGTGTGGTGTGGGGGTGCTGGAGGCCTAGGATGTGCCAAACAGTTAACAGCAAGTGTGTGTCAGGAAGGGATGTGGGTTAGATGGGCCATGAAGAGGTGCAGTGTGTGTTTGTTGGTGACCTGCATTTGACAGCAGTGTTTGAGTGTGTGTGTGTAAACAGATAAGCGCAGTGCTAACCCTACACATATGTATGTTGGACAGCTGTGGACGGTACATGGTAGAGTGGACAGTTCCCCACCTCCAGGCATGAACATGAGAACTGACTCTGCCAGGAGTAGCACTGGCACCATTATGCCCAAAGTCAACCTCAATAAACACTTGGCTAATGGCAAATGTTTATCAAACATTGAATCCTCTAATCTACCTAATATTTCAGTAACCTTAAAACACCACAGTGCTTGGTAAAACTGACTAAACCCAATAGTTTTGTCAAAACTTCCAGAGTTGCTATATGCACTCTATGTGTCCACACAGCTTCTCTCAACTCCAGTCTATAAACCAAATATCTACACACCAGCTTTACAAACCAACCCCTCTGACTAACCAGTAGACTGTGCCTAAACAGCAAAATTGCTGACACTGCTGCACTATTTGACTTCCTTCCGCCATGACTGGGTGACTAATCAGATTGCTACAACTTGCTAATGTTTCAAAGCTCTGCTGGAAGCAGTCCTGTGACTTCCTCTGTCTCTGGTGTCAGCTGTTGATACCTGGTGAACTGAAAGTAGGCAAACAGTCAGCAACTGAGTTTAGTTTACCTGACACATGCTGAGCTGCAAATGATAAAATAATCCTTAAATTTAACAAAACTATCTTATGCAAAACCGACTGTACCAGCATTGACCAAGCTGTCTTCTTCACCAAGACTTGGCCCACTGCTTTGTTTTCTAAAGGAAACATCATTGCCTTTTTGTTCTGCAACTCCTTCTGCCAAAAAACTACAATGGCCCAAATAGGTATGAGTTCGAAAAATGCCAGATTCGTACACCACTGTTCTGGCCATATATATATATATATGGGTCCTTTCAAAACATCTAAAACTCATAACATCTAATTTCATAACATCGAGACTAAAACCCATAACATTTAAAACTCATATAACATCAAATTTCATAACATTTAAACTGCATATGTAATAGTGTATCAGGAGATATGTAAATGTTATAGTTTAATCTGTTAATCTTGTGGTATTACTATGAGATGTTGTAGTTTTCATTTCTATAGATATTATTTATATAGTGTTGGAATTAATACTACTTATATAGTGTTTATTTTGCCACTCTTTATGTGGTTTTTAGGCCATGCAGGTAAGTGATATAATTATGTGCACATTCTTTATGGTGATTGTGATACAGTGGTGTTAGGAAATTAATTTTTCCCCACAATAGTGCGAATATGGAGTTGGTATCTTTAATGTACAGGGGGTGTGGGGGGCAGAGCCACCAACATGGGGGCGCAGGGCAGCTTGACCCCTGCAGAAACATACTAAAAAGTGTGTTTGGTAGTTTGGTGTGTTATAAGTGGCAGGGATGTTATTTTTATGTGATTTGTAGTGTTTGATGTTCTGTTGCACATTTTCGATGTTATGGGTTTTAGATGTTTTGGGTTTTAGATGTTCTGGTGTCGATGTTATGACATTAGATGTTATGGGTTTTAGATGTTTTGAAGTAGACCCATATATATATATATATATATATATATATATATATATATATATATATATATATATATATAGTCCCCT
This sequence comes from Protopterus annectens, assembly GCF_019279795.1. Taxonomy (NCBI): domain Eukaryota; kingdom Metazoa; phylum Chordata; order Ceratodontiformes; family Protopteridae; genus Protopterus; species Protopterus annectens. The sequence goes on along the minus strand of NC_056728.1, from coordinate 1,486,779,640 downwards.
ATGAAATCCCGAACGCACAGAATCCCGACGCCCAAAATACTGAGACAAAAAGCCCGAAACCCCACATTACCGAAATGTTGAAAGCGTGAAATTCAAAATCATAAAACTAATGCATACATAGAGCACACACACAAACATACACACACCCTTCCCCCATAACCAAACAAACCACCTTACACTAAAGATAAGAAGGGGGGCTTTGCCCCCTGCACCCCCCCATGTGGGGGGATGTGCCCCCCACACCCCCTACTTTATTATTCTAACTCTAAGATTGCACAAACATATACACAAGGCAAACTCACACCCACACATTAAAGTCACACGCACGCACACACACACACACACACACACACACACACACACACACACACACACACACACACACACACACACCACAGTCACAACACACACTTACATACACTAAACCCCCTCACAAACACACTTACACAGGAATACTTACCTGAATCACAACACCAGAAGTGCTAACTCAAAATCCCTTAACATTGGCATTTTGGATTTCGCGCTTCTGGTCTTTCGGTAATGTGGGGTTTTGGGCTTTTCGTCTCTGTATTTTGGGCATCGGGATTCTGTGCATTCGGGATTTCATTAGGGACCCATATATATAAATATATATATCTATATATATATATATATATATATATATATATCTATATATATATATATATATATATATATATATATATATATATATATATATATATATATATATATATATATATATATATATATATATATATATATATATATATATATATATATATATATATATATATATATATATATATATATATATATATATATATATATATATATATATATATATATATATATATATATATATATATATATATATATATATATATATATATGTGTGTGTGTGTGTGTGTGTGTATATATGTGTGTATACATATATATATATATATATATGTATATATATATATATATATATATATAAATGCAAATGTATACATATAGATATATATATATATATATATATATATATATATATATATATATTTATATATATATATATATATATATATATATATATATATATATATATATATATATATATATGTATATATCTAGTTTGAAATGTCAGGAGCTGCAGAGAGTGAATGTCCGTTAAAAAAAAAAAATTACAAATAGCAAGTCTAAGATTGCCATTTCTTGGAATATTTCCTTTTCTCCCATGTAAGTAGATCTCAAAGTGGATATATATGTTTGGGGATATAGAACCTGCCCCCCTTCATATTGAGGAGTGCAGTGGGACTTGACCCCTGCAAAATAAAAAAAAAAAAGTTTAAAAGATCAGATGGATACTCTAGATTTGCTCTTTTCCTGGATTTTGGCCTTGTTTTTCTGGCATGTTAGCACTTGTTACAGGATTCAGCAAACCAGTATAATAATACCTTAATGTCTGCAACCCTTCAGTTTAAATTCAGCTCAAAATGTCAGAGGTCTTCTCTTTCTAATGCCATGTCTCTAGCTAAGTGAGACTTTGAATGTAATGTCCTTACAAATCAAGTACGTATCCATTGAGTGGGTTTCTTTTCACTTTATTTTGTTGTTTCCAAATTTATATTTATTTCCTCACTATAATGACATAAGCAAAATAAACAATCTTACATAGCCAAGTCAAACAATTTTCTAAAAAGGTCTGTATCATCACTTTTCCCAGTTATAATTTTAAATACATTGAAATCTAATCATCTTCTACAGTAAAGTGTATGGCTGGAAGATACTGTGTCAAAGAAATACAATTTTTAAAAGAAATTGTAATACTCTTTACAAAACAAACTCACTGAGAAATGCTCAGACAAGCATATACACACGTGTTTTTGCACACGAACACACACACACACACACACACACACACACACACACACACACACACACACAGACACACACACACACCTGCATTAAGTTTGATTCAGACTTATACACTTTCGCCAACAATGTATTAAAATAATGCATTTAAAGTCCAAAACATTTGTACAGCTGACTTTATAACCCCATGTAATTACATACCAGTAGCCTTTATCAGCTTCTACTATGACTTGACTAACATTTCAGTAAGGAACACATTCTTGTTAGGAATTTAACCTGAGAAAAAAATTCAGTGTAAGCATTTTTTTAAAGTGTGTTAACCCCCTGCATAGATGCACAAACATAAATAGGGGACACATGTCTCAGAAGAAAGGAATGTCAATTATTTTATGTTTAGGAATTATATTGGTGGAGATTTTCTATGGAAAAAACTAACTGAGAGTTTGGCTTCACTGAGCTGAAGCCAGCCACTTAGAAACTTAACCATTTTGTGTCAACAGGCTGTAGAAAATCAACTTTAATAAAAACACTGAATCCTGTTATGTTTCTCACACATTATTTGAAAACATATTTTCTTCAATGTTTTTACCTTTTCAGCCTCGGTTTATGAAGTAGAATTAGACATCAGACATAGGTTCATAGGTTCATACTAGGCTATCTGCTCTAGGGCATTTATAAGCCTAGTCAGAGTGTGTTTGGCTTTCGCCACCCATTTTAAATTAATTTTGCTATGCCCTTTTTCGAGGTTAGTATACTGTGCCTCTGTCTAACAGTGACACAGAAGTGATACCCGGGGTAAACCTACGATCTCCCATTCACTCATCAAGATTCCTCTTGAAGAGAGTCAGTGAGGGACTCTGCCTAACCTGGACTGGGAGTTTATTCCAGAAAGAAGGGAGCCTCTGGGTTATGAATCTGTCCCTCCAGCATGTCCTATTTATGTCAGTGCTGAGGTTCAAGTCTCTCGAGCGCGTAGCTCGATGGGATTTGGATTTTCTGAGGTGCAGCATGTCCATTAATTCAGGGTTTGACATGGCTTTATACGTCAGGCACAGATCGCCTCTGAGCAGGCGGTATGCCACTGAGTAGAGCTGGAGTTTCTTTAACCGGGCAGCATATAGCATCTGTTTGAGCCCTTTGATCCTCTTGGTGAGGTACTTTTGGGGTCTTTCCAGTTGCTGCAGGTGTCTGGTAAGACACATCCCAAAAGGGGCATTGTACTCAATTATGGGCCTGATGAGGGATCAGTAAAGAGGCACGATGACCTCCCCTGATCTAGATACGAATCCCTTCATGATTAGGTGGGCTATATAAAATGTTTTTCTAACCACTTTGGCCACGTGGTTGTCAAATGAGAGATTGCTATCAACTTGGGTCCCCAGGTCCCTAATTACTTCTTCTGTATTTAATGGATTACCACCTATGTGGTAATTTGTGGGCACTTTGTTTTTGCCAAAGGGGATGACTATACACTTTTTGGCGTTTAGCTTGAGGCCATGGCTCTGGCACCAGTTGTCTGTTTCTATGAGGCCCTTTTGGAGGATGCTTGTGTCAGCTGGAGAGTCGATTATGGTGCCCAGTTTGCAGTCATCTGCGAACTTGGTCAGCCACAGTCCTTCCATGTTGGCCTGTACCTCCAAGAAATATATACCGAACAAGAGAGGTCCCAGGACTGAGCCTTGTGGGATGCCACTTGTAACTGGTTTGGAGTCTGACATGGCTCCAGCAATTCTAACCATGTGGGTTCTGTCCTTGAGCCAGTTTGCAACTCATCTAGTGACATAGGGGTTTATATTTAAGCTGGTGAGCTTATCTATAATGCCCGAGTGGGGTATTGTATCGAAGGCTATTGCAAGGTCCAGGTAGGCTGTGTGGACCACCTTCCCCTCGTCAATGGCCTTGGTGACTGTTTCAAAGAAATCAACCAGGTTTAAGAGGCAGGATATGCCCTTAACAAAGCCGAACTGGGTAGGATCCAGTGTCTGTAGGTCCCCAATATCTTTATTTATGAGGTCCATGATCATCCTTTCCATAGCTTTACAGACCAAGCTAGTCAGGCTTATGGGGCGATAGTTTCCAGGATCCGTTGAGGCACCACCTTTGTGGAGAGGGACCATTGTTGCTGTACGCCACTCTTTGTGTACATATCCTGTAGTACGACTGAGATTGAACAATAGTTTTATGTTTGGGTTTAGCTCTTCTTGGCGTTCATGTAAGATGCAGCCCGGGACACCGTCTGGTCCCATTGATGCTGTGTTTTTTGCTTTGGAGAGGGCAGCTCTTACCTGAGCATCTGAGATGTCAGGGGGGCAGCACTCTGCTGGGATAGATATTTGCCCTTTTGGTGGGGAGAAGTTTGCACTGAACCTGTCAGCTAGGATGTTGGCAATGTCTGTGGGTTTGGTGTATTTTTTGTCATTTTGGACTAATTCTGAGCATATCTGGGAATTCCCACTCAGGTTCCTAACATAACTAAAGAAAGCCTTGTGATTATCTTTAGTGTCCTGTGCAATTTTTCTCTCGAAGCTGGCCTTAGACGATTTTATGAGTGCCCGTAGTTTTTTGCTAATACTGATCAGAGATGCCTTCCCTTTTTGGGATTTTGCTCTATGATGTAGTAGCTTCCTCCTTCTGTTGTATAGTTTGTTTATGGCTGGGGTCCACCAGACAGGACGTCTGCCTTTGGAGGATTGGGTCTTGGTTTTATTTGGGATTGCATGATCCATGCATTCCTGAAGGTGTTCATAGAATGTGTTTATAAAGGATTCTGTGGTCTGGGCTGTATTTTCCACGGGCCCGGGGGCTTTGAAGGATTCCACCTCAGTTTTAAGGAGTGCGAAATTTGCTTTAAAGAAGTTTTTCACTGTGGTTTTCAGGGCAGGGGCTGGAGTCGGGATGTGAATATCCAGTGAGATTAGTTTATGGTCTGATCTTACCAGTGAGGGACACACTTCTGGTCTGGAGCATAGAGTCCCCATGTTGGTGATGATCAGGTCCAGTATGTTTTCCCCTCTTGTGGGAGTGGTAACAAGTTGTTCCATAGCATTTGAGTTTATAAATTCTAGGAACCTTTGGGCTAGGGTGTTGGAGCTAGAGTAATGCTCCCAGTCTATGTTTGGGTAGTTGAAGTCGCCCAATATAATGGTGTTTGGAGAGACCTTCATATTTTCCAGTGTTCTCAGGAAGGCCGAATGGGGTTCCTGGGTTTGGGAGGGTAGTCTGTAGCAGGCTATAAACTGGAAGGCAGTTTTACCCACTGTTAGTTGCACAGGGATAGTCTCTGATGCTTCATGCTGTGCCACCAACCTGGAGGTGTGGGTATCTTTGACGAATATTGATACCCCCCCTCCTTTTGTGGTTCGGTCCAAGTTTTGGGGCCGAAAAGCATGGTATGAGGTATAACCTGGTAGTGCTGTGGTGCTCTCGGGAGCCTTGAACCAGGTTTCTTTTCTTGCACAGATATCGATGTTCTCCATGCTAAGGAGAGTTTCGAGTGCATGCATCTTGAGGTTTAGACTTCTGGTGTTGAGTAGCATTACTCTTAGTTTCTTATCCCTTGTGATACCTATGGAGGTGGGTTTGTCTTTTGAGCCTTGCCTAAAAAAGGCACTATGGGGGTAGCAAGAGCCTTTGCCAATATCCGAAAGCACAGGGGTGACAGGTGCAAGCTGTCCCCAGCTAAGCATCGTGGCTTGTCGAGCATGTCATCCCAGGCTGACAGGCATTGGATCCCCTTTGAATGACACCAATACTTAAGCCAATTGTTGAAATTAATCATCTTGTCTTCATATTGTGGCATCATTCTTGGTGAGGGTAAGATGCTACTCAAGGTCAGGGTCATACCGGCCTGGGCTACATGCTCAGAGAGCTCCTCTATGTCCCTTTTCATGTAGTCCAGGGAGGTACATCTTAGGTCATTCACACCAGCATGGACAATGACTGAGTCATATTTGTACTTGCCTTGGAGTGACCTGAGTGCTTGTGTTATGTGGAGGATCCTAGCGCCCTACAGGCAGCTCACCGTGACCTTCTCCTTGTTCAGCCTGGTGAGCGGGACATCAGTGTGCCTGACAATAGAGTCACCTATTACAAGAGTATTAGGTGTGTTGTTTAGCCTTAAGGGCTGTGACTGTTCGGCACACTGGCTTTGTGAGCTATGTGTTGCACGTGTTTTGTTTTGGGGTAGCGGTTGCTTGGATGTCTGCTTTGGAGGGCTCTGCTGCTTAGGCAGATTTTTATTTAGAGCCTCCAAGTAAGTTTTTGTGTGTTTATGTGTTTGGTTTGCTGTCGTGGTAGGTCTATGTGAGACTAGAATTGTAGTGAGTTTGGTTTCCTTCTCCTCCTGACTGGTTTTGCCAGTACTGAGTTGAGAGAGCTTTGCCTCCAGTATGGCTATATGGTTGCATCTCTCACATGTGTTGGAATTTGCTGGGAGGAGGAGAGGGTATCTGTGTACATGAGGCAGTTGTAACATTGCCTCAAGATTCCCAGATTCACCAGCTGGACTGGAGAGGAGATTGACAACTGACCTTTGGACATGCTGGAATAGTATTGGGAATTCCTTTATAATTGAAAAAAAGGGCCAATGGGGAACAATGTACTCAAGCTATGCAGCATTGATCTCTCACTACTCAGAACCACAGTGATGTATGCTTGCTACTTTGCTTCATCTCCTTGTTTTAACATTCTGTCATATTTGCTTTATTTTTGTTCTAGTTTGCTGCTCCTCTAGAGCCCATGCTGTGACTGAAAAGGGTCAGACTTCCTAACAATTATCAAATGGCAATTAATCAGCAAATACGATTAAGAAGACCCAGTAAGTAAAATAAATAAACAAGGGACTCCACATCAACATAACAGAAAAAAATAATACCATGAAATGCTTTGAGGCACATCAAGAAGAGATAAAGATGGCTATTCAATCATTATATTGCTGAAAGAAATGAAAAACTGACAAAGGATGGCAATACAGGGCTATTTGCTCACACTATCTGTAGATTGCCTTGTCCGATTTGTTCAAATAATTGTTAATGTTTGTCGATACAGTTATAAACTAATTAATGAAAGACTAAAAAATGACTGGTTAACAACAAGGTTGTAGTCAAGCATGCTCTGTACTCTAGTGTCAAATTTTCTTTGCCTCACACAGAAACATTGTAGCTTTTTCGGGATACATTATATCTAAAATTGTCTAAAGTGATGCCTCTAAAAACAAGCACATAACTTGCTTTTAGAGATGATTTCTAATTTTAGTAACTGCTGGGGGGGTAGAGTTGCCACCTTTTCAAATGCCCAAAGTGGGACAATTTTGGTACAAATGTCAGATTTTAAAGGGCAAAACATACCCACGGCCAGTACAAAGGTCAGAACTTCATTTTTTTGCCTAAATAAAAGCTTATACTTGTAGCATTTTAGTTGCTTATTCTGTTTATTATAACATTTAGGTGTTTCAGATACAGAATAACTGTTTTATGCAACTATTATATAAAATATAGGAAATAACTTTGTCCTAAAAATCTCAGGACATTTGCCATTTTTACAAGTTTTTTGCAGGACACAACTGCCCAAAGAAGGACTGTCTCTCGCAAAGTGGGATGGGTGGCAACCCTATGGCAGGGGGGGGTGCACCACTTTGAAAGATAATTCTATTTATTAAAATGCCAGGTGGGTTGGTGGCAATAAAAAGAGAGTGTGCAAAATTGAATGTTCTGACTGCACTCTTGGCTAACAACCCCTAAACGTTCGCAGAGATAAAAAAAAAAAATCCAAACGCTGCAGTCTGGGACCTTGGTGCCCCCTAGCTTTCTCAACAGTCAAAAAGAGCTAGCCAAGTAAATTATTTATGTTGGAAAAAATGTAATAACAAAACAAGTAAAAATGATTGTACAACACAGCACGTTTTTATCTTCTGTTTTGTCGCATTACGTTTTCATAAACAAAATTGTGCCACACTTACAGAAGATAACGCACCCATCTTTTAGCCGAAAAGAAGCTTGTTTCAAAAAACAACGCACTTTCCCCTTCTTATTATCCATACTCCCTAAAGTAAATAACTGAATCTGAGAATATTCTTCAACCCTGGGGAAAAGTTTATAACTGCTGACTTATTCAACGTTCTTAAAAACCTGTCAATTTAAAAACATCAATTTAAATGAGGACAAAGGATTCTTTCTAACGTTTCATGAAAACTTACAATCATTTGTTTTTTGTATATCTATTTACACCTACAAGACTTTTCTTAAATTGATAATGTCTTTCTATTGCTGAATTTTGATGCCTCATATATGATATTAATTCTATTAAAGTTCTATACCATAATCACTCAATACATTCAAAACATATAGCAACTACTGAATGCACATTTCATCTAAGGACATAAAAATGGTGTTCATTAGGGCTGCACCTCCTTTCTATATTTGTTTAACATTTATATAGCACCATTGCTTGATATCTGGTATAGAAGTGAGGTATGCCTTGTTCTTGAAGCCTGCACTCTGTGCTCCCTTTATACCAGGTTATTGTAGATGCTCTTACTATTTTTACAGTCCATCTTGAGATAACTATAAAATCACTGATGCTATTAAATGCTGTTCCATAACATATGTACATAAACTAAACATATTAAAATCTGTCATTATTTATTTATTAGAAGATTGTCCGTTTAAAATCCCATAGGCTTATGTAACATACCTATGAAATCTCATGTTTGACTAACTGAATATCATATTTCTTAAAAATAATATAAAATATAATTTTCATAATAGGCTAATAAGTTGGAGTATTACATCATTAATACATGCATAGATGGTTAGATCAAAATTCGCTACATTCATAAAATGAATATGAAAAAAAATCCTTTTTCGACTGTTTCACTATATCACATTTTCTTTTCCAGTTTTCTTTCAAAAGAATGTTAAACTGGTTTATAAAGAGTTAAGGGTATCTTGCACAAATACAAGAATTGCACCTAAATATTTATAGGCATTTAAAATTATGGTCTTGTGTGTTTACATCTAATATGCTCTTCTAGTCTGCAGTCAAGCCTACATGTGCATCAATTACCAATACAATCTAAACACCTCATTACTTCCTGTTTGTGCCAAAGTCTTTAAGGTTCATACAGATAATTTACTTAGCTTATCATTTCCAAATATTTAGATGTTTGTAGCTTTTAAGGTCCATTCTGTGTTTAATAAATGAATCTTTATATTTCACAAAATAATGCACAATTTAGATTTAAAGCAAGTTTCCCTTTATTCCAACCAGAAGGAAACAATTAAAATGTTACTACTGGCAGTAAAAGTATAAATTATTATTAAGTCCCTTACTTGAAAACATTTTCTTTTTCTGTATCAAAGCATTAATTCATTGATGAAAGATGATAAAAATATTTCATTTTTTAGATACATCGTGGAGCATATAGAAATTGGCAGGATACCGATTTAGTGCAAATGTATGAGAAGAGCATCAAAACGCACAAACTAAATTGAACTGTGGCATTAATTCTTCACCTCCACATCCACAGAGTAGTGATAGCATAGAGTAGTCCCACGTAAACTCAATTCAGAAAGGGACATACCAAAATGTTGGAGAGAAAAATGATTAGGGGTGGTTTAGAGAAGGACTTTTTGAGGTATTTCACTTGAAAATTAGGGTAATGTACCTTGCTATTTGTTGGACAGCATAGCACAAGTGTTGCGTGAAACATGTAAATAATAATACAATGTCTTAAAATTTCTGCAAGAGTGGAGATTATAAATAATAGTTCAATTAAAAAACTTGTGCACATCGGAATGAATAGGGAATCACAAGGCTGTTAGTCTCATCTCTTTCCCATGGAAAACTGGATGTGGTAGTGGATAATGATGATGCTTTAGCAAATGACCAGCAATATGTAGATGCATCAGACCATTTAGATCCATCCTTCTATCTGCTATGGTAGTGATGAGCAAAAGTAGCCTGATGTTGACTTGATATAGTACTTGCAGGAAGTTGACAATTGCATTGTTTTGTGATGGTGCTGTCTCTGTATTATTGACATAAAGCAAATACTTACTTGGGAAGATAGTAGAAGAAGGCCAACATGTGTCATCCCTATATGCTGAACCTAATCTTTAAGTGTGGTCAAAGTACATTAAGCAAGTAATTATTTTTGCTGACACTGTTTCATTTTCATACAGAGGTTCTAAATGATGTGTATATACTAGTTGCATTTTTTTGCAAAAATAAATTTTATTGTTTGTGCTTAATTTAAAGGCCACCTTTTTCTCTTAAGTTTAGTCAAACTTTGCTTGTAGTCTCTACAGTAAACAGAAAAAGGGTAAGTGTATGTATACACACGCAAAAAAATACATGAACACTTTACAAAATAAAAATATTTATAAAGCGTGCTACTCAAAATGATTTGCTATGTATAAAAATTCACAAAGCCAGATGAGCTAACATAATAATACATTAATCATCTAGTGGTTTGACAGGGAAGGACTGTGCTGCTGTACAAGGTTCTACTGACAGGAGTCTGTCAGCATCACAGTGTGGAGGGGACAGTTTTGCCAGCACCATAAAGAGCTCTGCTACTGGTATGGATTTTACTGAATTGCATCAGAGGGTTTTTTTAACAATTTGTCAGCACTAATTTGCTGCTCAGCACTGCCTGATAAGTGGCAGGGGAGCACCTCACAAAGTAAATTCAGCTATTTGCAAGCAGTTGCACAGCTGGATTCTTATAGTTCTTTAATATTGAGAATAAAGAGTTCAACGGTAATATAGGTTTTGTGAATAGTGTATGACCATGATAAAGGGGTTGAATTTGTGATTGGTCATTAGCATTGTGCAGAGTAGCAAGAGTGTGCACAGGTTCTCGTGTCACTCTGCAGCAGTGCTAAGTGAATCACAAAGGTTTTTTTTTTTATACCATTACGTGGCTTACAGACCCCATATAATGGTTCACAATGACTGGAAATAGGATACAAAACATTTGTGTGGTTGAATCTGAAGGCTACAAATGTTCACTGATTGTGCTCTCCAGTTTTCAAAATTTGCTCTGTTTCAGCGGAAGAAAAATGATTATTAGCTTTATCTGTCATATAAGATTAATTAGTCATTTCTGTTCACTACAGTAGCTGATCATCAAGTAGTCATGCTTAAATAATATGATGATCACTGAAGTATATTCAGAACCTTTAATGATGGTCAAACATAGGTTAGGGTATATACAATATATATATATATATATATATATATATATATATATATATATATATATATAATTAGTCATTAAGGGAAGCCAAGATGATAGTGTATTTCCATTTTGCTGATTTCACTCTTGAAAATGTATGTAACAGAAACTGCAGATCTGGTGCCAGACTTTTCAAAAGATGCTGGATGGAATGCATAAGTTCATAATTTTAAAACAAAAATGATAGTGTAAAAGATTTCCTTTTATCACTATAATTGTAATGATGAATAGCAGCTGGAAGTGGAATTAGTTATGTCAAGTCATTTAAGTTTGAAACTATATCCATATTTAAAAGGATTATAATCCCAAGCAGTAAGGCATGATAAATGGAAAGGTTAGTAAGTCTGTCTTATAAATCATTGTATACTCATATAAATATTTGCTGGAACTGTTCTATTGCCTCTAAGGTTAGGATTACAATATTAACAAATTAATAATTTATATTTCAGTTTCTAGTGAGTTTCTGCTTAATGTATACTTGCTAGTTACATTAAAATGCTTTTAAGCAGTGATTTATTCATGCTTTCTTTAGAATGTACAGGTATTTCTTATTTACTTTCTAAATATTCTGCAATACACAAGAATAAGTTAAAGAAGAATTCATCTTGTTTGGATCTACGTCTGTTCCATACACTGATACAGATTCCAATTACGTGGAAGTTTGCAATATGTCCATGTTAACTTTTCAATAACTTGATCTTTACAGCAATACAACCAGCAGAATGTGTAAAGCAGAAAGCAGGCATGCACTTTCGGAAATCAGTTTCTGTTTGTTTCTGATATTGTTGACTGCAAAGGACTATGACTGACTTTAAAACAGTATGATATGGTTACCTTAGCTTGAATGTATTTCAGAGGCAATGTTGTAGTTCTCAGGAACTTCTTAAGCATTTTCCTCTATTTCTTTTAGAATATATATGTTTTTATGAAGCACAAGAAAGCAGAGCATACAAATGCAGTGTTACTGCTGTAACTATTGCTTCTCATTGTCTTTATATGAAGATATTGGATCTGTACTGATCTAGTCAGCCTAAAGAAAGAACTGTAATGGAAGTTGTTATTTCTCTAATCTGCAGCTAAAGAATGCATTGCATCAGCAGCTGAATTTGCTAGTCTTTGGCAGAGTACAGAGTGAAAAGGAAGGTTGTGACACAAAAACCTAATGCCATATTCTAATGCTAAAAGAAGGTGGAATTCATAAAATTAAAAGTATCAAGTGAACCTATGCAAATCAGTGTAATAGAACCTGAGCAAATGTCATGCAATATATTATGATTTGTTAAGTATGGTTAGTCAGGTTTACACAAGCATGTGAAAGGGGTAAAAATGCTTGTCACATCATGATAAGAACTATGGTACTTTAAGTGTAAAACATTAAGCTGTTTCATCCATACATTGGACTTCATCAGAATACATCACTTACCACATTCACCTCATAAATGACTAATTAATATGCAAGTCAAACACATCACAATAAAGTATAGAAATTCAAGCATTTACAACCAGATAATTAGTTTTTTAAAGAAAGCATTGCATGTCACCATGTCCCAAAGGTGTAAAGGTTTGGTAGTATCCTTCCAATATGGAAGCTGGTTCTATTTTACGTGGAATATTATTGGAATTTTTTGACCAAAAGAGTATTTATTATATGAAAATATTAATAAGAGACAATGAGCATAAATTGAGCGGGCTATTGCAGGAGATTTCCCAGTTAACTTCATGTATTGTGAATGATTTGCTTTTTGGTGCACATAAAATAGAATACCATAACTTGTTTACTAAACTGGATGAAAAACTGTTTATGGGGGAAAAAAAATCGACTGATAAAAAGTTATCTACAGATGGCAATGTTTATGCTATCAAGAGGGGATAACCCTTTAAAAACCAAGGTTGTATGAACTGCAAAAATACTATAAACTTAAAACAAACTTAGCAAAAGATGCAAAACATTACCGTATAATCGCACTTTATTAAACACAGTTGAGCCCTTTCGTCCAAGTGACTAGACTTCTTCAGAACTGTATTTAAATCCACACACTTCCTTCTTATATAGCTAAACACATGATCAGTTACATAATTAAGCACGATAAAGCCTCTAAAAATGGGAACTTAGATTGATAAAATGTGCCATAAAGCTTCTAAAGAATGGGAACTTGAAAAATGTAAAGGTGAAAAATACATGAAAAACACAAGTATAAAAAGCCTGACTACAATAAAAATCTACACAAATCCATCATTTCATAAAATATTGCAAGATTAAAGTATTAAAAATGTTTATCTAAAATCAAATACAAATTTAATATAATCTGAATAAATAAATTAATAATTCCAAACACTAGTTTAACCATAACAAATTCAGTTACGTAAAGCAACCTGCTTTGAACCTTAAACCACTAGAACTAAAAATCAAATGATTAAGATCTGGTTCCACATAGGAAATAGTTCTGAATTGCCATTTCAATTATGCCAACTCAAGAATATCATTCATAGGACCCCCACGAGGCCCTAGATCCACCTGGTTGATGGTATAAACCTTGAAATTATGGTTAGTTTTGACACTAAGATGTCTATAAAGTGCATTATGCTGATTTTTCTATTTATATCATACAAATATCAATAAATTCTGGATCTGAAGGGATTTAACGACTTTCCAATGTAAAAACTGGGGCATTGTTGACACTGTGCTATGTAAACCACTCCCTTATTGTAGCAAGACAATTTATGCTTAAGTTTGATTTTCCCATAGCCCTGAATAGTAAATATGGATCCCTCCAAAATCACTTTACATTGGCCAAACAGTCCACCCTTGGTCATAATGCCACTAGAACCCAAGTCTCTATTGTTTTCAATAAGCGGCTTAAAGCAGGTGTCCTTCTTATGTACTACCTTAGGAACCCCATCTGCTACGTTCACCATTTCCTGATTGGGGGTGAAAATGGTCCAGTTTATAATAATACTACCATTAAAGTCACTGAAAGCAGCACTATATGTCAATATCATAGTCTTAGTAAATTTGTTGATGCCATCACCAAAGTCCTTTCTCAGTTCCAAAAGGCCACCTGTTCAAAGTATTGGGGCAAAGTCTTCTTTAGCTCTTTTGGATGCTACCTCATTCTGAATCTCATTAATTAAAACAATGAGTGAGAAGATCATGTAAAAACAAAAATAAAAACACCAGTAAAGCTAGAACTTCCACTGAGTGACCTCCCAAACCTCTTGTATCAGAGGTACATGGGATATATGCAAATGAACCTTATGAACATCAGGTGTTTCAGCTCAATGGCAATTCTGAATGCCCATGACTTGTTTCATCATTTTAATGGGCAATTTCAGGCCAATAAAGCCAAACCCCACTAGCTGTGGATATGCATAGTTCAGCCTTGTTATGACTTCATCAGCACAGCACAAGCAGAGTGTTTGACTAAGCATTAGAAACACAGGGCTGTTATACCCAGATGATGTCCATTATCATTAGGGTCACTGCAAAAATATCCCAAACAACAAACTAAAACAAAGAGTGAGAAGGTCACTTAAAAACCAATCAGTAAAAACAAAAATTAAAACTCCAGCAAAGCTAGAACTTCCACTGAGTGACCTCCCAAACCTCTTGTATCAGAGGCATATGAGATATATGCAAATGAACCTTATGAACATCAGATGTTTCTGCTCAATGCAATTCTGAATGCCCATGACTTGTTTTGTCATTTTAATCAACAATTTCAGGCCAATAAAGCCAAACCCAACTAAAGGTGGATATGCATATTTTGGTCTTGCTATAACCTTATCAGCACAGCACAAACAGGGTGTTTGACTAAGCATTAGAAACACAGGGCTGTTATACCCAGCTGATGTCCATTATCATTAGGGTCACTGCAAAAATATCCCAAACAACAAGCTAAAACAATGAGTGAGAAGGTCACTTAAAAACCAATCAGTAAAATCAAAACTGAAAACTCCAGCAAAGCTAGAACATCCACTGAGTGACCTCCCAAACCTCTTGTATCAGAGGCACATGGGATATATGCAAATGAACCTTATGAACATCAGGTGTTTCAGCTCAATGGCAATTCTGAATGCCCATGACTTGGTTTGTCATTTTAATGGACAGTTTCAGGCCAAAAAAGCCAACCCCCCACTAGCTGTGGATATGCATATTTCGGCCTTGTTATGACCTCATCAGCACAGCACAAGCAGAGTGTTTGACAAAGCATTAGAAACACGGGCCTATTATACCCAGCTGATGTCCATTATCATTAGGGTCACTGCAAAAATATCCAAAACAACAAACTAAAACAATGAGTGAGAAGGTCACTTAAAAACCAATCAGTAAAAACAAAAATGAAAACTCCAGCAAAGCTAGAACTTCTGCTTCTGCTGTGCTGATGAGATCATAACAAGGCCAAAATATGCATATCCACAGCTAGTGGCGTTTGGCTTTATTTGCCTGAAATTGTCCATTAAAATGACGAAACAAGTCATGGGCATTCAGAATTGCCATTGAGCTGAAACACCTGATGTTCATGAGTTTCATTTGCATATATCCCATGTGCCTCTGAAACAAGAGATTTGGAAGGCACTCAATGGAAGTTCTAGCTTTGCTGGAATCTCATTAATTTAAAATGAAGGATAACCCTGCACCTCAAACATTGTTTCTAAAATGTAACTTTCAGTTTTAAACTACCTGTCTTGATATACCATTCTTGATAAACACACAAATTGACCTTTAGCCAAAGATTTTTTTCTGATGACTGGGGTGCCAACTGCTATAATGTAATAAATACATAGAATGAGTTGGTTTCTTAAACAAAGTAGTTTCAAAACATAGTTGTGTTCTGTTCTTGATCATTAATGTGTCCAAATAATTAATTTTATCACAGGACCAATTAAAAGTAAATTTTAAAAAATTAGTTATAGAGTGAAGGAATATAAAAAATTCTTTAAGTTTGTCTAATATATCTGTCCTTGAGGCAAGGGGAGTTGCCATAGTCAAGGTAAGAGAAACTGACTTGCTTAATTAATGCATGTACTGTCTCAGGTAGAAAAATGTTTGATTGATCTTTAATTACAACAAGTTGGACATTAACCCTATCCACCATAGTTTTTTTTTTCGTTAACGGTTTCTCTTTTGTTTCTATATTAAAGGCAGACATCGCCAACACCTTGATAAAATTGAAACTTTTTACCAGAGAGTTGAACTTGGCATTCTTTTCTGATAAAAGGGAAGCACCTTCTGATGAAAAAGTTACATTTAAAAGGTGTAGTACCTGTATTCCACCAGAGCACATAGCCATCCATTTGGTTGAGAAACTATTTAAAAAAGACATTAGGGACACTTCATTAAAATAAATAAATAAACAAACAAATAAATAAATAAATACATACATAAATACATAAATAAATAAATAAACAATGATTTTTATATTTTAAGTCCCTACAGAAAAAGGTGTTTTGAATAAAATGATGGCAAATAAAGACATTAGACTAATGAAGCCTGACAAAGGAGGTGGTAAGGTCATTATGGTCATGTTGGACTATGTTAGCAGAATGATGGATACTTTAAACAATACTGAGTGCTTTGAAATTGTATCTAAAAATGTGATTAGTTCTTCTTATATGAAAACTGACCAGCTCTTCGATGAGATGCATTATGAGATGTCACTTAATAGTGAAACTTTGTTTTTGAAAAAAAAAAAAAAAAAACAGCTGAGGATACCAATCATTTTTCGTATGCCAAAAGTGCATTCATATCCTAATGATCCCCCATTGAGACCAAACTTGTTAGTGGCAGGATCAAGGGCAAAGCCTTTATTAAAGTTCATGAATAGGATGCTTAAAAGTATGTTTGGATAACACTAAAAATATTTTAAAAGATTCTTGGAATTTTTGACACAATTGCAATTGAAAAATATGGATTATATGAGTGATGGCATGCTATTAACCATTGATATATATATATATATATATATATATATATATATATATATATATATATATATATATATTTATTTATTTTCATTAATTCCACATGACATAGGGTTGACATGATTTATGGAAGGGATTTCATGTTTTGAAAGTTTAACTAATACTGAATACTGACATAATGACAATCTGTTGTTTAATAAAGATTATATTAACAACAAATTTATTTTGATGTTGAATATTTTTGTCAGAAGACCAATATGGCAATGGGGGCAACTTGTGCTCCGTGTCTGCCAATGTTTTCTTATGGCAGTGGGAAATTGATATTTTTGTTTAAAACTGAAATATTTAAAAGGTATTGAGCCTACTTTTGATTTTTGGATGACATTTTATGGTATGGGATGTCGACAATACCATCGTACACCATTTGACTGATTGGACAGACAGTTCAACTGATTTTTTAAAAATTTGCACACAATTGTTCGACCAGCATTATTAACTATTTGGATGTTATCATCATTGTCTTGACTCACAAGCCATCAAGAATATTATTCCGAAGTACTGGAAATTTTTAAATACCTCAGAATTGATTTTAAAAACATCTGTAAAAAACTGTTTTTGTATATAAAAACAAAAGCAATCTTAAAAAAAGTTTGGGAGAAACCTTTATTGGTATGTAATATTGTGCAGCAAGGGTACAGAGAAAAGATAAGTGGGAAATGTAACCAATACAAATACACAAATTTGATAGAGACACTTGCAATACATAGATTTAACTGCAACACTGGTGAGTAGTATACATTGCATGTTGTAAATTTTCTGCTGGCTTTTATATAAAAATAGTTTTAAAACTAAACTTTACCAACATGTATAATATATTTCTAAACTACATAGCAACAACAAAAGAAAAACACTTTGGCAAGGCATACAGGAGTTTGCCCTTATAAAGGTAATTTTTTATTTGCAATTTTGGAAAAAAGCTGACCGTGGTGAAAGAAAGGTTAATTGGAAGAACAAACTAGAGTTAAGGCAGCTTATTTTGCAGCTGAGAATAGACACAGGTAATCTGCCTGATTTGAATGACATGCCCCAAGTTTCAGCAAGCTCTGCACAGTGTGCAGGAATAGTGCAAGAGCTGCTTCAGCCAAAATGGCCAATGAGAGGTCCAGGAATAAGCCCCTGAGACGTGCATGAGCGCTCCTACACTATTCTTGCACGGACACCACTGCTATATGCTAATTACTCCATTTGCTGGTGAAAACCATGCATATTAGGTCAATTAGTGATCCAGGAAGTAGGCAGGCATCTGTGCAGGAATAGTGTAACCTGCAGAAATGTATTCGGTTACTAACCAAGTACATTTCTGCAAATTACAAAACGGAGGCATGACAGCTCCAAAGAAAGCATGTATTCAATGTAGTAGGCATGCCAATGGCCAAATATATGGCCACTGGCATGGTAAATACTTGCTAAGTTATAAAAAATAACTTTTATTTTTTTTTGGCCGATTTCGGCCGTTTAAGCATAGGGCAGCGGTGCGCAAATGGGATCGGCCCGAAAATAAGAAAAAAAGTTGGAAATAAGCTTTTAAACCTAAATTAGAATTTTGCCATGATAGTCACTGGCATGCATAACACAACAATACCAGGGAATCATGGTTGCTAAGGGGGAAGGCTCAGTGTGAGTGTGGTAGCTATGAATTAACATTCTGTTTTATGCAAATGAGGGGAATTATACTGAATCACCAAATTCTCATCAGTGTTAGCTTGTACCCAACCATGTAGGTGCAGCAACACCATGGTATAAGTATAAGAGGTAAATGACCTCATAAGGGGGGGGTGTCATGCATGCTTTAAGCTTATTGGAGCTCTGTGGCCCATGTTTGCCCTTAGCTAAACACAGCTAAGGAAGGAGGTGTGTCTGAGGCTGACTAGCAGTTTTTACATTGCCTAAACGGGTGTGCGCACCATGCACTGGGTTTTATACAAAAAATCGCAAAGGAAATAGCAGCTCTGTTCACATCTGAGCACTGGGTATGCACAATGCGCCTTGGGGCTTAAACAAGAAGGCAATGGGAAGGGAAATCAGCAGCACGAAGGCAGTCAAGGAGAACTAGCATAGCTGGCAGGTAAAATATATCAGAATCAGCCAATTACACAGGCAGCAACCCAGCCCAGCACACTACTATAAACTATGCAAACAACTTTCATTCTGTTTTTTCCCACAAACTCCACACCACTGGTGTACACAGATGGGGACATTTTACCTAACAAAACTAACAAAATGTTAGGGGCTGCTGTTGCTCTCATACATCAATATGTGGAAGAGACTGAGGGTGGTGAGGATGTGAATGCTGACGACCAACCGACAGTAAGGAGAAGGAGAAGAGTGTACTGACCCAGGGTAACCTACTGAGGCTACATGAGCTGGAGATGATGGAGTGCTATAGGGTGGACAGGGACATTCTACAGCAAATTGTTGAGCTGTGCCAGCCATACCTCACTCACAGAACCAGCTGAGAGGAACCCATCCTAGTGGATATGAAGGTATTTGTAGGCTTAAATATACTAGCCACAGGTACCATCCAAAAGCCAACTGGGGATATTATAGGGATCTCACAGGCATCACTATCCAGGGTACTCCACCAGTTCCTGGATGCCATGTCAGCACATGCCGGTGAACACATATATTTCCTCAACACCCGTGAGGCGTTGACCAGCAATATGCATCTCTTCACCAAATAGCAGAATACCCTGAGGTAGTGTGTGCTAAAGACTGCACGCACATACACATCAAAGCACCACCCGGTGAGCGGGGTATGGTCTGCATAATCTGCAATGGCTTCCCCTCTATCAACCGCTAGGTCATGTGCAATGCCCAGTGCAATATCTTGAATGTGTGTGCTGGCAGCCCTGGAAGTTATCACGACTCAAACATCTGGCATATGACACAGCTGTACCAGACATTTGCCAGTGAGGACATCCCATATGGCCACCTAGGGATGCTGGTTATGCACTGGAGCCATGGCTGATGACACCCATCAGAAATGCACACACAGAATCAACAAGAACAAGAACTCCATAATGAGGCATACACACAAACCAGAATCATAATAGAGCATATGTTTGGGATGCTCAAGTCAGGGTTCTGCTGCCTGGACATATCCAGTGGAGCCTTACAGTACTCTCCAGCTACATGTACACAAATGTTCATTGTATGTCCCATGCTACACAATATGATCCTGTGGAAACAGCTGCAACAGAAACCGCACGGGGCAAGGCCACACAGCCCCCCACCTTTGCCAAGGCCATCACAGGCACATAGGGACTCTGAGGAGGAACAACCTGAGCCTGCCCATGTAAGCAGAAGGAGGCATGCCCAGTATGCCCAGGCTTTGGCAAAAAAGCAACACATAGCACATACACTGACACAGTAGGGACCCAGGGAATGACACCTCTCTCTGACTCACACATACAGTAAAAGGGATACCAAACATGACACTACCTCTGCTTTATCATGTATAGGGAGTGTATTATGTGCATCTGACATAGTCAGCCCTCCAGCACCATCCTCAGTACTGGCACAGCCACAAGGTAAGTCACTCTTCCTATCAATTGCTGAATGGAGCAGTATGTTCTGCTAGTTGTATCTATGGTATAGATGTGAGCATGCAAGGGAATTGGGTGGCTGAATAGGATGGCAGCAGATAGTGGACACCTATATGGGCAGCATGTAATCCATAAAAAATACTGGTGTCAAAAAAGTAGGCAGTACTAGACAAGGTGACAAACCCCACTGCAGTACATGTGGTAGCCCAAATGTGTGTCCATAGGACACGCACATGCATGTCAGTGAACATCACATACCCAACACCAGCCTCAGCCAGCAGGACAGGTGTAGATGATCATAAAGAAAGGCTGTGCTAAGGCCTCCAATTGATGGCAATGGTGAACAGCCCCCCTCCAGACGTACACAGACAGACTATAACAGGTCTGGCAGATGTATGTTAGTTCTGAAGGGTAAGAAGTCTGAAACTGAAATGTAGGTTAATAAAACCTAAGATCTATACTCTACTGATATGCCTCTAGTCTGTGTGATAGCTCAGAATACAAAATGAAATGGAAGCCAACAGAGTACCTGAAATACCAGTACAGTCATAGCAAATGTTTAGTTGTCAGGTGTGCCCCCCACAATCCTATGTAGAAATGCAGTAACATGTATGTGTGGGTTTAATAACAGTGGAGCACAGATTACTTGAGATTGCCCAATGTACAGGATAGATTGTTGCATGTGTACAATATGCAGGGGTCCATGTGTTAGGTTGTTGTGTGTTCAATTTTCTGGAAGTGGCCAGCATGTAGGCATGGAGGGTTGTGTCTCAGTTGCCTATGGCCAGTACTGTTGATGACAGGGCCATGTTCCAACATCTGCAGTGCCAACCACAATGCATCTCAGCAATACCCATGTCAGCAGTCATCCATACTCACTGTCCAGATGTCAATATCTATCACCATCTGAAAGATGGACATGCCATGAATGTGGGCCAAAACATACACACAGTACACAGGTGGAAGTACACTAGACAGAGTACATAAAATGTAACTGTCAACTGCACACACCTTTGAAATTGTACATACAGGTTAGCAGCACATTACTTGTCTGTGTACTATGGAATACTGATGTAGTTGGGTCAATCAATGGCAGACCACAAAAGGCATGGTTATGAAGTAATGAGAGACTGCCTGTGTCCTCACACAAGGCAGCATAAGGGGAATCTCCAAGGTATATCTGTGAGTCAGCTGCAAGAAGCTTCCATATCACACATGCACTTAGCTCACCCCACCATCAGCCACAGGTTTATCACAGGTCATATCCCTGCTGTTGGGAATGAGTACAGAATGACCCCCACTTCTGTATGGGAATACCCACAGAATGCAGCATTGTGAAGAGGTGTCCCATGCAGGTGTTTCCCTAGCTGTAAGCAGCACACTGCCAACATCCAGACCAATGGATTAATATGGACAGTAACTATTGCCATTAACACCTCCCACACTTACCCTGTCACACCAGGGGAATCCAGTGGCTCGCAGCCTGGGAATGTAGGAGTGACAGAATGCACTGGCCTGCTACAGATGGCCTGCATCACTACCAAATTGCCTACAGTCCTCTGTCAAAGGCCTGTGCCTCACCCATACTGCCAATACATTGTATCTCGTGGGGTCCCAACTAACAACATGACACAGTCAACAGAACACAAATGCAAGCCCATGTTGACAAATCCCAGTAGCATGCCCACAATGTCCTACTGCATGAACTGTGGACCAACCCCAAAATACCACTGGGATGAAGGGACAACTTTAGGGATACTTTTCAGATATCACTCACATAATGTTAGGAAGAGGATAGAATAACAGTGTGGGGGAGGTGTAGAAGCATGGACATCATGGAGTGTGTGAAGTCTGAAACCCTGATGTGTGCCCATAATACTCCTGCCTGCAAACACAGTAATGGATGGATACAAACCTGCTGATCAACCACAATGTGAAGGAGAACTGACCAGATATATGAGCCCTGCCTCTGGGTAACCTGGGTGAATCTGTACAGCTGAGAGGTATGGCCACAGCAGGATATGGCCATTTTATTACAATGATATATGTACAAGCAGGGGATCCTCAGCCACCACAGTACCAAGGTGCTGGATCATTTACACAGATCTATCAGCAAGTGTCTGCAGCTACCCCTCCAGAATGGCATGAGTGTGCAAGAGTATGTAGGCTGCAGACCACAATACTGGACACAGCTTCATTCATCTTGTATTTCCCAGGAAACAATTGTGAGCAAATAAGTATCTCTGTCCGTAGTTGATGACATAATACATCACAGTGTAAAACAGTACATATGTCTGAATATCTTTGCTAATACCAACCATGTAACACAAGCAGTACAGACACAATAGTTACAGTATCCCACTATCTGTCGCCCACTGTGACTCCATATTGTTAACCTATTTACAGATATCCTGCAGAAACAAGTTGCTAGCTGTAGGTGTAGAACACCAAACCCTGGACTGGAGTACAACCTACCTGGAATGGATTCACGCACTCAATATAGAATGTCATACTGAGCATGCTCCTACACTTAGAGAAATGAAGCCCATGTTTGACAACACAGTGGACTATACATATCTGTCAGTCACAGATGTCTGTGCACACACACCACATTGTACACCATTCATGCTTTGCACACATGTTGGATAGGAATACTCAGACATATCCAAGGCCAACACACTATAATATGTCAAACATACACACAAAGAGATGTACGGAAGAGAGAGAGACAGACAGTGACAGAGAGAATTCAGTCATGAGGCCTGTTCCACCCACCACACATCCAATTGGTCAATATCACATGATGTGCTGATGTCGATCATTGTAGACATTGCTTTTTGTAGCTCTCAGCCCTATCAAATGTAAAGTTGTGTGTGACTGTGTGTGTGTGTGTGTGTGTGTGTGTGTGTGTGTGTGTGTGTGTGTGTGTGTGTGTGTGTGTGTGTGATTCCAGAGGAATGGTTTATGGCCCAGTCACACTCACTGCACTTCCCATTGCCGATGTTAGCACTCCTGCTGATGTCAGTCACCTTGATATAACCCTATGGCCAAGTCTCAGCCTTATAAGCTGCATGGCACTTGCAATATGTGTGTAATACTGTAGTGTAGAAAGCTAATTAGGTAGGAATTTTAATCCCAGACATGGCAACTGTGTGTGTGTGTGTGTGTGTGTGTGTGTGTGTGTGTGTGTGTGTGTGTGTGTGTGTGTGTGATTCCAGAGGAATGGTTTATGGCCCATTCACACTCACTGCACTTCCCATTGCCGATGTTAGCACTCCTGCTGATGTCAGTCACCTTGATATAACCCTATGGCCAAGTCTCAGCCTTATAAGCTGCATGGCACTTGCAATATGTGTGTAATACTGTAGTGTAGAAAGCTAATTAGGTAGGAATTTTAATCCCAGACATGGCAACTGTGTGTGTGTGTGTGTGTGTGTGTGTGTGTGTGTGTGTGTGTGTGTGTGTGTGTGTGTGTGTGTGTGTGTGTGTGTGTGTGTGTGTGTGTGTGTGTGTGTGTGTGTGTGTTTTGAGGCCATTCACAGTCCCTACACCTCTCATTGCACTACTTTAGCATGCCTGCTGATGTCACTCACCTTGAAATACCCTTTGGATAAGTGTCAGCCCCATAAGCTCCGTGCTGCTTGCAATAACTGCATAATGCTATAGTGTAGCATACTAGTTAGGTAGGAGTTTTAATCCCTGACATGGCAACTGTGAAAGTCTGTGTGTGTAAAGATTAATGATTTTGAGACCTTTCACAGTCACTACACCTCCCATTGCCCTACTTTAGCATAGCATGCCTGCTGATGTGAGTCACATTGAAATAATCCTTTGGATAAATGCTAGCCCCGTAAGTTCCATGGTGTTTGTGATAACTGCGTAATGTTATAGTGTAGCATACTAGTTAGGTAGAAGTTTTAATCCCAGAAATGGCAACTGTGGAACTGTGTGTGTGTGTGTGTGTGTGTGTGTGTGTGTGTGTGTGTGTGTGTGTGTGTGTGTGTGTGTGTGTGTGTGTGTGTGTGTGTGTGTGTGTGTGTGTGTGTGTGTGTGTAAAGATTAATGATTTTGATGTCAGGCACCTTGAAATAACCCTTTGGACAAATGCCAGTCTCATAAGCTCCATGGTGCTTGTGATAACTGCATAATACTATCATGTAGCATACTAGTTAGGTAGGAGTTCTAATCTCAAAGATAGCAACTGCGAAATTGTGTGTGTTTGTGTGAGAGAGTGTGTGTGTCTTTGATGATACCTGAATTTATGGACATTGATACTTAATACTCTCCGCTTGCCCCTCCTTTAGCACTGCTGCTGTTATTAGTCACCTTCAAAGATACTTGTTGAGAGCTCTCCAACATATAAGCTTCTTGGCACTTGCGATAGCTATGTAATACTATTGTAACATGCTAGTTAGGTAGGAGTGCTAAACCCTGAAATGGAAACTGTGTGTGTTTGTGTGAGAGAGTGTGTGTGTCTTTGATGATCAAAAAAGTAAAGCCAGCAAAACTTGACCCAATTAAAATAACTGAAATTTATTTTATAAATCCATAGAACAGCAAGAAAATGCACAGACCGGTTTCGGCTGGTATCACATATACAGCCTTCATCAGTGTACCTCAAGCAGAATCAAAGCTGTCTATTTATACACATAACACAGTTGTTATTGGTCAATCCTAAAGTTTGTCATTTAACCCTGGTGAAAAAAGACCGCCCAATTTGATAATCCACTTTTTCTCTTTAGAATTCAACAAAGAGTGCCAACCAGTTTTATTAGATTTTTTGCCACGAACAATATCAATGACAGTGAAAAGGAAATTAGCAGTTGGATGTGTGAGATAATGTTTGTATAGTGCATTATTTATTCTGCCTTTTTTGATGTTGCTGATATGTTCAGATATTCTAAGTCTGAGAGGCCTTGAAGTTTGGCCTATATAAAAGGCCCCACATGTGCATGTTGCTAAATAGATTAGCCAATCAGAACTACAATTAGTGAAAACGTAATATCATATACCATGGGGGAGTTCCTACTGGTAAAATCCTTTGTTTTGGATATCTTGGGGCAATTGATACAATGTCCACAAGGGTAACATCCTACTGCAATGGTGCCAGTAATAGTGGTTTGTATAGGTTCCAGTCTACCAGACTCATGTGAATGTTTGTAGTGATTGAAAGTGCTGCCTAAATTTCTACCTTTTCTAAAAGAAAACAAACATTTGGGGGGAATGATGGAAGATAACTCATTGTCATATACTAGAAGATTCCAATGTCGATGAATGCTCTGGATAAGGGCATCAGAATTCCTTCCATAAGTAGTGGTGAATCTAATGGGATGAGAAGTTGATACCATATCAGATTTATAAGTCAGTAGATCATCCCTCTTCATATGCCCGACTTTATGTATTGCATCAAAGACATGACCTATTTTGTATCCCCTGGTCCTGAAGCGGTTGGTCAAATCCTTGCTTTGTTCATGGTAGGATGTTTCATCAGAACAAATGCGTTTGAGTCTAATAAACTGTGACTTTGGAATATTTTTGGATATATGTGGGGGATGGAAGCTGGAGGCATGTAGGATGGTATTATATTCCGGGTGTTTCCTGTATACTTTGGTACCTAGCATGTCATTAGGTAATCTGTTGATCAAAACATCAAGAAAAGTAATATTGTCGTGATCATAATGTAAAGTAAACTCAATGCCCCATTGATTGTTATTGAGATATGCCAGAAAATTATACAGCTCATCTAATTCACCCCTCCAAACTGCCCAACAATCGTCAAGGTATCTTCTCCAAATATCAAGACGTTCCAAGTAAATGTTGTTCTCAGAGTTATAAATCAAATCCTTCTCTACATAGGCCATAAAAAGGTCTGCATAAATGGGCGTGAAAGATGAGCCCATGGCTTTACCTTTGGTCTGCCAATAGCAGACATCTTGATAGAAGAAGACATTGTTGTTCAAAACATAAGATGCCATATCCAAAAGAAATTCATTAAATTCACATGAATATAAACCCGAGGCATCTAACCAAAAGGATAACGCTTCTAAGCCCCCAGAATGAGGAATGTTTGTATATAATGCACTTACGTCAAAAGTACACATCCACCAATCCAGATCCAGTTGTGTATCATTAATAATCTGCAGAAAATTGGTAGTATCATGTAAACGTGAATGAATGAGTGTTAGAAGGGGTTTGAGCCTTTCAGTCAAGAAAAGTGAAAGGGGTTCAGTGATATAACCCCTACCTGAAACAATTGGTCTTCCTGGAGGGTGTGTAGGATGTTTGTGTATCTTTTGTAAAAAATAGATATATTGATTTGAGGAATCATGAACTAACAGTTGATGCATGAGAGAAGTGTCTATAATACCAATTTCTTTGGCATGTGAAAGAAATTGTTCAATTTCTTTCTGGAATCTAGGGGTCGGATTAATAACCATTTTGATATAGTATTTTTCATTAGACAGTTGTCTGAGAGCTTCCTGATTGTAATAACTCCAATCCAAAACAACAACAACACCCCCCTTATCTGCTGAGATTACTACAATATCGTGATTATGTTGAATGTTTCTGATGGCTTGTTGTTCTTGAATGGTAATGTTATTAGAGCGACAATCAGAAACAGATCGAACATAATGGAGATCTTTGAGAATGTTATTCTGAAATTGGGAGACAACGGGATGCATAGGTGGGTTGAATTGTGATTTATGATATGTGAATTTATCTGAAACATCAAAATTGTTAGTAGACCCAAAAACCATTCTTAAATTCAATAATCTACAAAAAGATACAACATCCTGTGCAAATGAATCTTCACTGACAAAAAAGCCAGGTACAAATGTGAGGCCTTTATTCAGAATAGCAATTTCGGTGGGTGATAAAACATAATTGGACAGGTTTAAAACCTTGTTATGTTCAAGTGAATCTACTTGTTCATCACATGGTGTAATAGACCTTGAATGTCCGTGATGGCCTTTGTGTTTCCTCCCCCCTCTGTTGTACCTGCTCCTAAAGGGACACCCATAGGTGTTCTCTTGGGGGTGGGTGAACCAGAAACAGATGGCAGCTCACTCTCAGGGCCAGAGGAAAATTCCTCCGTAGATGAACCCATGTCTAAAATATAAGTATGCTTGAGAATAGATTTTGGTCTCTTTCTTTTTGAAGGACAACTGGTTTGAATGTTAAATTTAACATGTTTCACTACGTTGAAAGGGTTGTAGCCTTGGTAATCTGCCAAATCCCTATTATATTTTTGAATTTTCTTTGTTTTGAGTTGGGTCTCCAAATTATTCAAATCAGAAGCCACCCTATCAAGTTGTTTGGCAAAAAAAGTTTCTTTTTCAAATGGTTTGACATCATTAGCAAGATCTAGAACAGTATTTACCTCCTTGTCAATTGTACGCTCATAATATTTATTGAGAGCCTTGACAAAGGACATACTAGCTTGATGTTGAATTTCTGCCCATTCTTGTGATAATTCCTCATCTATATCTGACACTAGGGGCTGTATCCTTACCCTCAATCCCTGTGGGGTAATATTTTTAGTAATGTACGCCTTGAACAACTTGGCATGCCATACATTTGATCTCAAAATTCGTAAATGTTTGTGAAGTTTGTCAAATGCAAGATTGCAAGTAGCTTCAGATCCTAAGACTGCTCCAGAATTAGTATTTTCAATATTGGAGCCCAAGCCAAAAGCACTTAGATCTTCTCTGTCAGAAGATAGACCCGATACTAGAGTGATCAAATCCATGTTGTGAGATACAAAAAAAGACAATAATAGCAACAAGGCTACGTCAATCAGTGAGACAATAATAGACCCTGATGAGGCCTACGTCTACAAACACAAATGAGTCAGGAAAAAAATGGCAAAGTTGTCAAGAGGCAAAAAAGTACAAAATTGTGAAAGGATTTGGCAAAAGTGACTTCTGAAAATATTTTGTAAATCAGAGATCCACTAAAACACAAAGAATGGCAATAGCCCATCTAAGAGAAAAAAGGGTTGGCAGAAATATCAAGGCAACAATCCAGGTTATTCAAAAAGAATAAGAGACCTCAATCAGATATAAAGAAAGAAGTCAATATAATACTCAATAACTGGTCAAAAATATTAAGCAATACGTATGGTGTATATGATATATAATATATAATATTGACTATAAAGAAGCCCATAAGAAATAAACATAATCTACCAACTGACTCTGTTGAAAAAATATGAATTGCAAGATACACAAAGTTGGTATCTAAAATGGTAATTGCTGTATAATAAAGTTATGTATACATCAAAAGAAAAGATAACCCCATCCACATAGATATCAAACTAATATGGTTGTAAAAAATACATATGGGTGTCCCAAAAAAATATGGGAAAGGATGAGAAGGCCTTAACCAATGATGTTCAGCAACATATACATAAAACTAAGCAATAGCAATTCAATAAAAAATATATAATGGCAACAATGGGTGCCAAATAACCCTGAATGGTAGATGTAACTACTATATTAATGATCCTGAACAAAAACAGGCTATCATAAAGATATACAAATACTAAATATGGACTGGCACTAGTGGGGAACAAACATTACAACATGTGGATAGGTTAAGCATAAACAAAAGTCCTATACATGGTGAACAAAACCCATTGGGCATATAAATCTATCTAAAGATGATATTAGACAATGCGAAATCTGTTATAGATCATAGATAAACTC
Organism: Protopterus annectens; assembly: GCF_019279795.1. NCBI lineage: Eukaryota > Metazoa > Chordata > Ceratodontiformes > Protopteridae > Protopterus > Protopterus annectens. The sequence goes on along the minus strand of NC_056728.1, from coordinate 1,486,750,316 downwards.
CCTCATATCAGGTAAAAAATTAAATAGTCATTGAGTTACTGTTGATGTTGCCCAGAAGCATAAAGCTGAAAACAACAAACCTGAAACCGTAGACAGTATAATATCAATAAGGTAAACTAAAAGTACATCAATGCAACATGTATAGTTCCAACCGTTAAGTTTTATGCATTTCAATGAGCTCAAAAAGCCTTAATGAAAAGTCCGTAAAAAAATAGATAACAAATCCTGACTTGTAAGTGAAAAAATCAGGATAGCGTCAATAATATATCGCCGTAAGTATGCCTATATACAAGAGACATAGACAATATCCCAAAATAGAGTAACAAAAGGCCAATGTCATGTATAATCCACACTCTTACTTGGCGAAATAGTAAATCCATGAAAATTGTTCATGTCCATATCCCTCTGATTGAAAAAACGACATGTAAAAAGTCACAAAAGTGAAACATAGAAAATACAAATATGTTACACTATACTGGTACCAGATGAATAAGGTTATTATAGAGTCCTCCGAATGCGACTGCCGATAACCACTCGAACCAAAATGGATGAAGAATAAACCACCGAAAATCAAGTTTGTGGCGAAGACTCTTAATTAATAATCACAAGGCTACGCATCCACCAGGACAAGGCAAGATGATCGATATTTCTCTAGGGCTGGATACCAAAATCCTCGTTCGATAAACCAAAAAGGAATCACCAGGCCAGAGAGTGAGCTGCAGGCTGCACTTCCGTCACACCACACCACCGAAGAGCCGGAAAATCCAGACAGGAAGGAGGCGGAACTTCCTGTCAACATCAACAGTCAAGAAAGATAATGCATAAATAATGCATTAAATGTGTATAACTGTTTCCCCAATAAGTATATAGTTCAAACATGAAAGAAATGTGTCCAAGCAGTCCAGAATATATAGTCCATACCAGCGAAACATGTGGATAATGCAGCCAGGGTAAAAGTGTGTATGAATACGAAGAGAAAGCTGACACAACAGTAAAATTAAATACTCCCAAGGCAATAGTAACAAAAAAAGGCAGGTAAAGCTCAACTGCTTCAAATACGAAGGAAATGGGTCCATACCAACGAACATAAATATTCCATGCCAGCAAAGCATTATGGATGATACTGTCAGGATAGGGATATGTATAAACACAAAATTGCAGCTGATAAGACAGCAAAAAAATATCCCAAAGCAATGGCAGCAAAAAAAGGGGGCAGGTTGAGCACTAATATTGAGTGGAACAAACCAATGCAACTTGTTCTACGTTCAAAATAAATATAGAAAAAGTGAAGTATGGTAAAAACCAAACTTCATAAAGGGTCTAGGTTTCCAGCAAACACAATAGAAAAGTCATAAGCCAAATAAAGTTTGCCCGGAAACAGATGCATGGCTCAGGAAAAGCCAAATCAAAAAAGTAAAGCCAGCAAGGCAGAATAAATAATGCACTATACAAACATTATCTCACACATCCAACTGCTAATTTCCTTTTCACTGTCATTGATATTATTCGTGGCAAAAAATCTAATAAAACTGGTTGGCACTCTTTGTTGAATTCTAAAGAGAAAAAGTGGATTATCAAATTGGGCGGTCTTTTTTCACCAGGGTTAAATGACAAACTTTAGGATTGACCAATAACAACTGTGTTATGTGTATAAATAGACAGCTTTGATTCTGCTTGAGTTACACTGATGAAGGCTGTATATGTGATACTAGCCGAAACCGGTCTGTGCATTTTCTTGCTGTTCTATGGATTTATAAAATAAATTTCAGTTATTTGAATCGGGTCAAGTTTTGCTGGCTTTACTTTTTTGATTTGGCTTTCCCTGAGCCGTGCATCTGTTTCCGGGCAAACTTTATTTGGCTTATGTCTTTGATGATGCCACAATATAGAGACAAGATGATCAGCTTTAACAACTGGCTTAATTTCTGGTGTCATTCAAAGGGGATCCAGTGTCTGTCTGCCTGGGATGACATGCTTGACAAGCCACGCTGCTTCGCAAGGGCGGCTTGCACCTGACACCCCTGGGATTCCAGATACTGGCCAAGGCTCTTGCCACCCCCATAGTGCCTTTTTTAGGCAAGGCTCAAATTCTAAACCTACCACCCTAGAAAAAAAATGGGAAGAAACTGAGGGTAATGCTGCTCAATGCCAGAAGTCTAAATCTCAAAATGCACGCACTCGAGGCCCTCCTCAGTATGGAGAACATCGATGTCTGTGCTGTAACTGAAACCTGGTTCAAGGCTCCTGAGAGCACCCCAGCACTATCAGGTTTTAGCTCATATCATGCGTTCCGGCCCCAAAACCTGGACCACACCACAAAAGGAGGGGGTGTATCCATATTCATAAAGGATACCCACACCTCCAGGTTGGTGGCAATGCACGAAGCTTTGGAAACCATCCAAGTGCAACTAACCATAGGGAAAACTGCTCTACAATTTGTAGCATGCTACAGGCCACCCTCTCAAACTCAGGAACCCCACACAGCCTTCCTGAAGACACTGGAGGGTATAAATGTATCTCCAAACACCATCATATTGGGTGACTTCAACTACCCGAATATAGACTGGGAACATTACTCAAGCCCTAACTCTCTAGCCCAATGGTTCCTGGAGTTCATAAATTCAAATGCCATGGAACAACTAGTCACTGTTCCCACGAGAGGAGAAAATATACTAGATCTCATTATCACAAACAGGGGGACAAAATGCTCCACACCGGAAGTATATCCCTCATTGGTGAGATCTGATCATAAACTAATCTCACTGGAAATCCACATCCCGCCCCCGCCCCAAACAAAAAAGAACACAGTGAAGAACTTCTCTAAAGCAAACTTCACACTACTCAAGACTGGTGTGGTATCCTTCAAGGCCCCTGAGCCAGTGGAAACCACAACCCAAGCTGTGGAAGCCCTTACAAATGCCTTCTATGAACACCTCCAGGACTGCATGGATCAGGCAATCCCAAATAAAACCAAGACTCTTTCCACCAAGGGCAAACGTCCAGTCTGGTGGACCCCAGCCATTAACAAACTTTACAATAAGAGGAGAAAGCAATTACATGATAGAACAAAATCCATAAAAGGGAAGTCACCCCTGATCATTATTAGTAAAAAAATACGAGCACTCATAAAATCAACTAAGGCCAGTTTTGAGAGAAAAATTGCCATGGATTCAAAAGACAATCATAAGGCCTTTTTCAGCTATGTTAGGAACCTGGGTGGAAACTCCCAGATATGCTCAGAATTAGTCCAAAATGATACAAAAATCACTGAACCCACAGACATTGCCAACATACTGGCAGACAGGTTCAGTGCAAACTTCACCCTCCTCTTCCCCCCTAAAGGTGAGATAACTATCCCAGCGGAGTGTAGCCTCCCAGACATTTCAAATGCGCAGGTGAAAGCTGCTCTCTCTAAAGCTAAAAACAAAGCATCAATGGGACCGGATGGTGTCCCCGGCTGTGTGCTACACGAGTTCAATGAGGAACTAAACCTGCACATAAGGCAGCTGTTTAATCTCAGCCTTACCACAGGATACGTGCCCAATGAGTGGTGTACGGCAACTGTGGTCCCACTCCACAAAGGCGGTGCCTCTACGGACCCTGGTAATTACCGCCCCATAAGCTTAACAAGTCTAGTCTGCAAAGCTATGGAGAGGATCATAATGGAGCTCATAAACAAAGATATAGGGGACTTACAGACATTGGACCCAACCCAGTTTGGCTTTGTCAAGGGCACATCATGCCTTTTGAACTTGGTCGACTTTTTCGAAACAGTCACCAAGGCCATTGATGAGGGAAAGGCAGTCCATACAGCTTACCTTGACCTTGCAAAGGCTTTCGACACAATACCCCACTCGGGTATTGTAGAAAAACTTACCAGCTTAAATGTAAACCCATATGTCACAAGATGGGTTGCAAACTGGCTTAAGGACAGAACCCACAGGGTTAGAGTTGCTGGCGCTATGTCAGACTCCAAGCCGGTCACAAGTGGTGTCCCACAGGGCTCGGTCCTTGGCCCCCTATTGTTCGACATCTACTTCTCAGAAGTACAGGCCAACATGAGAGGACTTTGGCTGACAAAGTTTGCAGATGACTGCAAACTGGGCGCCATAGTGGAAAGTGCATCGGACACGGATATCCTTCAGAGGGGACTCACGGAAACTGATAGCTGGTGCCAGAGCCATGGCCTGAAGTTAAACGCCAAAAAATGTATAGTCATACCCTTCGGGAAAAACAAGGTAACCCCAAGCTACCATATAGGTGGCAATCCACTAAGTACAGAAGAGGTTATCAGGGACCTGGGGACCCAGGTTGACAGTGGCCTTTCTTTTGACACTCACGTTGCTAAAGTGGTTAGAAAGACCTTCTACATTGTCCACCTGATCATGAAGGGATTCACATCCAGATCTAGTTAGGTTATTGTTCCCCTGTACTCTTCACTTATCAGACCAATGATCGAGTACAATGCCCCATTCGGGATGTATCTCACCCGACATCTGCAGCAATTGGAGAGACCCCAAAAGTTCCTCACCAAAAGGATAAAGGGACTCCAAAATCTGTCATATGCTGCTAGATTGAAGAAACTCCAGCTCTATTCAGTCGCATACCGTCTGCTCAGAGGTGACATGTGCCTGACATACATGGCCATGTCCAACCCGGAATTAATGGACATGCTCCACCTCAAAAAATCCAAATCCACCAGAACCACTAGAGCAAAAGACTTAAACCTTAGCACGGATATAAATAGGACATGCTGGAGGGATAGATTTATCACTCAGAGACTCCCTATGCTGTGGAATAAAATCCTGGTCCATGTGAGGCAGAGAACCTCGCTGGCTCTGTTCAAGAGAAATCTTGACCTGTGGATGGGAGATCGTAGGTTTACCCCGGGAATCATCTCTGTGTCACTGTTGGACAGAAGCACAACAAACTAATGGGCACAGTATTTTTTCATATAAGGGGTGGCGTAAGCCACAAAACTTTGGGCTAGGCTTATAAATGCCTTAGGGCAGATAGCCTAGTATAAACCTATGAACCTATGAACCTATGAACCTATGATAACTGATTTTATGGACATTGACACTTACTACTCTCCCCTTACCCCTCCTTTAGCACTGCTGCTGATGTTAGTCACCTTCAAGGATACATTGGCACAGTACTCCAACATGTAAGCTCCATGGGGTGTGCCACGAATGCAGAACAATGTAGTAGTAGTAACTACATAGGTATGGGTTTGAATCTCATCTGTGGCAAGTGTTTGTGTGTGTACATATGTCTACACATGTATGCCTGTACTGCAAATATTTTGGCACCAGTTAGACCCATTATGCATCTCAGAGCCTGACTTTAGCAGTCCTGCAGGTATCAAATATCTTAGAAGTACCTGTTGCCAACCCTAAACCATGTAAGGTCAGGGGTGCATGTGGTAAATGCGTAACATAATGGTCCATAAAGATTGTTATATAGATGTTTGAACCTCACTCCTGGCAAATGTAAATGTACATGTAGGGTAAAATTATTTTTGGGATCTCTCACCCACTACATCACCCAATGCCAGTATTTACAAGGGCTGGTGATGTTCCTCACCTTAGAATCACCTTAGGACAACATCCATGCTCTAATCTCCATGGTATATGCGATAAATGAGGTACACTATAATACCAAAACATAACTAGGTAGGGGTTTGAATCTCAGTACTGGCAAGTTTTGTGTCTGCCATCAGTATCCTGTGTGGAGGTTGCTGTGATTGTGTAATAACAGGATACATTGTGGGGTGGGTTTTGCTAAATTATTATGTAGAGGATCTAGTATATGTCACAATTTCCACCTTACAAGGACAACAGATATCAAACACCTGAGAGGTTGGTGTAGACAATCTATAGCCCTACATTTGACATTATGGATTGGTGAACAATATAGGGAACCCTTCTATTACTCAGAGAACACTCTCCACCCACATCTCATACACAAACATACTTGGCTAGGCAACAACCACTATATTGGTAGTTCCTGCATATTGCCTCACAGATAGTAACCACACTGTGATTGCAGTGGACTACATGCCTGTTGACCACAACAGTGCCACTGACATCAGAAAGTATTTTGATGTGTTACATCTCCTGACTGAGTGTGTGTTATCTAACAAGTAAAAGGACATGGCACCCTGTTCCATCCCCGCAGTAGGCAAATAAATGTGTACAGTGCCTGCAATAACTGTAGAGTCTGCAAACATAACCCACAAAGGGAATACCATGCCTTATTCACATGCCCTGTATGGACAGATGCCACTAACTCCACTGAATACCTGTATTATGCTGTCAATGTGCGTGCAAGCATGACCTCAGTTACAAAGCCAGATCTCATCAAATGAACTCAGGAATGTTACATCAGAAGATAACAATCTTTCCACACAATATGCCTCAGATACCTCAAGTACATTTCCACACATTAAAGGACATGCATGTGGGACATGTGCACAACCCAGACACTGTCCATGTTATGGAATATAGATCACATACATGGGAAGCAGTGCACATCACTGGCCACTAACAATAGTAACCCATATGAGTGGATGCTGAACACAATACCCACCCCTGGGGACCACTCCAGGGACTACAGCCCTGAGCCACACTGGGGACTATTGTCATGTGGCCTGATGCCAAGGTATTCTCTTTGCCTAGCCTTGTACACCCTTCAGGCCCATTCACCTACTACACACCTGTAAAGTAATGCACCTATGCATCTCAGTACTCTCAAATGTGTGTGTGTGTGTGTGTGTGTGAGACTGTGTGTGTGTGTGTGTGTGTGTGTGTGTGTGTGTGTGTGTGTGTGTGTGTGTGTGTGTGTGTGTGTGTGTGTGTGTGTGTGTGTGTGTGTGTGTGTGTGTGTGTGTGTGGAGATGAATTATTTTGAAGCCATTCACACTCACTACACCTCCCATTGCCCTACATTAACACTCCCACTGATGTCATTCACCTTGAAATAACCCTTTGGCCATGTTTCATCCTTATAAACTCTGTGGTGCTTGTGAAAACTGCATAATACTGTAGTGTAGCAAACTAGTTAGGTAGGAGTTCTAATCCTGATCCTGCTAACTGTGATAATGTGTGTATTTATAAGAGAGAGTGTGCGTCTTTGTTGACACCTGATTTTGTGGACATTCACACTTACTACATTTCCCTTACCCTTCTTTAGCACTGCTGCTGATGTCACTCACCTTCAAAGATACCTTTGGATAGCTCTCCAACATGTAAGCTCTGTGGCATGTGCAATAACTGTGTAACACTGTAATAGCAATACATAGTCAGGTAGTGGGCTGAAACTCAGTACTGTAAGTGTGTGTTTGTGTGTGTGTCATCAGTATCCTGTGTGGGTGTTGGAGTAATTGTGTAATGACAGGATCCACTGCAGTGTGGGTTTTGCTACATCATTATATTGAGGACCTATATGTCCCAATGTCCACATTACAAGGACAACAGTTTTCAAACACTGTAGAGGTTGTTGTAGACAACACTCAGTCACAAATGTGTACAGCCATGTGCAATTACTATGTGACAGTATGGATTAGTAAACAATAAAGGCAACTGCTATAATACCCAGATAGCACTCTCCACCCACGGATCATACACAAACACTCTTGGCTCATACTCTCCTCCTTTCTTACTTTATCTCTGTCTCTGTCTCTCTCTCTTTCTCTCTCTCTCTGTCCCTCTCTGGTGGATGTGAAAAAATACATCTGTTTTGCATAGGCAGCATCTTGAGTTTTGTAGGTAATGCTCATGATCAGCTGATGGTCTGTGCACGAATTGGAGTCCCCCATTTGCTAACTGCATGTGGAACAGCTCTGGTATCATTCCTATAGCCAATTGCATGGAAACACACTCCTATAAATAAACACTTCATGTGAGTGTTGGCCCTTTTCCTTCACTGTGAGCAGGACTTCATGTGGGTGACTGACAAACAGCATCCCAGAGGGTAGTTGGAAATATCTCTTTCAACATACACTGTAGAGACAGGCCAACAAACAGTAGGGGGCTGTTCCAGACATGGGGACAGAATGTAAATATTGCTGTTCTACATTTGAAGTAATGTTGGTTTAACAGGGTTTGTGTGGACATGGCTGTTCTACATGATTTAAAGTCTGGCATGACAGTGTTTTGTGGTTGAGGAAACTATCGCCTGTAGGGCTATCTGCAGACTAGCCAGAGTTTGGAGTCTTAGACGCGGTGTGTTATTCACACATTTCTTGTCTTTAGAAATGCAGTAGCATACTCTGATGATTGCAGTCAGTACATGGTGACATCCATGTGAGTTGCTGACTTCATATACCTCAGAAGAGATATGTCACAAAAAAACCCTGTTATACCAGGAATTTTCTCAGTTTATCACAACAATATGTCAGTATTGGCCCTGTATCTGTGCCTCTGTCCCCCAAGTCCGTCACCCTTTGTCCATATGTCATGCAGTAAGAGGTGCATATGTACAATATATCATTATTTACTGACATCATTCCTGATAACAAGCCAGTGATATAGCAGACTGCTGGACATGTTATGTATAGTAGATCTTATATTTGAGGATAAAACCTGGACATTCCATTGTAGACTGTGCAGTAGGGATGTCTGTGTACTTATGGTGATTGTTGACAGAGTGTCAGTATTGTGTAGCAGTGTATTGTGAATATGTTTGGCCTGTGTACAGACTATGGTAGATGTCAGTATTTTTGGTCCTGTTCTATCTGATGTTGCATGCTGCTCCAGTTTCTGGTACCTTATCTGTGTATATGTTTGTAGGGCCAGACTGAGAAATGTACCATGCCACAGTCAGTCATCAGACTACACTGTGAATTGGGCCAGAATATGTAGGGTTAGTGTGTGAGTGGCAAATATGAGGATGGCGTTGTTCACACAGTCCATATACTGTACTATTAATTAGGCTTTCCATAATGTGACTGTGACTGTGTTGAGATTGGTTGGGGGTATACACTTTCACACTGGTGTCTGTTAATCCATGCTGTTACATGCCTGTAGTCCCTGCCATATTTGCAAGTACTTGTGTATTTCCCCATAGGGAACTTGGGACAGCATTGTGGCAGTCTGCCTTTAGTTTACACAGTGCTTTGGGACATGCCTAGCAGCTCAGTGTATTTACCTAGTGTGATGTTATGTCCAGATATTTGTCAAATGTACTGTTCCCTGGCCACCATATGTGTTGTGTGTTTCTGAAAAAGCAGTGGGATGCTATGAAGATGTATATCACTAACTAGTGGGAAGTATGTGGGCTTGGGACCTCTGCTCCTCCGGTTAATATGTTTTAGGACAGACAGGAGGGTGTGAATGCATCAACTTTGTGAAATTATCTATTACAGTACTTGTGTGATATCCCCATTTCCATGGCTGTAAACATCCCCTTTGTCAGGCTTGGTCCACATGTCTTGCACTAAGGAGTTGTGTGTATACCTCTGGACTGACCAGATTGTGTCAGACTGTCCATGTTTATTGATTATATTTTTGCTGTATTCCACAGTATCATTACTGTGATTTGTGTGGTACTTCACTCTGATGATTTTATGATGTCTGTCAGTAACTGATGGCATACATGTCAGTATCAGAAGTGACTTCCTACACATCTGTTGACACAAAACCTGTTACTGTAGCAACATTCTGCATTTATACCTGCGATACTTACATTACATTTCCTTGCACTAAGAGATTATGACTTATGGTGCTGAGGTATGACTCCACTACACTATATATATATATCTATACAGATATATATATCTATACATATATATATATATATATATATACACACACACACACACACACACACACACACACACACACACACACCACACACACACACACACACACATATATATCTATATATATATATATATATATATATATTGTATGTACATGTGCACATATATCATATACTTATTTGTGTAAACATAAGTGTTGTATATACCTTCCCAGATATATCACACCATATTTATCTGATATGTTTATATTTAAAAATAAAAATATGACTGATTCAGCACTATTTTCACTTACAAGTACTAAACAATTGTAGTAGTCAAAAAAGTTGTTCAATACTATTCAGTATGTGTACTGAATGATATATTTGAAAAAACAACCAGCATTCTCACACCTTTGATGGCTTAGTGGTTAACTGCAGTAACTAAAGTTTACATGGTCCTGGGTGCAAAGCCAGCAAGACCTGTTTGTTTTGTTGCTAGTCGGAACATGGACTGTAGGATACAGAGTGGTTAAGGTAGTTTTAAGCAGCTTAATGTCAGTTTATGCGGGTTTGCGTGATTGTAAGTGGTGGTAACATACGGTTAAATGGATAAGTGCTCCCACAGTGTCAACTTTGCTTGCCAGTGTGGAAATCTGCTTAGCATTTACATTTAATGCTTACACATGCTAAGCATAGCTCAACCCTGATAACATGTGATCATATTCCAGTCTGATAAAATAGCATGGTAATGACATCTTTAATAAGTGTATTTAATCCCAGGTACATAACATGCTTCTATGTGCTGTCATTACAGTAGCAAGGGGTGTGAGTATACTGTATGTGACACCTGACTATACATGTCTAGTACAACAATCTTTTCTCTTTGTATGTGTTTCATACATGGGTAGTATCTCAGATTACATGCAGTCACATTTGCATGCTTTGTATCATCACATTACTTCTTTTAACAGTGCTTTTCCAAGAGTAGATTGCAGATTGTAATACTGAAACTATACACTCCTGCATGCAAAGCTGGACTCTCCATACTGACGATCATGTCCTTGGTGTGTGAGCTGTATGTTATTAAGTATCTCCTACTGGATATTGATCTGATATGTGGATATTAACTGTAGACTACTATGTGTTTAGGACATGTGATTGAGGGCTGCTTTCATGTAGTATTAGTATACCTATCAGTGTCAGACGTCTATCTGTCAAATCATTCATCCTAATGCATAACCTGCTCACAGGAACAGACTACACTTTAATATGAGTGCTTTCGTTGGCGTAAAACCATCTGACTTCTTCAGATTAACTGAACATAAAACATCAGGTGATGTTTTATGTTCAGTTAATCTAAAGAAGTCAGATGGTTTTATGCCAATGAAAGGGTTATATTAAAGTGTAGTCTGTTCCTGTGAGTAGGTCTTCTTGTTTTTTATTTTTTATTTTTTTTATTTTTTAGAAGTTTTATTCATGCTTTGTGCTTCTAATGCATAACCTGTTGGCTAGCTGATTTCTGTCTGTCCTCTCTACAGATGTGCAGATGTCAGGTATCCATCTTGGCTGCTTACAGGCAGTCTATGATTGACTGACACTGACATGTCTGCCCAGCTGTGTTATGAATGGCACAGCATGAAACTCCACCCTGTATGCACCACATGCTATGGATACCACAACCAGACTACCAGAGTCAACAGAACATGCTTGGGTACAGGTCTCTAACCCAGACACTGACCATGTTGTGTAATATATGTTGCATACAAGTCAATTGGAGCAGCTCACTGGCCCTCTGCAAGAGAAAACCAGATGACTGGATGTTAAATTTAACTGTCACCCTGGGGATCACTCAAGTGGCATTGGTTGATAGATGGCCTGCTGACAAATGTCAGGTGGCATGATACCAGTGTACCCACATGCCCTACTCTTCTCATCTCTCTACAGACATTAGCCTGGGCCACACCTAGGAACACCTATACCTATGGACCCCAGTACTGACAATTGTGTCAGTGTGCATTACTGAGAATAACAATGCCTATGTATATGTACACTTGTAGTTGACAATACCCTGAGGGCCTTCACACCCACTGCAGCTTCCATTGCCATACTTACAAACGTCTGCTGCTGTAATTGACATTAAATGTACCTTGTTACACTGTTTACCCTATGGGCTACTTGGAGCTTGCAGTACCAGCATAACACTGTTCTACAAAAGGTTAGGTAGGTGTGGGTTACTTTCTAAATCCTGGCAAGTGTGTGTATGTGTGTGAGTGTGCATATTTGTAGGAGACAGCATTCTGAGGCCACATTCTCCAAATACAATAAAACATGCCATACATTATAAGGGATAGTGATGTTGATGACATTAGGAGAGTCATGACAAACCCTCACCCTACTCTCGCTGTGGCATGTGCAATAAATGCATATCCCTGTAGTAGTACTGATTAGATAGACAAGGGTTTGTATTGCAGCACTGGTCAATGTGTTACTGTGGGTATGTCAGAGCATTATCATGGGTTTCAGTGAGTACAATATCCAATTTGGGGTGTGGGTGCTGGGTATACTGTATTTACACCAGGGTACCCCCAGTACATGTCCCAAGCTCCACTGTATGAAGACCGCTGTCACCATCAACCATACAGGTAACTGATTACACTATCCAGCCCAATGATGCATGTGCTGTGTGCAAATTCTCTGTAACAGAATGGACTTACTGACAAGGTAGTTAGCACTGATAAACCCAGGTCTGTCAGATGTGTCTATGACTGTATGTGTTTGTCAATGTGTATATGACAGTATGTCATACTATGTATTGTTTATTAACACCCAGTACATCCCCCATTACCATACTGTACAAGGTCTGGTGATGTTCTTCACTTAACAGGGAACTCGGGACACACCTCACCCTAAAAGCTCTGTAGTGTGTGCAATAAAAGCCAAACACATTAGTAGCAATAAGTACCTAGGTAGAGGTTCTACTCTCAGTTTTGTCAAGTAAGTGTGTGTGTATGTGAAGCGATCTACTTCAGTTTGCAAAAAATATATGTCCGAGGAGATCATTTGTCTGAGAACTAACTGGCTAAAGGTAACATTTCAAAGCAATCATCTTGTGGAAATACATTCAAGCAAAACTAGTAGTGGGTGTATACATGCCTTCTTCCCCACTGTATAGCTGTACATCGATACAGAAATTAGTATATATACATGGGTGTGGTTGTTGTGGCCACAGCCACCCACATTGGGGTTATTTTTGTTAGTATCTCCGCTTAGTGTGCTGCTATACTGTACAGTTTATGTTAACAGGTTAAGTAGTTGTTAATCACACTATGTGGGTCTACAACACCCGACAATCTCCAAAGTAGGAGGCGGTCCCACCAGCACTAGCACACCTATGTTTACCAACTCCAGGATTGCACTACATTGGGGAAGAGGACATATACCCTGCCATTACTATTGTCAATTACATTAAACTGGTGAACTGATTATTTCCTGATGTGAAGTTTTGACAATTTGGTCTGGGTAGAATTACATAAGCCAAAATGAATTCACTACAAAATGAAGTACATCCATGTGAACAGTATTCTTTGTGTATTACATCAACAACAAAGCCTGTGTGTGTGTGTGTGTGTGTGTGTGTGTGTGTGTGTGTGTGTGTGTGTGTGTGTGTGTGTGTGTGTGTGTGTGTGTGTGTGTGTGTGTGTGTGTGTGTGTTATTCACAGACATTTGGGGTATGCCACACAGTACACTTACAATTGTCCACTGTAGAAAAGCTGCTGACATCGGTCACCATGCACTCACCTGTATACAGCCCTCAGACCTATCAGACGTGTGGCACATGCAGTAACTGTTATACAGACCTGTTACCTGTGTTCAGCTGCACCCGTGATATGACACAGTCAATGTGTCAGCAGAGTGCTACACCCCATGTAGGACAGGACAGCAGACCAACATCCTGCTAACACACAGATACCTAGAACACAACCAGAATACATTATAGAGACCACAATCAGTCAGTGTTAATAACAGCTATAATGCATTGTGGCTGGACAGCTACTCACCCTGGCGTGTAAGCATTAATCATGCCAGCTGAAAACATGTTCAGCAGCATTACATCACTAAACCTTAGAACATTCACCCTGTGCATCAGAACCATACCAGAATGTCCCTGCATCAATGGTATGGATGACAGGAATGTGACACAGGTATCATCATATGTATAGGGTGTTTTGGCAGGTTTGACAGAGGCCTATGCTGAGCCGTTTGGTTGAGATAATGTGTGTGTGGGTTAGGGGGTTCTTTATTAAATGGGCTGTGCAGATGTGGTGTGTGTAGGTATGGAGGTGTCCTAGCTGTGTTTGTGAAATGTGTGTATGTGTATGTATGCACACATGTCTGCTATGTAGCTGCCCTATACAGGGGTTTGTTGGACAGCTGTAGACTGTACATGGCAGGGTGTACAGTTCACTATCTCCAGCCATGGACATGGATACTGTGTCTGCCAGAGGTGTCACGAGCACTACCAAGCAGAAGCCCAGATATGTTACTCTACCCTGATGATGACAATTGTCCACTGGATCCACATCCCTGTTGGTACTGGCAAGGACCATGTGCACATGGCCTGCTGTGTTGTGTTGTGGAAAACACCCCCCCCTGCAGTGCTCTTGCTGGCAGTGCCATTATGGGAGCATCTGTGAGTTGTTGCACATCCACGTAGACCTCCACCTGCCACCCTACATCCATGTGGCTTACGCCTCCTCCCACCATATGCTCTACCATAGACACCACATGGTCAAGGCTTCCCACTATTTCACCCAACCATCTATCCAGGACCTCTGCAAAATAATGGTGGGCACCTGCAAGATCACAGATATTGTCAAGTACAGCAGAATAATTAGCCCTCTAGAACCTCAGACTCTGTCTGGTGTAACGTTCCATACGTGCCTGTGCCACCATGATGGCTGAAAACATGCATCTGGTGACACCTGCTGTGGCACTACTGCCAGGAGCATGATGGCCAGGAACCCTCCTACAAGCACCCCTGTATATCTGCCTGTGTGGTACATCACCAGTCATCTGGCTATGGCAGCTGTGTACAGACACACTTACCATAGTCCCCACACTGTCCTGTCCCATGCCACCACCCACCAACTGTCCCTCGTCTATGGCCACTGGTGATGGGGTATGTATGGGCATTGAGACTGTGTATGGGGACAGAGTGGATAAAAGTGGGATGTCAACTGACGGCACAGCTTCAGCCCCTGACAACACTGTCTGTGCCTCACCATGCCTATCAACATTGTCAGAGTCTGTATGGACACTAACATCTGTTTGGGACCCTGACCCACCTCGCCACCTGTGAGGTGCAAACAGAAAATTTACCTCTATACACACACACACACACACACACACACACACACACACACACACACACACACACACACACACACATACACACACACGCACACTTACAGGTGAGATGGCACAAAGATATTACACAGACCTCTCACTACCCAACAGTCAACATGCTTGACATATGGCACTCAACAGCATGCACTGCAGCCATACTCAATCCTTGTTGCCAATATTATACATCTCTGTGATGCATGAGTTGTGTTATTAGGCTATGCTCCTTACCCTGGAACACACTGATCCCATGTACACAGTATTACTGTGCACCTGTACAGCACACTGGCATGTATTGTGCATCATAACTCACGAGTGTACACACTATTGCTGAATGTGTATATATGTGGCAGTTATATTTCCTCTGTTGCTCACAGCTCCTATGTGTTTATCTGACACATACCTGGGATGATATGAGGACTGATATCAATAGTTAATCCCTGACCTCTGATTTACAAATCTCATCAGCAGTGCATGTATGAGCAATAAAATCTGAATGCACTGACAACCTTCAAAGGTTAATGTGGATATGAGGAGTGTATACACCCTTGTTGACATGCCAGCCTCTTCCGTGGTATGCAGTGGAGCCACAATACTGCATATGTTAACATTACACACCTGATATTTGACATATGACCTGTGCAATCCATTGCAGTATCAAACAAATGTGTTAGTTGTACAGATGCTCAATGAAATGCACACAATATGTGGATTGCATAAGTCTGCACACCCTTAACACAATGGTGTGTTGCAGCACCTGTTAAGTGAATGACAGCAGTCACTATTATTGGAAGGGGTATACTAGCATGGCCCTTCTTCACTTGCCATTATTTGGTCACTCTGCCTTACAAATGTCCCCCAACTCTGACGGATTGCAAGGCCAGCTCATCTGCACAGCCCTTGGAGATCACACAGTGGCTTCAAATTTTCTGTGGAGTCAGGGTTATGTCTGACAAAATTCATGACATTTACTGTGTTCAGATACAGCTATTCTTAGCGAGCTCTCAAAAATTTTTTTTATTAATTATATGAATAGCAAGACAATCAAAGGATTATACATAACAAGAAGGCATAAATGAACATATAACAATTCATCTAGTGATAACAACCTTCATGAGATTTTGATAAGTTATTTAGAAATAAAACATACACCATATGTACACTATATACAAGTAAGGCAACCTGAGAGAAAAAAATAAATAAATATTTAACATTAACTATTTAATATGTTTAGAACCTTTTCTAACACAACCTTTCTAATAGCTTTTTTTTTGGACTTCCACCTAAGTATCTTTGAGCATCAATAAATTTAAAAGCCATTTTCTGGAAAGTAACCCATTTTAATTTAGAACGATCAATCCAATTTTGTATTATATAAAGTTTTAGTAATGAGCAAATAAAAATGATAACATGAATATCAACTTTTGAAAGATGAATCAATGGAATATGTAGAATAGCAAATTCCCACGTCAACGTGGATTTTTGATATCCCATTTTCTGCAGTCTGACTTTCAAAGATGTCCACAATCTGTGAGAAAAATGACAATACCATAGAATATGAAGGAGGTCTGCTTGGGGATGAGAACAGCATGAACACGAAGGGGACTTATTTGGGTTAAATTTGTTTAATTTGATTGGGGTAAAATAGGCATCATTATTAATCATTAATTGTGTGTATGCTAATTTTTAAAAGGGATAAATTCCTTAGTGTGTCTAATAGCCAGGACTTTCTGAGATTCTGACAATTGGGAATTATAATTCAACCAAACATTAGATAAAAGACAGTTGTGGTCCATCATTAAGGAATTAATTAATTTATATGAGTTTGAGAGCATTTTATCAGATGATGAAAGTATTTTGATAATCGTGTTAAGGTTTTTCAATTGTGAGTCTATGGGGACCAGAGATACAAATTTGTTTTTAATTATTGCTCTTAGTTGTGTAAGAATTGGTGAGTAATTCCAGTTTACTTTCAATAACTTATGCCAGTCAGATAAAGGCAAGTCAAGATATTTCAAAACATCTCCTACTTTTAGATTTTTAATTAAAGGATAGTTTGTTAAGTTCAAAAGTTTATTGTCCAATAATATATTTTGGTTTAGATGAATTGGCTGAACATGGTGTGAGATCTTTTCTAGTTTACACATTTTGAGTAAGGTTTGGAAATCTCTAATCTTTTGTTTAAATACTGTAGATATATTTTTAATAAATAAACTATCCAGAGAGATAAAGGGAATAGCTTCAGGATTTAAATTATTAGAAATGACATAATTATACCATAATTTTATCCATAAAGAGTGATTTGGATAAGAAGTGTTATTGAATTTAGAGATAGTAAGAGGTTTATTGGATGAGACAATCAAATAATAGAGATAAAGATTAGGTAAACCTAAACCTCCCTTGTCCTTCGAAAATGCCAATCTAGAATAGGAAATTCTAACAGATTTAGGGAACCATATGAATTTTTCCAAAGCTTTATTTACAGACTCAAAAAATTTTTTTGAAATTATCTGATCAGATGATGAGAATTGATAAAGAAATTTAGGCAGAATATTCATTTTAATAATGGCCACCCTCGAAAGAAATGAAAGGTTTAGATGCTTCCATCTGTCCATATCAGACAATATAGAGTTCCATAATTTATTAATATTATTTTGAAAGGAAGATTTATTATTGTGTTCTAAATTGATTCCTAAATATTTTATATTATAAGTAAACTGAAAATGATCGTCTGGAAACAAAAAAGATTTGTGTGCTAAATGATTTAAGGGAAAAATATGAGTTTTTGTAGAATTTAAAAGATAGTTGGAAACCAAAGAAAAATAATCAATAGAATTCATTATTTTTCTGTAATCAGATAATGGAGTTTGAAAGTAGATTACGAAATCATCCAGAAAAGCAGAGAAATGAATATTAGTATTAAGAATTCTAGGGATGTTATGAAAAGTATTTTGAGTAATAAACAATAGCAAAGGTTATAAGTAAATGTTGAAAAGAAAAGGGGACAATGGACAACCCTGTCTTGTTCCTTTAGTGATCTTTATCGGAGCAGAAAATTGACCATTAATGTATAGTCTAGTAAACATATTCTTGTATAAAACTTTTAAAAAATTTATAAAGAATAAGGGAATATTAAAACATAACATAGTTTGAAATAGAAAGTTCCAACATACTCTGTCAAAGGCATTTGATGCATCTATAATCAAAGCATATATAGGGTTTGGATTTTTCTTAGTGACATGAAGTATAGTCTCTAAAGATAGAGTATTATCCCAAGCATGTCTCTGAGACATAAAACCTGATTGATCTGACGAGATAATTGAGGGTAAAATCCATTTCAATCTGTTAGCCAGAATAGATGACAGAATCTTAATATCCACGTTAATTAAAGAAATGGGTCTATAATTTACTGGGTCAGATTTATCTTTATTATTTTTTAGAATTAGAATGGTTTTGGATGTGTTCCAATGAATATCTGAGATATCATTAACTCTTATATGATTGTAAACTTTAAATAGAAAGGGAAGAACTACCAATTTGAAAGTTTTGAAAAATTCTGGAGTAAAACCATCAGGTCCCGGAGATTTACCCAATTTAAGATTATCTATTGAATCTGAGATTTCTTGTACCGATATAAGGGTAGAAAGTAGTTTTTGCTGATTATCATTAAGTTTAGGGAACTGCAAAGAGTCTAAAAAGAGTTTGGAGTGATTATCTTTAACAGAATTAGAAGAACCTGAATATAACTCAGTGTAAAGAGAGGTGAAAAGTTGAATAATCTCTTCATCAGTATTATATAATCTGTTATTATAAGATAAAGATGTAATATTTGGATTTCTGAAGTTAACTTTAATAATTCTCGCTAACAATTTAGATGGAACCTGGGCCCACTCTGAATATGAAGCAAGTAGCTTTTGTTCAGCTAAGGAGAGGTTATTTTGGTGAAGCAGAATTAAATCTTTCTGACAATCAAAAATTTGTTTTTCTAAAGTAGCATCATAGTTCAGACTAAGATGATTTTCCAACGAAGAAATTCTTGATTTTAAGAATTCCTCTTTCTTAAAGTATTGTTTGTTGAAAAACGCAGCTTTACTAATAAATAAACCTCTTAATCTTGCTTTACATGCTGCCCATTGTATGTCATAAGGAATGTCTGATGATTCAAGACTATTCACCATTTAATTTAGGATTTCTGAAGCTTGTTTGCAAATATCTTCATTTGACAATAAGTTATTATTTAAGGTCCACTTATTAAACATAGTTTTATTTTTGATATTGGGTTTTATGTTCAATTTTAGTGAGATTCTTGAGTGATCCGAAAAGAATCTGGGTTCTGTAGTAAAGTCCACAATATATTTTGAAATATAATCTGAAATTAGAAAGAAGTCTAATCTGGACCACGAATGATAGCACTTAGAATAATAAGTATATATATAATTCTTGTTTATATTTTTAACAGTGCGGAGGGGGTCTATTAAATTATATTCTGTCATGAAATCATTTAGAGCCAGAGTAGATTGAAGATTATAGGTGACAGTGGAGCGGGAACGATCAATTACAGGGTTTATAACTGCATTCCAGTCACCACCCACTATAATATGATGATCCTTATAGGATGCAAGAATATTGTAAATTTTTAAAATGAACAAATGTTGCGAATTACATGGGCCATATAGATTTAAAATTAATAAGGGTTTGTCCAAACCAGCAATAGAAGCGGTAAATAAGCACCACCTCCCCTCATCATCAAATTTCTCATCAATAATATTCCCAATGATGTTTTGTTTAATGATTATAGCTACACCTCTGGAGTTAGATATGTCACCTGAAGCTATAATCTTTTTGATCCATTTTTTTTTAACTCTTTATTCCAATCAATACGTGAAATATGGGTCTCTTGAATAAAACAAATGTTAGCCTGTGATTTAAAGATCATATGAAATAATAGTGACTTTTTCGCTTTATCTTGAATGCCTCTAACATTCCAAGAATCTAAAATTATGTCAACAGGCATATTCTACAAGTATAATCATTATTGATGCTATAAAAGTGAACTCAAGGTGCAAATCCAACACAACATTAAAAAGAAGAAGAAAAAAATAAAAGAAAAACAGTCTTTAAGTATTCAAGCAAGTCATCAAATAACATTTGTTGAAAAAAAGAAAAAAGTTTAATTAAGAACCATGAAATGTATAATAATAAACTTTATCCTAACCATAGTGGCTACACACCAATCCCCGTGTGATAAAGGAAGAGCAGAAGAACATGAAAAAACATTGTAATTATAGATAATAATAACCTCAAGTTAGAATACAAATTACTCAAAGGAAGCCTAACATAACATAAAGTCCGAGTAATACTACTAAAAATATATACAAAATTAACTAATTTCAAGGCGTCCAACATGCTTAATCCCTACTTCTAATACTAATCTAAAGCTCCTATCCTTAAATTGAAATTTATAGTGATTAAATGTATTTCCTCAAGTATTTCAAGAGAAAGAGAAACAAGTAAATAATAAATAAATCACACTCTGCTTAACTAGAACACTCTATCATAAGAAGTAATACAATTAAAACTGAAAGATATGTAAGATAACATATATAAGTATAACAAAACCAACTGGTAACATTATAATATAAGTAAATAAGCATAGCATTACTGAACTAAAGATAATAGTCATGCACTATCTACTGAACCTTCTTTAGTACTTTAGTGATAATTTCATTAATCAACATGACCATTAGTATGATAAAAGCACTAATACCTGTAGAATGAGTATTTAGTTATAGTTCAAATAACACAAAAAACAACTACCAAGCAACCATATCTCAAAATGAAAAACAATTCAGTCTGGAGATGCATCTATTAACTAGACAATAATAGTACAGGAACTATTCAAAATGAAATATTATAAGCTGTAAGGTTTTAACACTAGTTAATATACATGAATAAAGTATAATTATATTATTAAATAGTAACTTAAACAGCATCATATATATTGGACTGAATGTACAACAATGTGCATACATATAATTTTAAATCTACTTTTTGAATATTTTACTAATGACTCTGTTAGGTTATGTAGCCATACTATTCTTCTAAGCTATAGATGTAACATAGCAAAACAGCATGAAAAGACAAGGCTTTTAAAGTAAACATTTTGAACATCTAATTAAAACAGAAACAAGCAAGCTAAATGCAGTAAATCTAAGGGCTTAAATATATATATATAGATTCAGCTAATCATATTAAAGATAGTTATTTCAAACCTTTCAAATAAGTAAAGGCTTTCTTAAACATAAACTACTAATCATAAATATCACATCCAGCCTCTGAGAAGAGAGAGAGAGCAGAGAATAGAAAGAACATGAAACTTTCATATGAACAGGTATACTTTGTAACATTTGTCAAATTAAACACTTCAGTATAATATAAAATATTGTATGAAAAAATATTCTGAATAGGAAAATATGTTTATTTCTTTACACATCCTTTAGAATTTTAATATATAAAACTAACCTGTTCATTTGTTTCCAGAAGCATTTTCACTCTGCTTTATGAAAGTAGCAGCTTGCTTTGAAGTCATGCAGACACATTAAAAGTCACTGAATATATTATGTGACATGAATCTGTTTAAATTTAAAAAGCAACCTTCATTTATGAAGAGAAAACACTTTAAATGATAGCCAGATCTATTAAAAAGTTAGTGCTATTGAATACTTGTTGAAAACAAGCAGACTTGTGTATTTGAAACTGTCCTTCTTTCCTCACAAATGATGACATCACCATCCATCTCAGAGAGACTGTAGTGTGCGCATGTTCAGCTGGAACTCTGAGGGGAAGATTTTCTTGCTAGAATGTTGAGATGGAATGTTTTTCCCTCCAAAAATCATTTAGCTTACACAGAAGGCTGTAACTCCAAAGCTTGTAGTAAAATTAACATATTATCTATTTACACAGCAAGCATATGTGAGAGAAAGAGTAAAAAGTAAATACAGGAATTTAAATGCTTCTATTAA
Source organism: Protopterus annectens (assembly GCF_019279795.1). NCBI lineage: Eukaryota > Metazoa > Chordata > Ceratodontiformes > Protopteridae > Protopterus > Protopterus annectens. The sequence continues at coordinate 1,486,728,149 of NC_056728.1, read as the reverse complement.
TCCACACAAATCTAACAAGCATATATCCTGTCACTGCACACTGTCACACCAAATCCATCATGTGTAAATTACATGACAAGTTCTTAAGGTAATATAATTATGTCACACCAGAATTACAAATCATGTAACACAAATACTGTCAGATTAAAGAAAAGAAAATATCAAACCTTATTGTAGTTCTTTAACAGTAGAATATTAAGATACAGTGTCAGGAAGCTTTTAAATGTTTTAAGAAAAATGTCTTTTGCATCTTTAGGATCTGAACATACAAATCTTTTGTCATTAGCTGTGAAAGACAAGGTATTAGGATATGCCATTCGAAATCTAATCCCTCTTTTTATCAAGTCAGCACAATAGGGGCTAGTTTTTGTCTATTTAATTTGATCTGTGCAGGAAGATCTTGGGAAAATGATAGTTTGTGAGACTTCCATATGAATTGTTTCTTTGTTTTAGCAGTTTCTAGGATCTGGAAAGTGTCTTGAAAGTTTAGTAACTTAGTATAAATTAACCTTGGTGTAGAAGAATCTTGCTTTGTACGCAGTGCTCTGTGTGCTCTCTCTACAATTATAGATTTTGAAGAAGCTTCACAATTTAACAGTGTTTCAAAGATATTTTTAGTCACAGATAACAAGTTTTTATTGTCATAAGATTCAGGTAAACCACGAATAATGATGTTATTTCTTGACTCCTGGCTTCCAGATCCAATATTTTAGCTTGTAAATCTGAAATAGTTTTAGCTCTAGATTTAAAGTCACTTTCCAATAAGTCTGTTTTAACTTCCAAAGCTAAGATTTTATTTTCAATAGTAACAATACTATCGTTTATTTGCTTTAAAGATTTACTAAAGTCAGCAAACTGTTCTGAAAAGTTTTGTATAGCACTTTGGATTGGTTTTAATGCTATTTTTAGTTCTTCTAAAAGGAAATTTGAGCCATTTAAATCTTTATTACTTACATTAATAGTTTCTGTAGGTTGTCTAGATGATTTCAGTCTTTTTGAACCTGAATCTTTTCAGGAGAGAGCATTGAAGTATATTTGGCCTTTGTAGGCTGAGTCTCCATGGAGTCAGATTTTGTAGCCATGCCCAGAAATGGAATGCAGTCAACAGGATACCAGGAACCAGGAACAGACTGGAGCAGTAGGAGTCCCAGCAGCAGAGAGACCAAGAATGTTCTGAGGTAAAATAAATCCCAGGATAATAATTCCAGAAGAAAAAATAATCCAAATGCGTAGAAAAAGATTTATAAAATCTTTTAGTATAAAAATTTGAGGAAAAAGGTTGATGTAAAGTTGTAAAAAAAAACAAAAGTTAAATAGCTGTGAGGAGCTCAGAGAGTAAGGACTAGACTAGTCGGCGGCCATCTTGGAATGATTCTTAGCGAGCTTTGGATGTATGCTTCAGTTCACTGTTGTGTTTCAGGATGACACCTCTCTCCATCCTCAGCCTTATTGTAGATGCTTGACAACTATGGGCCACATATGAGTGGTATTTTGCAGTGTTCCAAATTTCAAATGCCTTGTCTACCAGCCTAGTTCCTGCTAAAGAACAGCAAACCTAAAGGTGTACAATGGCAACAACAGGGTAAAAATGGAAATGGTGGCCCTGAGGTGGAGTGAGGCGTTGCTTGTGCACCACCTGTATCTTTACGAATACTGTCTGTAGGTTTCAGCCTTGGTCTCATTACACCATTACACATTGCAACACATGCCTTTGGGAGACTTGATGTTATGCATATGCTATCTGTAGACAGCCCTGGATGATGTTGCCTGTAGAACAACTTTTCCGTCTGATTACCCTAAACCATAGGCCACACTTATACATATTCCAGGTGATTGTCGACGCAGGTACTGCACAAGCAGTACTTGCTAGACATTCCTACAAGTCCTTCTGTGTTGCTGCATATTTCTGGGCAGCCTCTGTGACCAGTTTGCAACATGTGTTGTCATCTGTTTTGGATGGGCATCTATTTATTTTCTAGAATAATGTTGTCCTGTACTTCATACACACATATATGACTGTCTGTACTATTTGCCATGCTATATGCAATGGTGAGGTAAGGCTACTTTTCCCACTCCTGTGTGCTACCTTTCAGATATGGGATCCATTCCATGGTTTGTAAAATGCGTGCAAGCCACAGCTGCCTCTGTTGCAAGTGAGTGGGCAAATGTCATGGACATATGTCTTTGACAGCAGATGATTACTTGGTGTGACATTGAGGCCCTGTACTTGATGGAAGGTCTGTATTCAAGAAGAGTGAATGCTGTCAGTACCTCACAAGCTGTTTTCACAATATGTTATTTGGAGTGTGTGCACACATATGCTTCCAGTGTATGTTAAGGCATGTATTCCCTATATTTGTTGTCCTAACATAGGTTTCCACATTACACATTCATTGCTCATGTTAGAGCCACATTACAGGTTGTAAAAGGTGTGGAATGTGGTATTGTGATTTGCCATTGTTTAGATCATGAACAGTTGCCATTGTAATAGTGGTGTATACACTGTTGTAGCCACTGTATAAGGGTAATGTTTCAGACATGTCCCTACTGTAGGCCATTTGTCCCACCATTATGTTCATCTCTGTCCACACTTCTTGCACTGACAGGTTGTTAGGTATACTGCAGAACTCTTACATACCCTTCAGATATGCCACCATGGTGACCACTGTGATGCAGTGCAGTTAACAGCACCAATAAGTTAACATATACAGTGTGCATTATGGGTAGGTGTGTTACAGGTGTGCATGGCAAATAGCATGGGCTTAACATGGCTGGTGTATCGGCAAACCTGAACAAAACGACTCCACACTCACCAGCTACAGGCTGCTGCCCCAGTTGTATACCAGAGGGACCTAAATAGTTGTGTGAGAGACATAATGTCAGTAGCCACACCTGTGGCATTGGTATAGGGTGGCAGCAGCATTTCAGCACATCAACAGTACAAACCCACAATACTAGAGATTATGCACATCTGTTCATTACTACACTGCAGCAACAGACTATCTTATCTGACATATGCATGTTGATAGTTTACAGATGAAAATGGTTGAGCAACAGTGGTCTACTAATGTGCCCTGGGGCCTTACCTTTACTCTCCTTGTCCATTGTGTGGGTGGCAGCCAATTCCACAATGCTGTCTTCAGCTTGATGGCTTGGCTGGCAGGCAGGTGCCCCAAGGCTAGCGTGGAGCTCCTCAGCATGTGTCAGTGGGGGCTGGATGGCATGACTCCCACCTGTGGCTAGCTGGTCCCTCGTAACTGCAGTGGCATGCTGATGGGCGTGGTGGATCAGATCTATGCAGCAATGCCGCACCTGCTCATAATTGCGTTTGTGCAGGCCGACATAATTTACTCTGTGGATGAGCTCATTCCACAGGTTAGTCCTCTCCAGCAGATCCTGGGCCTTGCAGCCAAAGAAGATGGCTTGATGGACTATGAGGAACTGAATTATATCATCATTTTCCAGGGGTGTGTATGCAGGTAGGCATTCTAGGAATATTGTACGTGAAAGACATAAACAGGAAAAAAGGTCAGGAGATCTCATACAGTTGTCCACTTGCACATCAAGAGTGAGTATTACTTGCAAATAATCCAGACTATACCATAACACTGTAAGCTATCATGTCTTGTATATCTTGCACTACACTCCTGGCCATGACCTGTCTAGTTCCCCCAATGCTGGACACTTAATGGCATAATCCACTACACACCATTCATTTCTGTGTAGAGGGATGACAGTGGCCATCTTCCATATGGATGGTGTGTGGATAGTTGCATAAGTGTGTTTGACTGTAGTGTGTGATGGGACTGTGAGCACATGCCTGTGTTAATGTAGGAGGCAAGCTGTGATGTTCTCATGCCCCATGGAGACTTGCTGTTGTTGCCATCAGTCGGCATTATGTCCATGCTCACCATTTATGTGGGAAGGAGTGTGGGTGATGTGCATATGCCCCTGTACTACTGTTGTGGACAGGGTGCCACTGTTCCCACATATTCTGTCTGATGCAGGTTGCCTGTATCCATGGCATGTGTGTATGAGGTGTGCTTTTCCCCCAGTACAGGTTGACTAGTGTTACTGGCTCTGAGACTGCATAAATATGGGTAGACATGGTTGTAAGTGGCCTTGGTGGTTTGCATATTTCTCATTTCTAGTCATAGTCAGCCTTACAGGGGGTCACCTGTGAATGTACATGCTTGCTCAGCTAGAGGTGCACTTACTTCCAAGTTGTGGTTTGCACCTATGTGTCCCTGTACAGCCACTATAGCAATGTATTATGTGATTTGTGTCCACCAAGGGGGATTACTCTATTGGTGGAGTATGGTTGTACAGGTAAGGTACTGCTGATTCCATATAGCTACAGTGGATATGAAGTATACACACCCCTGTTACAATGCACATACTTGTGCAATTGGAACATGACCCCAGAATGCTACATGTCAAGACAATCCCCACCTGTGATGTGTCACATAGCCTGCTCAGTTCAATAGGGAATATGGCAACCTGCCCTGTGGAAACATATAGGTTCTTAGGTTCATGGGTATGTACTAGGCTAATGGCCCTGGAGCCTTTACAGGTCTAGCTCATGGGATTAACCTGGCATTTTGCCACCCAACCTTAGATCCCAGTGCCTCTGTTGAGTAAAGCCACTGGAGTGAAACCTGTGGTGAATTTTATATTTCCCATCCACTCATCAAGATTTCTCTTGAAGAGGGCCATTGAGGTGCTCTGCTTAACATGCATGGAAAGTCTATTCCATAGCATGGGCAGTCTCTGGTTTATGAACCTGTCCCTCCAGCAAATCCAGAGAAACACCAAATAACAAAAAGCACGAACGATGGAGCAGGATACAGGAAAAAGTAAAATGTATTTAGCGCTTTTGTCAAATATTAGGATTGACTTCTTCAGAATACCTGACAGTCTGAAAGACCATCCTTTTATACATCAAACAATTAGTTCATCAATTGAATAATTAAGCATTTTAATAATTAAATATATAGACTCCCTTAACTTGTAGATTATTTCTTTCATGATAAGATAGATCAGTTCATAATACCACTGCAGAGAATGTGTATAATGAATATAAACCCTGAAGCCAGATTATAAAACATGCCAGCTGATAAATGCATACAATGCTAAAAATACTAGCAAAATGAATACAACATGATATGTGTGTGTCTATACAACAACAAATATATACAATGAAAAGTCCAAGTCTCCTAGAACAAACAATTAGTGCCAACATGAAAATTAATGTAAAATCTTACATAAAAGTGAAAAACAAGTCATAGTGTACACCCCACCAAAATAAAAAATCAGCTTTGAGTTTTAAATAGCTGGTGATGGACACCATGTCATTCAAACCTGGGCTAGTGGTGGCGTTAACTCTAAGTTGCCATGTAAGTTCTTTATATTCGAGGAACCAATTGCTAGGTCCCACTCTCTCATCCATTACCACCCTTTCCAGTATAGTAAACTTGAAATTATGACTTGGAAAAGTATTAATATGCTTTGCCAAGGCATTTTTGATGTTGCCTTTGGTTATATCATAAATATGCTGGTAAACACATGTCCTGAAAGCATTTTTAGTCTTGCCAATCTAAAACCCAGGACACGCCTGTCATATGGCAGCATACACTACTTGTTTACTCCCACAATTACAGTTCTGATTAAGTCTCACCCATCCATAACCTTCAATAAAGACTCTGTCCCTCTCTAATATGTATTTACAGTGGGTACAGTGCCCACATTTAGTGATTTTCCCAATACCAGGTTTTGTGTTCTTGCCCTTGGACTCCAAAAGTTTCTTAATACTGGAATCCTTTTTGTATACTATGATGGGGATGTCATCCACCTTTTCTCCTATGGTCTCATCGCTCCTAAGAATAAACCAGTTTCTCACCAATATTTCCCGAATCAATGGGAATTGTGGATTGTAGGTCAGAATAAGTCCGTGTTTGAATGGGGCAGTTGTCAGAACCCTACTTTCTGAAGGTGCACAAAGTCTGCAAATATCCAAACCCAACAGTGGATAAAAATAACCATCAACTCTCTTTTTGGTTACTTCTTCAAGTAATGGTTTCACAAATTCTTCAGGGTACCCCCTACTAAGTAACATACTCAATAAATCAGCCCTTTCCTTGTAAAAATCATCAATTCTGCTGATCATGTGGGCCAATCTCACCCCTTGTCCTTTTATTAAGGATCTTTTTTGATAATGGGGATGTCCGTTGTCGAAATGGAGAAGGGTGTTCGAGTATGTGGATTTCCTGAAGATGTTTGAATAGAACTGGTTGTTCTCCAAATCCTTGAAAATATGTATATCAAGGTAACTGATGGATTCCATGTGAGTTTCCATAGTAAACTCCAAAAAAGTAGTACTGGAGTTGAGAAACAGTAGGAATTCAGACAACTGCTCCTGGTCCCCCCTCCAGAAAATAAGGATGTCATCTAGGTACCGCCCATAAAAAGAACAGTATGACATCCAATCAGATGTAAAAACTTGCGACAATTCCCATTGGGTCAGGACAATATTGACAAAAACTGGTGCACAAGCTGCCCCTATGGCTATACCAGATTTTTGCTTAAAGATATGTCCCTCAAATATCAGGAAACTGTTTTCCAGGACTAGTTCCATTAGAGTCCTAAGTGTAAGAATCCTGGTATGGGAGAATTTAGTCTGTTGGCACAAAAAATCATAAAACAATTCAATGCCTTCCAAGTGCAGGATGACATTGAATAAATCTTTGATGTTAATAGTTGTAAAAATGATGTTGCTATTGAAAAGTTCTTGCTTGATTTTTTTGAGACAGTCCCAAGAGTCTTTAATAATGTGAGAAAATGAACTCAAACAGTTTTTTAACGTGCAATCCAAAAATTTGGCAATACTAATTGTCTTTGAACCTTTTGCATCCACTATGGGCCTTAATGGTGGGTGGGAGATATTCTTGTGGATTTTTGGGATCCCAAGTATAGTTGGGATCTGGGGATGTTTCTGTGTACAAAAACACAATTCTTCCTCAGATATCTGATTGTTGAAAAATAAGTCAGTAAGGACCATGTCAACATGACTATATGCAATGTTTAATTCATTGTATGATATTTGTGCATATCCATCTCCAAGAAGATGTTCTAGCATACAATCTATATATCTTTCTTGGTCCATGACTACCAAACAACACCCCCTTGCCAGGTTTCATTACTCTAATCTGTCTATTGCTGGAAATACTATCTAAAAGGATGATCTCCTTGTTAGTTAAATTAGACAGTTTAATATTGTCTTTTATCCTGTTTAAGTCCCTGATTTCCTTCGTGTAAATGCCTTGGAATAATTGTAAAATAGGATGCAAGGGGGGATTATATATACTTGTTTTTTTGCATCCAACTGGTAAATTGTGACTGTTCCCAGTTTCACTTACATTGACACTCAGATTCAGTTTTCTAGTGTAAAACATAACATCTAAAAGGGTTTTTCCATATTAAATTTCTTATAGGGTACGAAATGTAGCCCTTTCGGAAACAGGTTCACCCAATCTTTTGTAACGTCTGTTACTTAAATTATAAATTTTAAAGTCCTGGTGGTCATTAAATATAATAGAAATCTCACTGTTACTATCTAAAACTTGCCTTGTCTGGTCTCTTGCCAGTTCACCCATCTCCCTCTCTCCCTCCCAGAGTAATTCTGGGGTAGATGATGTTGGCCCCCCTAGTAACCTACACTGGATTGTCTCCTGTGGGTGAATCCTTGTTTTTGAATCCTCTCCGATCTCCTTAGGGGTTTACTTAAAGGGATGGGACCTGGGTGGTTGTCCTCACTAGGTTGGAAATCATCAGTTAGTTCATCAAAACTTCATTGTTAACATTACATTGAGTTTGTACATTGTTGTTGTTTCCACTAAAGACTAATGGATAGGCAACACCTGCTTCATAGTCCTTGGCATCTCTATCTAATTTTTTGCTCTTTTTTATCTTAATTTTCTCAACTATCTTATCTATGTTAAAAAACACAGCATTGTACTCCTTGTTACAAAAATCCATATCATTTTTTAACAAAGCGTCTAGTTTACTAACAGAATTTTGTAATACTTCAAATTTCTTGTCATTATCCCTTATCAAAACCTGTAGTAACTCACATCCTTGTCAATTAAATAAGGTGACCAGATCTTTGTGCAGTTCAGAGCCATTTAAAATCCCATTTGGGAAATGCCAGTACCTTAACCCTTTGGGAACTTGTTCTCTTTTCAAGCATTCCCTAAGGTACTGGTTTTCAATTTGTAATTTTTTCATTTTTAAACTATCCTTTTCAAAGTTGTTTAAAATAGAGCTTACAGTACCTTGACTAAGGTTTCCAGTGTCCGTGTAGTAAAACCCAGTCTTGTCTCTGTTGATCCACTCAGTTAAATTAAATTTGTTGCTTGTATTTAACCAGGAACCAACATTGTCCTGGTTTTGACTCAGCAATACTGTAGTTATGTTTAAAGTGGAAGTCCCAAGTGTTGCAGCATCACTAGTGTTCATGACAATCTTATTGCTTTGTTGTTTTGGGCTGCCTTGCCTTGGTTGCATACTAAAAAGGGAGTCTTGCGATGTGGAAGTTAAAGTCAATGAATGGCGATTCAAATCACCAGTTAAACCTTCAAGCTTGTTGCTCAAGCCGACTATTTGATTGTTAAAAACACTAATAAGTTTGGTGAGTTTGCTGACAGCCGAGGTTAATTCCTCGTGTGTATCTTTTGTATCCCCTCCACTCTGCGTGCTGGAATCCATACCGGAAAATCCAGAGAAACACCAAATAACAAAAAGCATGAATGATGCAGCAGGATACAGGAAAAAGTAAAATGTATTTAGCGCTAGATTGACTAGTGTTACTGGCTTTGAGACTGCATACATATGTGTAGACATGGTTGCAACTGGCCTTGGTGGTTTGCATATGTCTGATTTCTAGTCTTTGTCAGCCTTACAGGGGGTCACCTGTGAACTTACATGCTTGCTCAGATAGAGATGCACTTGCTTCCAAGTTGTGGTTTGCACCTCTGTGTCCCTGTACAGCCACTATAGCAACGTATTATGGGATTTGTGTCCACCGAGGGGGATTACTCTATCGTTGGTGGAGTATGGTTGTACAGGTAAGGTACTGCTGATTCCATATAGCTACAGTGGATATGAAGTGTACACACCCCTGTTACAATGCATGTACTTATGCAATTGGAACATGACCCCACAAAAACACATGTCAAGACAATCCCCACCTGTGATGTGTCCTATAGCCTGCTCAGTTCAATAGGGAATGTGACAAACTGCCCTGTGGAAACATATAGGTTTTTAGGTTCATAGGTATGTACTAGGCTAATGGCTCTGGAGCCTTTACAGGTCTAGCTCATGGGATTACCCTGGCATTGTGCCACCCAACCTTAGATCCCAGTGCCTCTGTTGAGTAAAGCCACTGGAGTGAAACCTGTGGTGAATTTTTTATTTCCCATCCACTCATTAAGATTTCTCTTGAAGAGGGCCATTGAGGTGCTCTGCTTGACATGCATGGAAAGTGTATTCTGTCCTGTCCCTCCAGCATATGGGAAGTAATACTTAGTACAGTAAGCCAGTCGAATGTGTGTGCACACCCTAACACTGGTATGTTGTGTAAACACCTGCTGAGATGATTACAGCATCCGCTTGTCTTTGCACTCTAACATCATATCACATCTTCACTTGACAATGGTTGCTCACCTCCCATGAAACAGCTTTGTTTCTTTTTAAATAGAATTTTACAGGTTATGGGTCGCATTTGAGGTGAGAAACATTTTGACATGACTTCCTGTGGTCTCACTGGCATACAGCACACAGATCTGGCATTCCAACAGGGGTGTGTACATTTTGATATCCAGGGTATATGGGTGTTGATATCGCTGTTAGTGGTAGACATGGACAGTGGATCACAACGCAATTATACACTTCTCTGATTACTATGTGATAAGCATGCCTACTGTAGCACCCATATCAGTGTCATGGCAATGCAACAATCAGTAGCAGTACACATTTTATTTTGTTGTATGCAGTGACTGTGTGGGTGTTGTCCCTTTACCTTTCCTGTATGGAAGACATCCTTCCTATGTGTAAGCAGCGGTGTTACAAACAGCAGGTAGCTATACCTCTTACAACAGGGCTTGTGCACATAGGCCAACTACATGTTTGTATAAGGTTCCAGACCTAGGGGCAGTGTTTGAGCATTGCTGTTATATGCATTGAATACTGCTAGTTTTGCATGGAATGCAGTCTGTCTGCTTAGCTCTCAACTGTCGTCCTATCCACTTGATTGCCAGAGGATTGGCTGTTATGTTTTGTCTGTTCCCCACACAGGTCTTGCCCTGGCATATCAGCAGCATTCTCTCCATTAATTGCTATCAGTACATGGCAACATCCATTTGTGCTTCTGACTTCATATTCATGAATAAGGGTATGTTGCAACCAATCATGTAACAGCAGCAGCTTTCTCAGTGTATAACAGCAATATCTCAGATATGGCCCTGTGTTTCAGCCTCTGTCCTCCACCTATATACCAGGCTTTGTCCTGATGTCATGCAGTAAGAGGTTGATAGGTTTGGTCTATCACTATTTAGTGCTGACATTCCTGCTATCATTCCAGTGATGTTGTGGACTCCCACACAAGTTGTGGGGTAAGGTCCTTATATATGAAGGCTACAGCTGGACAAAACATGTGTGATCCTGTACAGTCTGGAGGTCAGTGTATGTAGAATACTGTTATATGCCCCTGTAAGACATTTTATGGGGGGTATTAAATGTTTTTAACCTAGGCTGTTACAACATGTGAGGGATATCAATGTTAAGAAACATTGAAGAATATAGCTGTACATTTTCATATGTTTCACCATGGGAACAGTGGTGGAATAGAACTTACTGTTTTGCACACAGTAATGTTTGTCAGTGTGATAGTGACATTTTAAGTTAACCATTATGTAACAAATACATTTACATTGTAACAACTTATACTTTCCCCCTAGGGGGTTGAGTACAGAGTGTAATTGGAGGCTGCTGAACTACATCTGTAATTAAGTGTCGATTGATTCTCATCTTTAAGGCAAGTGTGTTTTTACTGTTGTACTACCTGAAGGCTTTAGCCTAGACAGCAAAGTATGTTATGTTTTACAGATTACTGTATTATATGTTTTCATTGATAGTTGCATTAATCAGTTATTATGTATTTCAAACACCTAAATGCTATAAGAAATGGAATAAACAACTGAAGTAGTGCACAAATAAACATTTATATGTATGCAAACTGAGTGTGGTGTCACGTCCTTTGCATTGTGTGTGGGGATATGTTTCATGCAATAATTCTCATTTGAAAGAAAGACTCAGACACTGACCATTTGAAAAGGTGGCAAAGGTAGGAATAATGGCTGTTTGATGTGCTGTGCACCCTCTATATATACTCTCTTTATATATATCTATAAGTATTTATATAGTTATATATGTATGTATGTGTGTATATATACATATATGTATATATATATATATATACATATATATATATATATATATATATATATATATATATATATATATATATATATATGTGTGTGTGTGTGTGTGTGTGTGTGTGTGTGTGTGTTTGTGTATATGTATCATTAGAAGGTTCAGTGCTTCCACATTGTACATTCCCTATGGTAGACTGACAGTTCTGCATGATATGTTAGATAAATCATCCCAGCATCTTACAGCTGAGGTGGTTTACTGGTAACTTGTTGTGGCTGTGTTGTGCAGGGTCCTGGGTTAAAGAACTGGAAGTAATGCATATTTTGTTGCAAGGCAGATTGATTCAGCTGTGGAGGAAGGGATAATGACAATAATTACAAGATATCCCTATTTTGGGCCTCTTCCCCCCCATTTACAGTACTTTCGGTCAGATGTTTTGCAGTGAGAGGTTCAGAGTGTGGATCAGATGTCCAAATACAATACACACACATATATATATAGATATATATATATATATATATATATATATATATAAACACATAGATATATATATATAAACACACACACACATATATATATATATATATATATATATATATATATATATATATATATATATATATATATATATATATATATATATATATATATATATATATATATATATATATATATATATATATATATATATATATATATATATATATATATATATATATATATATATATATATATATATATATATATATATATATATATATATATATATACACACACATGTATGTCTACTTATATATATATGGTTCTAGGTTACAACATCGACAGTACATAACACCGACAACGACATCACCGACACCACATCATCGACAGTTCACAAACACGACACCTCATACACTCAACACAACATCACAACAACCAATAAACAAAACAAATCCCCTGTCCAAAAAACACACACACAACACAAGCACACCAAAATCCTAACAAACAAACACTAAACCTTACATACACAACTATCTACAACCCTAACCGAAACCCTAACCCTAAGGTCCGTCACTATCGCACACTAACCTAACCCGCGCCCTAACCCTAACTCACTTAACCCACCCCTAACCCAAACAATATCACTACTGCACCCTTACCTAACCCGTGCCCTAACCCTAACTCACTTAACCCGCCCCTAACCCAAAAGATATCACTACTGCACGATTACCTAACCCGCCCCTAACCCAAAAAATATCACTACTGCACCCTTACCTAACCCGCGCCCTAACCCTAACTCACTTAACCCACCCCTATCCCTACAAACCGTCAACATCGCACACTTACCTTACTCGCACCCTAACGTCCGTCACTACCGCATACTTACACATCCTTTCCCCATGTCGGTGTTCTCCGCGTCAGTGTTTTCATCCGTCGATTTTCTGACTTGTCGATCCTCTGGCATCGGTGATTTTGTTGTCAGTCTTGTCATCTGTCGATGTTATGAATATGAAAAGTAGAAGGAGTGCCAAACCACGATGAGACCAAGAATGGAAACATTCAACAAAATATAATGAAGAATAGGTTCTTTATTTCATCCAAAAATGTAAGCGCTTTCGCGTGGGTCATCCCACGCTTCATCAGACAATAAAATGCATAAAATACAAACCCATTATATATTCCTTGTCGATGTTGTAACCAAGAACCATATATATATATATATATATATATATATATATATATATATATATATATATATATATATATATATACATACATAGTCCCTACTGTTGAATGACAGTGCTGCATGATATGTTTGAGAAAACATCACACTTGTTTACAGCTCACATGGCTTAGTGGTAATTTGCTATGCCTATGATGTGCAGGGTACTGGGTTTGAGACTTCCAAGGGCTGATTATTTTGTTGCTAGGCAGAACAAGGGCTGTTGGATACAGAGAGATTATGGCACTTTTAAGCAGTTGTAAGAAGGTTTGCATGGATTTGCTCGGTGGTAAGTAGTGCTAACTTCCAGTTAAATAGGCTTACAGACAGCCTGAAAAGTGCTTAATCTGTGTAGGCATTGCTTAGTGCCACACAAACAGGCTTAAACCTGCTTACTACTGCTTGAAAGTGCTTACTCCCACTTACCTCCACCGTACTTTCTTTAAAAGAAAAGAAAAAAGGGGTGATAGGAAAGTGGTGAAAAAGGGGGCACAAAGAGGGAAAGACCATAGGGAAAGTAGCTAGGGATGCGCAGGACTGGTGTAGGGAAGGTCCATAGCTGTCCATTTCTTCTACATCAACAGCTGCACATATATACTGAATTTGGAGGTATATTTGGACACTCAACCCCCTGAGGGAAGAGTGAGGACAACAATAATGTGTTGTGAAGCCAATAAGACCAGAATACATGTGTCCAGTGGACATGTGTGCGAAACGGACAGCTATGTATGGGACGAAATTTTTTTTGGGAACAGATTGCTCTTTTTTTTAAGGTGAGAGTGATATGTTGGGAAAGGATATTAGGTATATTTGGGGAGCTAGGTTGGGTAGGAAGACAGACAAGACAGACAAGACAGCATACAGGGGCAGTATATGACACATTTGGGGGTAAACACCTTGGATTGGGAGCAGTGTTTGGAAATCGGAAGCCCATGAGCCCCCAAATGGAAGCAGTGGGACTGAGGTCCCCACCCATGGGCAGATACCACTGCTCCTTCATGGCCCCAAAGGTGGCTGTGCTGGGGGCAGAGCAGGAGGGGCAGGCTGACCCTCCAAATGTGCCACGCAGCCCTCAAGCTGGTGTAGCAGATCTCCAAACTCTCTTCGAAGCTCACTATGCACCAATCCCTGGACCTGACTTTAGGTGACAGGATTCTGTCTGCGCCTGCTCCCAGGGGAGGGAATGAGCCCCATCACCTGATTCAGTTCCACCTGAAGGTGGTGCAGGACCAGCAGACGAGAAGGTCCCGGGGTGGGTCCCAGATGTGCTGGGGCTGAGTGCCATGAGCAAATGAGGTGGGAGAGTTGGGAGAGGTGGGTCTGCTGGGACCAGCTTCCCCAAACATGCTATGATGTTGCAGTTTTAGAATATATTTGTGTTAGTACTAGTCAACACAATCCAGGATTAGCTATAACAGCATGCATAGATATTCCCATTAACCCAAAACACCAGCTTTGGAACAGTTTCATAGCAAACTGAACACATGCATATATGGAACCACAGTGGTCATTACAATGGCATGCAGGTTATATTGATAGCAACAGACCAGCAATTATAGTATTTCGACAAGGAACATTAATAGATACACATTTCAATATTTGTTGAACAATAGGACATATGTCCCAATGGTAGGTTTGGTGTAAACATACCCATTGATTTGTGTGTTTAGATTATTGTTGCAGATATGGTGGGGGGGATGTCAATTAACAACTTATCTATCCTTGCAGTACTCACTGCTGAACAGGAATGGTCAATGCCATGCAGGAATAACTTATTCCTGAACAGCTGCTTGATGAATCTGGGGGATGATTACCATCAGTACTGTATTAAATACAGAATGATGAAGTTTAGAGGGAGATGTAATGGATTAGCATTTTACAAATTAAAACTGATGATTTGTTTTGAAATAGGTGGATGAGATATGGGATTAACCATGTTTTGATTTTTATACTGACTGAAATGGTTCTTACATGACTGATTTGCATATTAATTATTGGTTTGTAAGTTACATGTGGTTAGTGATGTATTACATTCTGATGAAGTTCATCGTATGGACAAAATTGCTTAATATTTTACACTTAATTAAAGAAGCATAGTTGTTGTGGTTAAGTGTCAAGTCTTTTTGTTTTCTTATAATTGTATTTTAAAACATGGTGTGGTACAATATTGTGGTTTGGCTCTCTCTCTCTCTATATATAAATATATATATATATATATATATATATATATATATATATATATATGTAAAAGACAAGTGCAGTGTTAATCAGGTAATCATCTATATAATTGTGGTTATTGAGTAATGTCAAACCTTCTCATCGTTTGCAGTGCTGTAACTCTAAACAGTAATGGCATGTACAGGGTGGCTATAAAAGCAAAGAATGGATGGATCAGGACAAGTGTTTTACATGCTGCCAGGTATGGACTGAAAGAAGCTGGAAGACTTAGGCATTGAGTACCTTATAAAATGTGACACTGACTATTTTTCAGTTAACAGAACCTCACAAAACAACTGGCACTGGTGTAGACAAGGATTAGCCGTTTATTTGTTTATTTACTTAGTTTTAAGTTTGTAAACAACAATACTCCACAAGTATCCAGGCTTGGAAAAAATATGAAATAAACAAAGAAGCAAAGCCAGTCGGTCAAAGCAGCACCACAAACTTTAATAATTCCACCAGGTTAAGCGCTTTCGTCTTGCCAGACATCATCAGAACCTAGTTAAAAACATTCAAAAAAATGCTTAAAAGCTTGAATGAAAGGACACACCCACTTATAAACACAATAGGAAAACCGTATATCACACACCCCAAAAAAATTGTCCAAACAGAAAATTGTGTGCATCATCAGTTGTCAGGCAAAACCAGTAAATATTTAAAAAATCCATCAACTTGAATAATACTAACAAATGAACTTATTTCACTTCCATATCTCTTGTCTTAAGTTCACTTGACATAGAAATAATTTCATTTAGTCCAGGAGGTTTCATAGCATCAAATTTTAACTGTCAACACATTTTCTTGTGAAGCAGTTGATTTTCCCAATCACCTTTTAACAGTGACACTTTAATTTGCTCGAGAACTAGAAACATAAACTTCTGAAAGTTCATGCAGCACATAGCATGTCTAGCCAATGCACTTTTGTTAGATTTTCTCCTAATGCTGTTTTGATGTTGGTAAATCCATTGTTTAACACTGTTGTTAGTTTTACCCACATAAAATGCAGAACAGGTACAACAAGTGGCGAAGTAAATAAGTTTGTGTGATTTACAGTTCAAAAAAGTTTGTTCATCCCAAAATATGATGCTATTTAACACAAACCTTCCCTCTTCACATTTATATAAATACAATATGGGCAATGCTCACATTTCCTCATCATAGGTACCCCTATGATAAGACCCTGATTTCTCTAATAATGCCTTAAAGTTGGGGTTGTTTTTATATGTAAATGTTGGCATGGAGTTGAGTAAGTGACAAATACTGACATCACATTGTAAGAGTAGCCAGTTTCTCTTAATAATTTTCTCAATCTCCTTCACATCAGTTGTGTAGTACATCAACATATTATTAGATCTACAAAAAGCATTTTCCACATTTACACTATTATAAGATACTAATGTAGTTAACCCATGTTTCATAATAGGTACAAATCTACCTTGTCTCCCCAGCCAAACCTCATATTCAATTTTCTCCAAGAAATCAACAAGGTACCCTTGATCAACAAACATACTTTTGATCATAGCAAATTCTTCTAAACAATCAGACTCATCAGAAGTAAGACACAATGCACAAATCAATTGACTTTTCACCACTCCTTTTTTTCTGGTGCATCAGGTGACAGCTTGTAAAATATAAAAATGTCTTGCAGTGTGTTGGCTTCCTAAAATCACGAGTAATCTATGTGCCATCACCATTATTAACAAACAAAACATTTAGGTAATTTATAATCCTCTTGTTAACTGCATATGAAAATCTTAAAAAACTCAAACTTGGTTTGCACAAAATCCATAAATGATTCTAATTGGTCTAATGTACCCTTCCATATAAAACGCAAATAATCCAAAAATCTAAAATACGCCAAACATTTCTGAAACAAGAATGACTGAAACAATTAATGTAGTTCCCACCAAAGTATAATTGTGCTGGCAAACAACGGGGCGCATGCTGCACCCATTGCAACACTCTGGTTCTGTTTACAAAATTTTCCTTCAAAAGATAAAACATTGCTACTTAGAACCATGTCCGTGAAATTACACACTAGTTCCTTGTCAGTCTCACTTAAACCACAGTGTTGTGAAACAATTTCACTGAACCAGTTCAATTCAATGTCCTGAGTAACCATGGTGAAAAGACTCTGACCATCACAAGTCACCAAAAAAGAATGTTCAGGAATAACCATAGATTTTAACTTACTCAACAAGTCCCAGGAATACTTTAATCTGTGTGGAAACATATTGAACAAGTGCTTAAGTTGGTATGTAGCAAACTTGGTCAAAGGCTCAGTCACTGACCCTCTTGCTGCTACAATGGGACGGAGGGGTGGATTCTCTATACTGGTGTGTATTTTAGGGATATTAAATATTTTTGGAAGAACTGGAATCTCAAGTCGAAGATAATCATAAACGGACTTGATAATGGAGTCAAACAAAAGTTCATCCAGAACCACCTTAATGGACCTGTATGCTACATTAACCTCATTTAAAGAAACCATGATGTATACATCAGCATCATATAATAAGTTCTGCATACGTCCACAATAATCGTCTCCATAATTACCAGACCCCATCCTTTGTCCGGTTTCATACAACAGATATTGTTGTTATGCTTAAAATCATTAAGCACCTTCATTTCTTCTTTTGTAAGGTTGTAAAATCTTCATGTATTGTTGCCTAGTGCAGCATGGATGTTCCTCTCACATTGTCTTTCAAATACATTAACAACTAGATGCAGTGAAGGGTTAACCATGACGCTCCTCTTAAACATGTTGACCTCCAAACCTATGTTATCATCTCCATCAAACAGCACCTGCAAATTTAAATTATGGGTAAATAATTTTAAATCAAGAATGGAGTCATTAGCATGAGCTCTAGCAGCAGGTATAAATTTAAACCCCTTTAAAAATAGCTTGTTATGTTGCGGCTCTATAGTAATACCAGAAAAGTTATAAATATTGAAATTAAAATAAGAGGTAATTTCAACAGTACCTGGGTTGACAATATTTGAGTCCAAATCTGGATTTAATAAGCTCAATTCCACCTCCTTGAGCCATTCTTCTTGTTGTATTGTCTTCTCACATTCGTTTGTTGATATGTATACTCCTGTTGATTGCTCATTTTGTGTTTCTCCACTAGTCTTTCCAATCTCCTCTGGACCTCCTGCTCTAAAGGGATCTCTTGATGATCATCACCATGACTATTAGCATCCAATGCAAAGCTGGAATCCTGATAAATGATAGGATGCATAGCTGGAGCCAGGTAGGCAGTTTTTTTTTCTGATACTCCGTCATCTCGTCTCAACTTTTTGTCCTTCCTAGCTCTCATGGAGGTCAACTTCTGCTTTGTAGATTCAAACACTCGATTAAACCTGGCCTTGTGATTAGGAAAGTGTAAATCCAGCGTAATAGACTCCACTAGCTTAGCTATATGATGTTTAAACTTGAGCATTCATCTCTCATTTTCCTTAATTAAGAGTTAAGTTAAATCTAATCCTAAATGAAATAATTTCTATCTCAAGTGAACTTAACAGAAGAGCTATGGAAGTGAAATTCATTAATTTTTTAGTATTATTCAAGTTGATGGATTTCTTAATATTTACTGTTTTTGCCTGACAACTGATGATGCACACAGTTTTCTGACTGGACAATTTTTAGGGTGTGTGACGTACGATTTTTCCATTGGGTGTATAAGTGAGTATGTCTTTTCATTCAAGCTTTTAAGCATTTTTTTAAATGTTTTAACTAGGTTCTGATGATGTCTGACAAATAAAATGAAAGTGCTTAACCTGGTGGAATTGCTAAAGTTTTATGGTGCTGCTTTGACTGGCTTTGGTCCTTCGTTTATTTTTTATTTTTTGTTAACCATTGAACTTCACTAATTACAGATAATCTTTTTCAAACTCAGTCTGCATAACAAGCAGATTTCAATGCAATAATAGCAAAACATATTTTGTAGTTATTGGTTATAAGTTAAACATGAAATTAGCAGTGTGGTAGAGACAAACATTATCAAAGAGGACCGTGATTACAATGTGTCAAGTTCTATATGATACAAGTATTTGTCATAACTACAAAAATAAATTGGGATTCATTATCAAAGATTTGAAATTATAAATATTGTTGCTGGAATACGGAGATAACAATTTAAGTAAGTTGTCAGGTTGTTTTTACTATGCAACATGAAGTCAACAAGATATAGCATGTGGAGTTTCAACAGTCAATTTTGAATCCGCCCCATCCAAATTTTCTAAAGTTCTGTGGCATTTTTCCACATGTTAGCAATAGGGGCATTCCAGTACTATATGCATGATATACTAGGCATACCCTAATCATTCTTATCACTGGTTCTGAAATCATATGGAGGAATACACTGCATTCCCTTAGAACCCTAGAATGAAGAAGCACAATTCACTCTACAGTGTGGATTAGTGACAGTGCATGTGCCTATATAGCTCAGCATTTATGCTTGATAAAGATGGGATGTCATATATGAGCAGGTACAGGAGCAGCTTAATTTATTGTGAGGTCATTTATAAGGTAGATGACACTATAAGTATTATGATTTGCTTGGATACTAGAAGTGACATTGTGATGGCATGTAGCAAAGAAGCAGCATGAGTCAGGTATTCACTCAGGGTTCTGTACCACTGTTGTGGCCTTTTTTTAGCATACATGATACACAAAATGGGTATAATACTGAGAAAAGTGTGCTAAGTGCATATGGTTTTAACAGCTAAACCCCTATAATTAAGCAATAAAGTATTTCTTATTTTATCAGTGATACCACCTACCCATTGTAATACAGGATGGTGCTTTCCACACATATGGCTATCATCACCAATGGCAAATGTGGTTGCTGAGTCTCAGTGCTGGCCTCAGTGCTCAGACCCAAAGTGTCAGCACATATGTCTGGTGTCATCTTGAACAGTTCAGTTGTCTGAATACTTCTACGTGAAAATGGAACTGACAAGTGGATGTAGAATGGTTACAGCTCTCTGCCATGCTAAACAACACATGGCTATAGTAGATCCTTTTAAAAGGATAGTATAAACGATGATGGTGGAAGTTGTACATAGTGTCCAACAAGACTCTGAAAACATGTGTTCACAAGAAGGACCAACAGCAGAAAATGCTGCACAGTAGACACAGCATAATTATGTACTTACACATTATCCCATATGCTAAGCTTATGCGAAGTGTAACACATCTGATATGTGCATATGCAGTATAACATACAATACATGTGTATGCACAGTAAGATATAATATATGCACATGCAGTGTAACATATTATGCATGTGCATGCACAAGAAGTTGTAGTTGCATTCCCCTTAATGTTCACAACAATTCTGTGCACAAAATAATGTTATGTACAAATACTCAAGTTTGCACTAATATGATGTATCATAATATGTTCTATGTGGAGATTATGGCATAACATGGAACAAAAGAAAGGGCATGATTTAATAGAAAGGACTAACAATATCAAGTTATCTTGTTTACAGAATATAGAGTACACCACCACATGATCTTTACAGTGAGAACTAGGAGACTTCATGAATTAGTGTGTCTGCCACTACTCAAACTGTACATAATTGTTTTTGAGGCAGTACCTGGCCATGTGCCGAGAACAGTTATATATTTGCACCAGGGGTGCTGTAGCTGCACATCTCATATTGATTTAACACTGTTGACACTGGCAGAAATAGCTGCCCTCTGAGAACAGACTATTACATACAAGGATATCATAAGGGATACCATAATGATCTATGTGCATTACATAGTGTGCTCACATATATGTCCAATACCGCAAAGCTCTTCAGTGCATAACAGCTCATCAGTGCAAAACAGTCTGTCTCAATTTCCCCTATTCTGTGTATTTTATAGATAAAGCATGACATCCTGACAAGCCATATTGCCATATCACACCTGTATTTGTTTTCTTACAATAAAACATAGCAGTAACATATTTGATTTCCCTGCATTATGCTGGTAATCTCATCAAAGACAGACAAATTTTTATTTCACCGAGAAATTTCTGTTGGATTTCATAGAATTTAAATGTTCACCTTGCAGATCCTTCAGTGAAAGGAAATATCGGTATGATACTGCTGAACAGAAGAACCAAGATAAATGGATTATTCATATATGTATGGTTCAGATGCCCATTTCTTTTTACCATTGAATGAGAAAGGTATATCTAATGTGCTATAAAGGAAACATGGAATAATTAGTGTGTTACAAATCCAAAGTACATTTTTAGCAATGTCTGGGACACAGGGCTAGGTACAGCAGTTGCCTAAGGCCCAGTGCTGGCAGGAAGACTGACCACGCCATATAACATTATTAAAAGGAATGTCATAAATACTAAAAACAAGAATTAAAACCACATTTCCTACTGGGATCTTCAAGATTTCTTGTTGCCAAGCCTGCAGTCTCTCTCATTGGCATTACATCTCTCGCTGGATACAAAGTCAATAAGAGACTTCCATGCCTCTCAGCTGTTCCGATTTTCACTGATTATCTAGTATTTTGCCACATAGGTTTGGTCTGTTCCTCATAAAACATTAATTTTCTGGGAAATCATTGAGGACTGAAGTCAGAAAATTACTACAGACATTTGAGTTTCAGACGTCATGCTCTTCAAAACATTCATGGTAATGCAACACCTGCTCTTCTATCAAATTTAAAAGTTTGTCTGAGTAATGTTTTAAAAGTGTCCCTATTTTGGGCCTTTGATTCCCCCCAATTATGTATGGCTTTGTCAAGATTTCTTTCACTAAGAGGTTATGGAGTATGTAGACTTCCAGGAATTGACGCAACTGTTTAATCAAGCGGGATTGAGTGCATTGACTTCACAGGTGCAGTGTGCTTGCATATGCAGTTACAGATGAGATGAGTCAGCACTAATGGGAAAGGAAGACCAAGAAGAAATATCAGCACTAACAAAAGGGGAAAGGTGTGTGTGCTTGTGTGTGGATACCAGCATTGGGAAGACAAGTCAGATTTCAGGTACGGTGCTATTATTTTCTTTTGCAGCAGTGTAGTCCACCTTCCAGATATAAAAGATGAGTCAGTACTAATGGGAAAGAGGACTGTAGAGGAGAGTATTGAAATTAGACAAGTCAAAACTATTAAAGAAGTGTGTGTTTGTATTTTTTGTGTGGCGAGGGAAGAGGTGACATGCACTAGTTACAAGTGGATGTCTGTTTAAGTTACTTGCTCTGAGCCAAACCCTGTCGCTTTGCAACTGGAGGCAGCAGCCTTAATCCTCCATAACAACTGCCAAACTACCATTAACACTTTTTTGCTTTCTTTGGTAAACCACTGAAGGTTACAGTCATTACAATTTTATAGTTGTGTGGTTTACAGAATACAGCAAAACGAATCAACAACAAAGGGTAAAGTGCCTCGAGCAAAATGTAGTTTCAAAATCCAAATAACCTTTTCTTGAGGCACAACACAACAATAAGAAACTTGACCTTTTATTAAACTAAAGAACAAAAATAATAAAACATCCAGTAAGCGCTTTCACATTATCTTGAATCAACAGTCTGATGAAGCATTCGAGAGAATGTGAAAGCGCTTACTGGATGTTTTATTGTTTTTGATCTTTAGTTTAATAAAAGATCAAGCTTCTTATTGTCATGTTGTGCCTCACAAAAAGGTTATTTTGATTAACTGAATACAGGTTCATGCAAAATCATTGGTTCTGTTAAAATTTAAGGGATCTAGAGTTGTCTGCTCATTCTATCTCTAGTTGTGTAGAACATTTCTGATTTTGCCTCCCATTTATGTCAATCCTTGAGCAAGTCAATTAACCAGACAGTGTTTTGTTACAACTGGAAATTTGAGATAGCTTCACAATTGTCCATTGGGCTACAAGCCCAGCTACCAATGAACCAGAGTGGTTATGATGTACAAGAAGGAAACCAATTGTAGTAACAGGAGCATAATCATATGAGGCACATTCTTTTGATGTGATTCTTGGTTTCCTTGTTCTTTTGACTGTTGCAGTTTTTTTCATTATTTAGCTGTGAATAAATTGGATAGCATGAGGTCTGAGATTAATGGTAATATTTATCTATGAATCAATTTTTAATTTAGGTTGTTTTTGCAGGCACACAGTTGTGAAATGGACTGTATTTGGGCTACACCAATTTGTCTAACACAGTGCAGATGAGTAAGATTATGAACTGTGGTTTTCTGCAATACATGATTTGATACCCCCAGCCTTCATTTCTTTTCTCTGTGACTCTGCCAAGTTACTTTGCAGACTATACATTGGCTGCTCCTAAAAATGGATACTTGTGTTCACTGGGCTGTCATAGACTTATGAAATGCTGACATGTCCTCATATTGATTTTTGAATTATTGCACCCTTCACATAGGTGCGAATTAGCACTTCACTATATGCTATTTGAGAATAAATCCCAGCATGTATCTTGTAGTTGAATTGGCTACCAGAATTTTTACTAAATGTAAGTTTCAAGGGAAGATATGTGCACTGTTTACATGCTATATCTTTTTCAGTGTGAGTGTTTTGTGATGTCTAGAAGATGGCTGCCAGTATTTTGCTGTAAATTTTGAAATGCATTTTAAATAAAATCCAAATGTCTGTGATAAATATAAATTTAAAAGGAAATAGTACATAAACTGACAGGTTTGAACAGTCTTTATTGTAAATGGGGATAGACAACCAATGGGATACTTATAGGGCTTGTGGGAGCCTGATTAAGTAATCTCTTTTGTCCATATCCAGCTCTGTTGACTCTAGAGGTGAAAGCTGCACCAGTATTAGCAATTCAGCTAAGTCAGATCTGTACTAAGTGATGTCAGAGAAATTAGATATTCATGTTGAAGGAGTAAACATAGGGAGGTAAAAATGAGATCTGTGTGTCCTGCAAGCATACAAGCCCCCCCCAAAGTGAGTTTCATGTAGTAATATTTCAGATTTTTAAATGAATCGAGGGATGCTGAACAAAAAGTTGCAGCAACATTTATATTGTCTGAAATTGTTTTGCTTTACTCATTGGGCTAAAAGATGAACTGATTTATTAATAGCCCTGGACTATGTAGTAGCCAAAACCTAGGGTTGCCAGGTGCAAACCGTCTCTAGCAAAGCAGCAAGGTTTGTTGACAATAGCTTTTTAAGCAGACAGTTCCTGCCTGTCTGGGTAGGCATGGTCGACAAACCTCACTGCTCTTCCCATTGACAGTTTGCACCTGACTCCCTCAGGCTTTTGGATGCTGGCAAAGGCTTATGCCACACCATAGTGCCTTTTTAGGCAAGATCTTTAAAACAACATTACTGATGTGAAATTAAACAATCAGAACAAAATAAGGGTCATGCTGCTAAATGGTTGGAGTTTAAATCAAAAACTGCACTCCCTGGAAGCACTCCTATCACTAGAATATGTAGATGTCTGTGCAGTCAGAGAAACCTGGTTTAGGGCCTCAGACACCATCCTGTCCCTGCACTGTTACAATGCCTTCCACACCTTTAGATCACAAAATGAACATATGAAAACCAAAGGAGATGGTGTTTCAATCTATATTAAAGATAAATTCACCTCCTGTCTAGTTAGACTGGACAACTCCATGGAGTTACTCCAGGTCCAGGTTACAGTGTGTAAGACCTCCATTCAAATACTAGCCAGTTATAGATTCCCCATCCATGGGTCATGACACCCACGAAGCCTACTTAACCAAACTGAAGACAATCCAAATGTTAATGAACACACTGGTTATGGGGGCCTTCAATTATCCTACCATCAGCCAGGAAACCTATTCTAGCTCAAACTTGCTAGCACAAAAGTTCCTTAACTTTGTGAATTCAAATGCCCCAGAACAAATTGTCCATGCCCTGACAAGAGGAACAAACATTCTAAATCTGATCCTCACCATCATGTCAAGCAGGTGCACTGCTGCAACTGTTGGACCCTCAGTAGTTAAAACCTACCACAAATCAGTCACATTTGAATTGTCACTAACACCAGAACTCACAAAGGGTGAAATCAGACTAAAAAACTTCACCAAGGCAAACTATACATTCCTATGTGAAGATATAAATGCATTCTAATCCCCCACCCCATGCAGAAAGTGGTAACTATGCAGAAGCTTACACTAATGCCCTGTGCAATCATTTCCATAGGTGTATAAACTCGGCTGTACCATATAGAATCAAAGCCAGAGTCCCAAGTAAAATCAAGCTGCCATGGTGGACTTCCAGCATAAACAAACTCTACAATAAATGCAAAATGTTAATTCCCAAGAAAACAAAGACAAGGACTCAACAATGGAAAAGCAAATACGACAACTTGTTAAATCCTCCATAAGCTCCTTTGAGAGAAACCTAGCAAATATTGCCAAGGATAACATAAGGCCTTCTACAGCTACGTACGTAACTTAAAGGGTAGGATCCAAGCATGTGCAGAGCTGCCGGTCAATGGTATCATACACACTGACCCCACAGAGATGGAGAACCTGCAAGTGGATAGGTTTGGTGAAAATTTCACTCTTTTATCCCCTTCTAACTTACAACAACCCTCCCCCAAACCTCCACCCACCTTATATATCTGAAGAGTCCCCAAAGCCCTGTCCAAGGCAAAGAACACAGCCTCTATGGACCAGATGACATTCCAGGCTATCTTCTAAACAGGTTAAAACATGAACTAGCATCACCATTAAGTACCCTTTTCAATCATAGCCTAACCACAGGTTTCGTTCATGTAGAATGGAGAATACCTACAGTCATTCCACCTCCATAAAGGTGGCCTAGCAACAGACCCAGGGAATTATGGATGCATAAGCCTGATCATCCTTATCTATAAGGCCATGGAATGTATTATTATCGACCTATAAATAAAGACATAGATGCCCTCCAACCCCTGGATTCTATGTAATTTGGCTTCTTGAAGTTCAGATCCTGCTTGTTAAATCTGGTGGATTTCTTTAAAAGTGTGAACAAAGCCATTGATGAGGGTAAATCTGTGTACACCGCATACCTCGACTTGGCAAAGGCTTTCAACAGAATCTCACATCCAGGCTTTACCAATAAGCTTAACAAGCTGAATGTCAACCCCTTTGTTGTTAGATGAGTTGCTGACTTGCTCACAAACAGGGCACACACTATCAAAGTAGGTGACTCCACATCAACCAGCAAACCTGTTACCAGCAGGGTACCACAGGGGTCACTGCTGGGCCTCCTACTGTTTGGTATATACTTCAGAAGATCAGGGTTGTGGCTGACCAACTTTGCAGATGACTGCAAACTAGGTGCAATCATTGAGTCATCAAATTATGTCAGTATACTCCAGAAGGGTCTCACACAGACCAGCAACTGTTGTATTAGTCATGGTCTCAAACTGAATGCAAAGAAATGCAGCATCATCATTCCCTTCAGCAGAATGTTCCTTCACACTATCAAATCAACAACAATACCCTAAGTTCCCACGAAGTGGTAAGGGACCTGGGATCACAGGCTGACAATGACCTTAACTTCAAGCACCACATATCTACCATTGTAAGGAAAGCTTTTCATGTAGCTCACTTGATTATTAAAGGCATTGCCTCAAGAGCAAAACAAGATATAACCCCCCTATACTCGGCACTTATCCAGCCAATAATTGAATATAATGCCCCATTCTCTATGTACTGTACTAAGCACCTGGAGAAATTAAAGAGACCTCAGAGTTTCTAGCAAAGAAGACCAAGGGCCTCCAGCATATGCCTTACATGGATCAACTAATGCTACTATCACTATACTCCAGATCATATAGACTTCTTAGTGGAGACTTATGCCTGGCCTACAGAGTAGCCTAAGACACAAACCTAATGAACTTACTGCATATCCATAAATCAAATGAGTCTAAGGCTACCCATTCCAGGAACTGAAATATGGCCTGTGACTTAAATAGGACATGTTGGTGGGACAGATTTATCTCCCATCGACTGCCACATCTTTGGAACAGGCTATCAATTCATTTAAAACAGAACACCTCTAAGACACCATTCAAGAGGAACCTGAGTGAGTGGATGGGGCAGTGTAAATTCTTACCGGGGATAGCACCCACAACCCTCCTGAACAGGGGCACTCATCACTAAATGCAATCTTGGGTATTGACTTGAACTTCTACAGTATTACATTGGGTTGAAATGGTTAGGCTTAAAATAACTTTTGGGTTGATAACTTAATAATCTCCTCTGATCCTATGAATCAAATTGGATTTTAGTAGTCTAAACATGTTGCACTTTAGTAATATATTTTGCAGTACCTTCTTTATAGCCTCCAGCACCTGCAAAGTGTTTGACAATTGTCAGATCATATAGTTTGCATTTTTGGGAGTGATGATCATAACCATCTGATTATCAGCATCATATATGTAGTCTTTGTTGAAAATTAGTGTAATACAGTCTTCCGTACAAGACAGGATGCAAAGAATTGCTGCATTTAGTTAAAACTGTTAGTTTGCCACCTGGCAATGAGGACTAAAGCTCCAGCTTGTTAACAAGTTGCTTCCTGTGACAAGGGTGCTAACTTTGAATCTTTCCACCTTCTTTCCCTACTGTGTGACATTGCGCACTTAGCCAGTCAGTCAGTACTTTGGTGCAATTGGTAATTTATGTTAGGCTCTTAAAGTCTCCAGGACTCCACACCCAAAAACTATGAACCTGTTTCATTGTTTGCCAATAATTCCCTATTATATAGATGATCTAGTTCAGGAAATGTTATGGCAATATCTCCAGAACACTAATTTTTAATGCAACATAGACAGTTTATTCTTCAAGAGCAGTAGGTGCTATATTTGTAAATAAGCACTGAAATGCAAACTTGTTTTGCCAGCAGCAATTTCTAAAATAGCAATACTTCTCTTTACTGTGGAATTATTTATATAAAGCAAATTGGAATACAATATTGTGTCCATTTTTTATTCACAATCAGATATGTGATGTGTACACAGTCAATAAATTGGCCATTATTGCTGAGTACAGATATTGGTGGATTATAATGACAACAGTTTGAGTTGCCTTCTATGGATGAAATGTTCTGAAATGGGTACTTTTATCATTACTGGTTCATACATTGTTTCACTGCTTCCTGGAAACATATTAAAAACTACACATTAAAAAAGCAGTCAACAAATATTGCTGTATTAAACAAGAAATATAATTTAAAACAATCATGAAGATGAATCAAAGAACATGTGCATTTATACATGGTCCTGAAAATGCAGAGGAAGGGGAGTTATTTGGAAAACAGCCCAGGGTCCAAGGTACACTTAATATCCACCACTGTAAAAATGCATTTTCAATGAATGTGAGTTTAAATGCATTTTAAATCAATGGAAGTTTCAAGCAAAAGAGAATATTACTTTTGCTCAAACTAATTGTGAGACTGTTTTGTTTAGCAAATGTCCATCAGTGTTTTTGCTCCAAAATATTAAAAGTTTTATCTGTAATTGTAAAAGGAAAGAAGACAATAGTATGCACACTGATAGGTTTGAGCAGTGTTTATGGTAAATGGGTGAAGATGACCAAGTGATAAGGCACTGGAATAACTGGGGGAAGGCCCTGTTCCATTACACTGCCTATGGGCCCATTTGACTATGATCCACACCTACTAAGAAAGGCCTCTCATACCATGAAAGCATTAGATATTCAATGCTCCTTGATGATCTTAGGGTCAGAACAATGGTAAAGGTGAACTTAAGAACTTGTGAATGTATGGATGATCTGGTGTAGTATCTTGATTCCAATTATGCACTGATGCATCCAGCAGAAATTATAAAGGCCTGTGACATAATGGATGCAGATGTGACCTGTGCAGTCCACAGTACATGCTGAAAATAGGCAGTAAGAATGATATCATTTATAGCTGCATTTCTTGATCTCAGTCTTTATATCCAAATGTTTTAAATATGATACTGCCATGGTCAGCTACTGACATGGGCAGGTCAGACTGGTCTCTGCGAATTTCTGCTGCCATCTCAGACTGTATGCAGGTGACATAGAACTCTAACACTTCCACTTCATTACCTCCATTTTGCATACCGTCTCTTATACCAGTACAATGTCCTCAAAAGCTTTTTCATCTCATTCTGGAGATTGGGTTGGGAGGGTGGCCTTATGGTTAAGGTGTTTGCCTTGCAAACACAAGGTGCAGAGTTTGAGTCTCACAAGGGACAATTGGCTAGACTTAAAATGACTCGCAAAGGCAGTTAGCTTAGTACTAATCTATGAACCTATTACATCAATCTCTCCTTCTGTACTCTCACAAAAATAATGTCTCTCACAGTAGTGTCTTTACATTGCTCAGTCTGTAGGCAACTGCAATGATCAGATGTGACCTTTTCATACAAGGATAAATATAAACTAGCAAAAAAAAAAAAATATATATATATATATATATATATATATATATATATATATATATATATATATCATGCCACATAAATCATGTATTACTAAACAGATATGTGGTAAATGGTATTTCCTGGTTATTCTGTCCACTAGTGCCACTCTCTCTTTCAATGTGTCTTTGGTGGTCCTGGCATAATTGAGGGATGCTATGGTTTTGGAAAAATATGCCACTGTAGAATTCAACATGAAATTCCCTGGGAATGCATTTGCTGAGTACAGTGCAACCTTTCTGCTATTATTTAGTATATTGGATGTTTTATACAAAACAGGCTGAATATCAGCTGCAATGTATAGTATAAAATCCTGTCTGTGGGGGTAATATGCAGAAAAGGTAATTCTATTACTAAATCCTGAATCATCTATCAAAATTTGTAAGGCTGATAATTTACATCTTATAGTCTACCTGTTTATATTATATCTATATATGACAGCCCACCAAGACAGGAAAGAAATCCATCTAGATTGAGGAGCAGGGCAAAACTTTGTTTGCCATATAAAAAAAATCACAGTTTAAAATGATAGTACTGCACCTCTTCCAAGTGTGACTCTGCATTTCCTTGCATTATTGATGGTGGTACTGTACCATATGTGAATCTGCTTCACTGACATTGGCAGTCTCCGGTGTCCACATGAATGGTCAGTGAGAATTTTGTCCCCTTTATCCAAAGAGAGCTGCATTACAGTGCTTTGAAGCTTGCATGAATATGGTGGGAAGACTATAATTCTATCTGTGAATAGCCCAGCTTGCTTTACCAGATCTTCTGGGCTGTGGTGTGATGCATTTATGTGTATTGGTAGCTATGTCTCCCGATGTATAACAGGTTGTACACATTTTGCATACTGCATATGGTTTTACAGTGTTTGTAACTGTACAATTCACACCACACAGCAGTCTAAGATTCAGAAATGATTCACCAACATGTGCTGGAAGTGTTGCAATGCAAGTTTGTCAACAATGCACTTCATCTTAATAAGTATATCATATGTGCATTAATGGCATGTGGCAACTATGTCCCAGGCATTACTATGGATTTTAAGAGGTGTGAGTCAGTGTTCCGACAATAAATATGACTTTTGTAAATGGCTATGAGTTGCTAATTTCCAGTGTCTGGAGTACTTCTGACAGGTTCAATGTGTATTTCCAGTTTAAGAAGTATAAGGTGCTACCTACCACTATGGCTGTTCTACATGTCTTGTAAGGATGCAGTGTGAACTCATGGTGTAAGTGACTGCCACACCACGCATTCTCAACTTACAGAGTTTACAAATAAAAACATGACAATGGGAGTTTTTTTACTGCAGCTTTCAACTATCAGTCTTTATTTCGCACCAACATTAGAAGCTGTAACAATTCTGATTACTGCTCTAAAATTCAATATGCAGATATTCATTATACTGGTCAGTAACTTGCATAGGGATTGAAGATTTCTAACAAATGACATTTTAGTTCTTAGCCTGGCAAAATTAATTAATCCAATCAATTAGGTATTGCTTTGAGTGCCACATGGACAACTCCATAAGCAGTCAGTCACTACGACCCCCATTTTGATCAAAGCTATGATTATTATATATTTTTAAGTTTCTTAGTTTATTCTCTTACCTGATTTGAATGCTACCTGTTGGCTAGATGAGAATAGCCAATGTGCACATGCACATATTGATTGGCTACCACCACTAAAGTGGTTTTCATTGTGTCACAGATGTACTCACTCCATTCCAGTTATCCTTGCTTTCCAGTTTGTATACTTAGTGTTACAGCATCACTGAAAGTTACATACCAATAATCTCCCACCTCTGTTAACACTTTATATTAGCCTCAAACTTTGAACTTTATGACTGTTTCCTATTAATCACATCAAAATCTGTCTGCAATGCCACAATGAAGGGTCATTATTTTGAAACACTGACTGGATACACCAACAACAGAGGTACTTAAAAACAGTTTTGTTTGTATAGATGGTGCTTTTTTCACATTTTAATATGATTGATATCCAATACACAGTTAATGTTTGTCTGGCGACTTCAATGCTGCATTACTTTTACTGCAACTAGGACTAGCTGTACTAGTTTCAAAACAAGATAATAGATTCTGTCATCTGCCTATGGTTATATCTGACCATTATACTGCACAAAGTATTGCAAGTGAACAGATTGTCTTTAACTGATAACTGAGATATTTGTATATGCTTTTAAGCAGCAAACTCTAAGTGTTGTCCCTCTGCCTACCTCACCCTGCATTCACTTCTGACCTCCCTTCTCTTAGCCTGGACATCATTACAATCCCCTTCTCTCATTTCTCTCATCATTTGTATAGTATACCTCACCTCTTGATGGCACTTATTCAATATTTTCCCATGTATTTTTTTCTAGCCTATACGATACTCACACACACAAACACAGCCTGTCATTGCAGTGATTGGCTTAGCATCAGTACTTAGTGTCACATAACTGATTGACAGCTGTGCCCATACCTCCACAGACTGAAAAGTGGGCACAACAAGATGAGCAAGAGTTGTGTTTGATGTTATTTTAGGTAAAAATGTTTGCAAAAACACTGTTTGCCTGACTAATCTGTTAGTAAAGTGCCATCCTTAAAACCTCCCCCCTCTGGATTACATTAAGTAACAGCAATGGATAGCTGTGGCTCCAATTAGTATAGTACAAGCTTTAATACTGGACTTTTCTTACAAGGTGTAGGAATGGTTATGGCACCTCTATTTCCCATGATTCCTGTGCAGTACTGATAGGGAATCAAAC
The DNA here is from genome assembly GCF_019279795.1 of Protopterus annectens. Taxonomy (NCBI): domain Eukaryota; kingdom Metazoa; phylum Chordata; order Ceratodontiformes; family Protopteridae; genus Protopterus; species Protopterus annectens. Next base: position 1,486,695,568 of record NC_056728.1, on the reverse strand, counting down.
TACAGGGGTAGTGTTCAGAGTATGACTTTTAACCACTGTAATTTGAATGTTGCAGCAAACTTCTACTAGCACTCTTTTTCTAAAATTAACTAATGGCGCTTTCTTCTGACATTACAACTTTTAAGTAGAGAGTCATAGCTGCAGACAAATATTTAGTTAGAAAAAAAATGATGATTATTTCTCTTAACTGATTTCAATTCTACATGTTAGGTAAATGCAAGCAGACAATGAATGCAGGTGTATATTGATTGGCTACCTCCAGTAAAGTGATTTCAGGCTTGCTTTGCTCCTCTACCTCCTGCCAGCCCAAATTACTTCAGTCCAGAACTCCTGTTCCCTGCTGCCACATCATATTATGCAATGTCCCTCCCCATTACCCTCTTATTAACAACAAAAAATCCTGTCCCCTTTCATAATTGCCTTCCCTATCTCACCTCACAACTTCCTGCACCTTCCAGTAAAACATATATAAATTCCTTAAATATCCCTCCTTAAACCCTGCCAACTTAACTCAAGTGAAATTTCTGCCAGTATAACATTATTGTGACTCTACCACACATCTCTATTATTTTCGTAATAACACTCACTCACTAAAATTACAGAACTGATAACACATATGACTTTTTCTCTACCTATACATACTCACAAAATCACTCTAATGCATCCCTATTACTTCTAAAGTAACTCCTTCTTCTCACTCCCTAAGAGGATCCACACTACTCCTATCTCCCAGTTATCACACCTCCACAAAATAAATGCAGCCACTCACAAACCATCTCACTCCCACAATTTTCTTCATTCTCTAGAATAAACTGGATAAAATTAGTGATTACATCAGCATTCCTTAGTATTCACTCACAAGACTGTATTACAGGTCACTGAGTCAGAAATGACTAACCCAATATTAAACATTTTCCCAAACTTTAGCTAATTCTTTGAAGCCATGCCTAGCAATAGACCAGAAAGTGAATCCCTACTGCTATATAAATCCCGCTTCAACTTCTCTGTCATCTCACAAGCCAGAAATAACACTGAGTATAATCCTAGCTAGATACTCACACAAAACATAAATAAATCATGTAACTTTACATTGTGAGAGTCAACCTGCTCCTATACTGTCCCTTAATTCAAAGCTTTTACTTGTTACACTTATTCTGCCATTCATCCCAACAACTACATACTCATACTTTGTGATGCCATCCTAAAAAACTCCTAGTTCTTTTTAGTAATGACAAAACAGAACTCCAAACTAATTTAGAAGTCCTTCAAATTATTAGAGAACAAAATGGACACGACCCTATCTAACATCAGACCTCTTAATTACCACTCAATCAACTAAGATTCATATGCAACTATTTATTTCCATTTTCAGTGACCACTTCATTATCTCCAACATACTTTGGATGAAAATTAAGTTTCCAAAAAATTAATCACATTCATATCCAAACCTAAAAACAGCATCACCAGCCTTAAACTTATACATCTTTTCAACAGATTGATCCCTATCCGGTCTGTATAAGCTGCAAAGAGTATAGCATAGCACTTTACTAATTTCCTTTCTTTTTACCTACAATAAACCTATTTTGCCTTAGTCACTATAGTAATCAAATAAAGTGACTCAAAGCCCAGAAGCAGATATGGGATGAAATATGGCAAAAAAATAAACTAAATGCAAATATTTCCACCACAGATGAAATCACAGTCTACCACAACCATACTAAACAAGCCATCACCCAGCATAAATCCAAATGCCTTATCTCTACTTAGACTCAATTTTTGTGAGACATCAGCCTTCTTATAGGTACCTCACAAGACACAATCCAGTGTCAACAGGGACATCATATACCCACTTACTTTCTCATACAATTCAATACACAGTTACCACAGCCTTCCGACCCCTATTCCACCCCTTACCATACGGTCCCTCAACTAGCTTCTTCTTTTCCACTTCAGAAAAAATAAAGCCAAAGACATCTTGCAGCTTTTACAACAATTCCCACTTGAATTTCCAGCTGTCTCAGATAATCACTGCTCCTAACCCATCTCCTATGGCACAAAATATATTACTAGTGTACTATGTTACTTTAAACAGCATGCGGGCCATATGGTCAAACAAACCAAAACCCACCTTGCCTGCTCATCTTTCCCAATATCTGTTACCAACCATTTGAAAAATTCTTGACTAACACCTCCTCTCCAATAAGCAACATTGTTCGAGTCGGGTAGAAGTAATAGGATTGCAATCTGGACACTTACTAATGGCAGCCTACAAAACCTGATTAGGAACAACCTTACAAAAGGGACCTTTTTATTGATTAGACGTGTGTCTTTCATACTGATGATTACTTTTTTCCCACCTTGCTAATATATCCATTACCTCAATGTTTCCTGCCTGGTTCAGAGGCTTTATCACTAATACATGGCTTAGAGTTAGAATAGGCTCCTTCGTACCTCTCAACCATCCAGATTTTTACAAAATGTCCAGATTTTTGACTCACATGCTTGGTGAGTTCCTCATAAAATTTGTGGTTTTCTGGAAAATCACTGGGATGATCTGAGGATTAAAATCAATAAATAATGACATACACTTGAGTTTCAGATTTCAAATCCTTCAGAAAATGTATGTTAGCACAAACCCTGTTACCCTAGCAACATATCAAGTTTATAAGAGCAATATTTAAAATATGTCCCTATTTTTGGGCCTTTGTCCCCCCATTTTATAAGGCTTTGTCCTGATTTCTTGGACTAAGAGGTTGAGAGGTATGAGCTCCTTCCTTTCCCAACCAGTACCCATGCAATCTGGTAACTTATTGTATTTATTTATTTCATTTTACATTTGTTTACCGGGAATGTCCGACTGATATTGCCCTTCTTCAGAGGAGGCCTGGGGAGAAAAGCTCCACAATAAAAATATACAATCATAAAATGACATTTACAAATGATATATACAAGAATATTAGATAATTACAGTTTAATTACAGTACTAATATATCTTCTATATAACTTTAAAAAACTAGGGGGTGGTTTCATAAGAAGAAGAAGAAATAAACCAGTGAGGAAGGTTGTAAGTCCAGAAAGGTTAAGAGAGGGGGTAGGCTCAAGCTTTGGGGGTTATGTATAAAGATTGATAGTGTGGTTCAGAGGGGGTAGAAGAAAATCCATGTGATAAAAGGAGAAGTACAGATGTGGAGGGAGGTTACTAAAGAACAAAAAGATGTTTGTTGTAAGAGGTGTATAGGTTGCATGGGCTTATACATAATGAGTTTAAGAAGGTAGTAGCTTATTAGGAGGAAGTGGTCAGGGAGGTTGCTTGCAGGGGCAGATCCAGTGTTCTATAAAGTTGTCTTTGGTGGCAAGCTTAAATTTTTTGTGGTGAGTTAGGTTCCTTATTTCTAGTGGAAGTTTGTTCCATGTAATTGAGGGTCGGTAGCTATACAAGTTACATCCTGTGTTGGATTTGGGTTTGTGAACATTTAAATGGTCTTGGGTTGAATTACAAAGCTGTCTGGTGAGGGAGTAGTAAGAGATGAGAGGTGACAGAGCCAGGCAATAGTCAGACCGATATGGAATGGAGTGTATGATTAGAAGTTGAGATTGTAGGAGTAGGTGAGGTAGCTCTAGCCAGTTTAGATATCTCAAGGAGTGACAATAGTGTGTTTGATATGTGTGTTGAGCTGCAGATCTAGCTAATGTATGGTAGGCTGAGCCTAACTTGGTAAGTAGGGGGGTGTTTAGGTTTGTCAGTATTTGTGAACAATGGGTTAAGGAGGGAAGATGGTAGGAGGGTCTATGTCAGTTCTTTGAATGCTTAAAATTTTGAACGTTACGTGGTCGAGACCAAACGTTCGAAATTTCAAGTGTTCAAAGATTGACTTTCAATGGAAAAATACGGTGCAGATAGGGAGAATTTCCCTTTTCTGCACTGAAGTATGGTCTCGGAGTTGATATATTTAAGTAGGGGGGTTTGAGGGAGCAACCCCCCACATGGGGGGGGCACAGGGGGGCTTGCCCCCCTGCTCACACATTTAAGGTGTCTTTTTCTTGTTTAATTTTTTTTTATATGATATTCAAAGATCCAAATGTTGAACATTTGGTCTCTACCATGTAACGTGTGACATTTTGGATGTTCGAATATTTAACATAGACCCAGGTAGGCATGGGAAGACTAATTCTAGCTTCAGTAGTGAAGTATTTGTTATTCCTGTATAAGAATCCTAGCCTTTGGTGGGGTTTTATTGATGCAATTATAAGTATGTAAATCGAATTTTAGCTGGTCATCAATGGTGATACCATATAGTTTTGTGCTATTTTCAACTTCTATGAGGGTATTATTTAGTGCTGTAATGGAGAAAGAAGATTTGATGTGGTTAGCCGATTTAGGGAGAAGGAGTATTAATTTAGTTTTTTTAGGGTTAAGTATAAGCTGGTTATTACTGAGCCTTGTCTCAACTGCATTGAAGGATGCTTGGGTGTTTGATTGGAGTTCGGATGATGAGTTTTCTATGCTCATGACTGTGGAATCATCAGCATATTGAACAATGTTAGACTGACGGCATGAGGAGTACAGAGCATTGAAAATATTAAAAAGCAGAGGTCCAATTATGAATCCTTGGGGAACTCCTGTTTTTACTGCAAGAGGAGTGGATAGTGCAGACTCCCATCTCACTGACTGCTGCCTATCAGTAGGATAGCTAGAAAACCATGCTACAGGTCCTGTGGAGAAATTTAGGTGTACAAGTTTGCTAAGAAGCAGACAGTGACAGAGTATTGAAAGTTTTTGATAGGTCGAGGAAGAGGCAAGATATGAGTTTGTGTTCATCTTTGGCTAATGTTATGGTATTGAGAAAAGATAGTAGAGCAGTGGTTGTGCTGTGTTTTGGTCGAAATCATGTTGTGTAGTGGTAAGAAGTTATTCCTGAGTAAGATATTGCAATGCTTGTTTGTGTATACATTTCTCAAGGATTTTAGAAAGAGGTGAGAGGATGGCAATAGGTCTAAAATTAGAGATTTCAGTGGAGTTACCTCCTTTATGAATAGGAATGGTTAGAACTGTTACCAGATAGATGGAACTTTTGATTCAGAGATGGAGAAATTTATTAGAATTGATACAGGTATGGCAAGGGAATTAGCAGCAATCTACAGATAGTATGAGGGAATATGGTCTACAGATACAGAGCATGGTTTGAGTTTAGAAAGTAGAGATTTTATAGAGTCAGTGGATACAGGTTTAAAAGACAAAGAGTTCCCAGAGTTGGAGGTTGTGGGAGGCATTTGATGATTAGAGTTGTTAATACCTGAGTGAGCAGGATTGAATAACTTAGAGAAGGAGTCTATAAAGTAGGTGTTAAAGGAATTGGCAGTTTCTTCAGGAGAGCTATTTGGACTTGGATAACCCTAAAGACTTCTATTCTCTCTCTTTATAACTAAACTTCTGTTGACCCTGCACAATCTATCATTATTAATATACACTGATAATGTGGTAATTAATTGATCTAGTTTCTGTCTCAAAGATATTAAGATCCCATTGCAAAGTAATCTACAAGCTTTTAACAACTGACTGAGCTCCAAGAAACTTCTAGTTAGTCCTGGCAAAAATAAAGCTCTGATTTTCAGGACCCATCAAAAAAATGTCCAAAACAATCCTTCTCTCATACTCAAAGGCTACTTCAATCAAAACGCAGAAACCACAACTACTCTTTTTGGTCCAGAATTAACATACTTCCTATTACTAGCAACTAAAACAGTTACAGGCAATGACATGCTATTCACAGAGGTTAACTATAGCCTATCATAAATCACAGTAGGCTGCAAAATAAGTAAACAAAGAAGAATCACAATCCCTCAATCTAGCTCTAATAAAATCTGCCAATTTAACAGCCACATCCACCAGACAGGAAAAGAATGCCCATCCATCAAGGGAACTAGTTGGCTGCCAGAAAAACTAAGAACTTATCTTTTACTCAGTTCACTACTTTGTAAACTACTACAGCAAGATACTGTTCCTCCCATGTATACCTGACTCATCCCTGACAAACCCTCTTGCAATCTAAGAGGTAATTCCTACTCATTTCCAATAGCCCAGACATCTAGAATACAACTCTACTGCACTGATCATAGCTTACTCATTCTGGTCTCTAAGCTGATGTACTCTGTTCCCCCATAGGAAATCTATGCTTATGGTAATTTAAGACCATAATAAAAATCCTTTCTTTTTAATCAAAAGCATCACCTGTAGTCATGTCACCTAAACACCACCACTTTAAATCTCTGCGCTTCTTCTAACAATAGACCCACCCCGCTTACACACACACACGCACACACACGCACACACACACACACACACACACACACACACACACACACACACACACACACACACACACACACACATACCACAATGTTTTTTCTGCTTTACATTTTGGCTGTATTGGCATAATTTTGTACTTTTTAAAATATGGTATATCTATATATGAAAAAGTTTTCTACTATTGTCCAAGTTGCCATGCTTTTGCATTAATGGCTAGCAGTGTTATGTCTCCTTTGTACAAACATTCTTTGGCTTTATCAGATGTACCATTTTAGCCGGGCTAGGACTGCAAATGCACAGTGCAATCAATACTCTACCATAGTAAACATACATACTTAAAGTAAGAAAGAGTCTTGCCATTTAAAGTTGATGTCAAAAACTGAGTATTGCCTGCCAGCTATTGCACAGCACACACATACACACACACACACGCACAAACACACACACACACACACACACACACACACACACACACACACACACACACACACACACACACACAAACACACACAAACACATGCATGTACACACATAGACACACCCCGGGATTCATGAACCTTGCGCCAGGCGCACGCATGGCGTAGGCGCCACAACGCCAGACATGGCCGCCGAGCGATTCAGGTACTATCCAATCCCACGTGCACCACCGGTGTACGCCTGAGTTGCGCCGCCTCTGGCGTAGGTATGTTAAACACCCCATGTGCGGTGTCGCACCATGCAAATGAAGGCATGTAGCGATTCACGAAGTGGCGCAGGCGTAGCATAAGGGCACGGCAATGTAAACCAAAAAAACGGTTTACATATATCCAAACATGACAAAGGAGTAACGGAAGGCTGTCAATGTCAGGTGTCATACTGGTGCAACATGCCAATGGCGAAAGACACCGAGAATGTTAAAAGAAAACATGCAGAAAATGTAAATAATGACATAAATGGTATGTACGCAGAAACCACAGCAGAACCCCAGGACATGACCGCGGAAGGTGCGGAACAATGAAATAATATAACAATGTCATAAAAGAGCAGTATAATACACATCAGCTTCACAGCCACAATACACCATAGTATGCATGGAAAGCAACAACCACAGCCCAAGGGTTGCCAAGGAGTGGCGGCAGTGTCCGGCGCCGTAACCATGTATTACTAGTCAATGCCATGCAAATGAGGCAGATAATACTGAATCGCAAAACCCCCGCCGGCGTAAGGCTGCACCAAACGGCGCAGAGGTAATACACCGAGGAGTGGCCTAGAGGGAATACATGTCAATCGCAGAGGGGTGTGCCACTGTAGGAGGAAGCACATTGGAGGCCAGCAAACATGGGCTGTACAATGCACATCACAGCATCAGGACCGGCGTGTGAGGAAATAGATGCGCTGAGAGTACACAATGCGTGCACAGATGCATGTGCATGAGGACGACTACGTTCCGCAACCCAGTCATGTGACGGCCGGCCCGTCAACAACCACGGATACAGGAAGGTGATGCGGAGAATATGAGGAAATGCGGAAGCAGTGTAATTGGAGTCGTAATGAGCAATCAACACCAATCAACCCACGAAGGGCAATCGGCGGCAGCTGACAACTCTGCATGCAGAATCCCGCAAAACGGGAAAGGGGAGGCATATGAATGCAAAGAAAGTAGGGGATGTAGCAGAATTGCAAAGAGCGAAGAACCGATACAGCACAGCCAAGTAGAGAGGTAGCATAACGGCAGCGGCAGACAAAATGCATGATATGCCACATGCCTGCAGGATGCACTCCAGGCAATAGTAGGTGCAACGTGCAGAAACACTAAGGTAAGGTGTAAAGCTAAACCAATGCAGGCAAGTGTAATGTAACACCAAAGGCAACAGCGTTGCAGTACCAACGGTAAAACACGGAAGATAACCCACAGATACGGCCGCACAAACACACCCAATGACATCACCGGGTGTACAGCACAACAGTATAAAGTGTGAATGCACACAACACACAGCGCGTATTCCCAAACGCTGCACTTTAGGGTGTAAACACACAGGGAACTTTTAAAATGTATATGTTGGGTGCCGCCATGGCCGTGATGCATCGGCATGTGTCAGAGACAGACGGAGTTGCGGAGGAGGGTGCCGACAACTACCGTAGGCCTCAGAGGAGAAGGAGAGTGTTCAGACCAAGGGTAACCTACCAGGGGCTGCAAGACCTGGAGATAGTAGAGCGTTACAGGGTGGACAGGGACACGTTACAGCAAATAGTGGAGCTGTGCCGGCCACACCTGAGAACAAAAGACAACAGAGGGGAGCCCATCCCAGTGGACACAAAGGTATGTGTAAGCTTGCGAATACTGGCAACAGGTACCTTTCAAAGGCCAACCGGGGATATAATGGGCATCTCACAGGCATCAGCATCCAGGGTACTACACCAGTTTCTGGATGCCATGTTACGACATGCCCATGAGTATATCTACTTCCCCAGATCTCAGGAGGAGTTGGCTAGCAATATGCGCCACTTCCACCGTGTGGCACAATACCCGGAGGTACTGGGTGCGATAGACTGTACGCACATAGAAATCAAGTCACCACCCGGGGAGCAGGGTAGACGCTACATAAACCGCAAGGGATTCCCCTCCATCAATTGCCAGGTCGTGTGCAATGCGCAGGGCATTATCATGGATGTGTGTGCTGGCAGCCCTGGAAGCTACCACGACTCCCATATCTGGCATGCCTCACAGCTGTATCAGGTATTCGCCAGGGGGGACATCACACAAGGTCACCTTGTGGGGGATGCTGGCTATGCACTGGAGCCGTGGATGATGACACCCATCAGAAATGCACACACACACATGCAAGACCGCCATAATGAGGCACACGCACAAACCAGAATAATCACAGAGCATGTGTTTGGGATGTTGAAATCACGGTTCCGGTGCTTGGATACATCCGGTGGAGCCCTGCAGTACTCTCCAGGCACATGTGCCCACATATTCATAGTATGTGCAATGCTACATAATATGATCCTGCGGAAACAGCTGCTGCAGGGACATAATGGTGTAGGGCCACCAAGCCCGCCACAACTGCCAAGGCAAGCACAGGCACAGAGTGTTCAGCACCATGAACACACTGTGCCAGCCCCAGTAGGCAGACGGAGGCGTACCCAATATGCCTATGCCTTGGCAAAGAGGGAACGTATAGCACATACTCTGACAGCGTAGGCCCCATGGACTGACACCTCCCTACCTGCACACACAGTGAAATGGACGGCACACAAACATGGCCGCCCGTAATGTGTACCGTATGGGCGGTCCCATGTGTGACTCCAACATAGGTAGCACCCAAACACTGCACACCCAACAGCCAGCGGAGCATGGAACGCCAACACCTCAACCGTACGTGGGTCCTACAGCAGATGGCGTAGCCGTATGCTGCCACGTTCGCCGCAAGGTGTATACATATGTACATATGTGCATACACAGATATGGAGATAGATATCATTACACACGTAGAAATATATGTACACATACACAGATAGAAAGTACAACAGGTGAATCAGGGAATCACAGGGATGCAAGGTGACAGAGAAGTAAGACGCAAAATCTCTACATAGTAAACATAGTGAACGACAACCCGAGTATCCGGGAGGGTGGACAGAACAGGAAACGCCACCCATGGAAAGGTCAACCTACCTAAATGCATATTCGCGAGTCGGGATGATCACCAGGCCACGGTACAGTAACAGGACATGTGCGGGTAATATTCTTAGGATATGAGGGCGGAGGTAGACACCGCCGCCGGTGATGCGGGCAATGTAGGTACTGTGTGCAACCGTCCCTGCGACAGCGGCAGTATGTGTATGTGTGAGGTGAGGGTGTCGTGTGTTCCGCTGTGTGAGTGTAATGCGTGTGCCACTGTAAAATGTGTATGTAGGTGACATGTGACAGGCGGAGTGGAATAACATGTGTAGGCATACAGTATAGGAACCACAGGGGTATGTACAGCAGTACCCACAAAGTAGTACTGAGAGCTCCTCCCTGGCTAGGCGCGTGGCGACGTAAAACGATGCAAAGCGAAAATGTCCCAGAATGTACCACAGGAGTATAGCCAACATGAGATGCAAAGGACGCATGTACAAACCATGACCGTATGTATGGCACCGATATGTTAATTTCAAAACGATACATCAGCAACGTTACACAGCAATACTCATGTACCGTGGAAATACGCATGTACTACCCCGGCACCGATCGTGGCCACGTATCATCCAGTAAACACCGCTGTGTGTTCAATGAGTGTTAAACAAGCAATCGCCACCCGAATAGGTGGCAACCGGTAGCACACAGGCTGTCCCAAGTACAGGACCACATTGACCGTAAATATCCGTGACAAAATGCCAAGGGATAGTCAGCACGTATGAACAGCCGCAGATATACTACCGATGTGATGGAGGAATACATGCAGGAAGCACACATGCAGGCGATACCGACACCAGACGACATAAACAAAACCTACACTCCTAGAACAACAGACAGGTAACTTGCAACTCCCCAGGCAGGGATGGAGCACACACACAAGCATACCGTGTATGTATAAATGCAAGGCCCACAACCCGTACCCATCACCCACATCCGCCGATATACCCCATCGCACATATCAAAGGGATACAAGCCGCAATAGCAGCAAAAACATACAGGCAGTCAATGACAGCGGCATAACCGCAACATCTCACGTGGGAAACACTATCAGCAGCGGATGCATACCTGCATCCTTTGTGTAAAGGAATACAAGAGCTATGTTACACATCCGAATGCAAAACGCCATCGACAGATGCCGCCCGGACAGGGACACCCACATGTCGAACATAATACCATACCCAACACACACAATCCACGGCTAACACCACAGCGATATGTACCTGATGCCACACATAGCGGCTGCAGTCACACATAACATAACACAATACATACCATCCCCATGAAGGTAGTGCAAATAACCAACGCCCAGCCGAGGAATGAACCATGCCCTAGTTCTGACGCGTACTGTACGAATGGAGGAGATGCACAGGTGATATGCGCATAAGTACACACCGAGGAACAGCTATTGGTGTGATGAACCCACATGTCGCAGGTGACAACGGATATAAGGAAGACTCCTAGGATATTCAAACTGTATGTTCATACCGAACAAATACAACCAAACGGCTCGAGTGAGAATAAAGTATCTAGTGAGACTCAAACGGAATACGGAAGCCAACACAGGAAAGGTATGTAGAACCCACGAGATGTACTGGTGTGTAACGCATGATATGTATGACGAAGCTGCACTGTATGTGAACGGTGTTTGTAAGTAAAGATACCTGTCCATAAAGCAGAGAGTGGTGAAAGGTGGTTATGTAGTGCTAACCCGCTGAGCATACCAACGACTGTGGACACCGTGTGCACAGCAGTGGGACATCATGTACACAGCCGGGATAACCCAAGGGCTGCCATAGGGGGGCAAAACACAGAACAATGCCACCACCCACACTGATGCTGGCAGTGGATGTCCAACAAGGAAGTGCCACAGCAGGGGATAGGACATGTATGTATACTGTCACAGCACACATGTGTATGGGCATATACCGTCGATGTCATACGTAATGTGCGCACGACGTGCACGTATGCCTCGCAGTAGGGGTTACTATGTCAAGTATGTGTAATGTAAAGCTGTCATGATGGATATGTTCAGACATCATACACAGTATCGCAGGCATAGCATGCATAATGGAGGTATGGCCTAGTGTTATGTACACTAACAGGATATGTATGGCCTGCACATATGGGACAGAGTAGTAGCAGAATAGCCACCGAAATGGAAGGAACACCAAGTAACCATGTCCAAACGATCTGTAGCAGGTGCAATGTGTGCAACAATGGCATCCGGCAGGTCCATGTGTAAACACATGTGCAATGTACACAGTAGTGTCACCTCCCCATGGTAGTGTCCACTGAACAGCAGAGGTGGATGTCAACTGCATGTCTACACAGTACTGCCGCTGTGGTGGTACCATGTCTATGTGTCACCCTATCAGCAAGGGAGCTATCACATGACCAGTGCCACAGTGTGTCCCTGTGGGATGTGCACAGGACCTACGTTCCACAGCATGGTGTGTGTCTAGTCTGCGGTGGTAACACAGAAGCCCAGACTAAGCGACGTGGCATGTGTGCACATATGTAGGAGCGCTTCATTCACCCCGCCCACTGCAAATGCCATGTAGGAGTACTACATGCATCACTAATGCGGAGGACATGGCCCATGTCAGAGTAGATGACACCCCTGTGTAAGTGGTATGCAGATGAGTACAGATGTGTTCCCCGTCTGTCATCTGCATATGTAAACTGTCTGAGCCTGGTACACATCACGGCATGACTATACCGTGCCATGTAAAGTTGTAGCTGTTGTGGAAGGTACACCGCGAATGTGTTATTGTAACCCTGCCCGTGTGTAGATGTGTGTATGGCACAGGTACAAAGGCTACCAATCTACCAGCAACACACACAGTACAGATATGTGTGGCCCTGCAGATGTGTACCCACGCCACAGTGGAATATGGCAATCACAGCACCATGTGGGGCATGTGTGTGTACAACAACCATGTACAATGTGATATGCATGTATGGGGACAATATCCATGTGATACCCAGTGGATGACTGTCGCTATGCAAAGGTGATGTGTATGCACCATGTGTGATGTATCCGACGCAATGACATCTACACGATATATCTGCCACACCAACACCTGTATGGTTGTTAGCAGTATGAGCTGGTGGAGCTAGAATGCTGCCAGGTATGTAGATGTGGGATATGTAGGCATGGACAGTACTCTGTGACAGCATGTTGTGTATGTAAGCAAATAGTGAACATGAGGGGCCACATGACTGAGGACTGTGTAATGCCACATGTACCTGACATGTAGTAGGTAGCATGATATGCTTGCACCACTGTGTGACCTGTCCAGGAGTCATATAGCCTAACATCCTGAGACACAGGGTATGATGTGATGGTGGATGTGTACATTGGTAATACCAGAATGTGGAATGGTGCTGAAGGGCAATGTGGGGATAATGTCTGATCTGTTACCCTCTGTACCACACCAACCACCCATGCAATGGTATGACAGGTAGCCAGCATGTGGATGTGGCGTGCTGTGGCACACAGAGGCCCAACAAGGGTGCCAGTAAAGGCATGGAGGTCATCAATGAGTGTGTGAAGCACGGATGTGAGGATGTGCCCCAGTGCCATACTGGATGGTCCAGTCATGGGTGTACGAATGCAGTCCCACATGTGCAATGCAGTACCACCCATGTGTAGTGTGATAGATGCGGTAGTGTGGTGGTCAACGTACACAACGTCCATGAATAGGCTAGCAGTTAATTCAGTGGGCTGCTGCAGAGACACATACCAACCAGGTTGGCGGGACATAACAGCTAGGGAGATTGGAGTTGACATTGGGACAGTGTCCTAGGACATAACGTGTGCATGGCAGTACCATGTATGTGTCCACAGGGGCAATGCGATGTCCATGTATGGATTGGAACCCTGTAGTGAGTGAGAGTGTGTATTGTTGGTAGGTACCCCATTGGCTGGCATGTTGCCAACAACATCTCAGTTGGCAATGCCTGGGTGACTGTTGTATGCTACATCGAATGTGGATGTAGCCAAACAACACAGACATACCACCACACTGCGTGAGGGCCCACACTGCAATGTACAGCGGTCATGTGTAGGTAGCTAGCTGTGGAGCATGTGATGGACCACGAGGACCCACCATGACTGTCAAGTGATGCACCCCACACATTTGAATATACCCACCGTGCAACAGCCTGCACATGCGCCCATACAGCACATGTGCATGGAACATGAATACCACCATGGCATCTGTGAAAAGGCCAGTACCGCCATGTCTCTGTGTGGAATAGCATGGTCCCTACCATTGCGTACATGTAGCGGAAGTGCACTGTGATATGTGTCAGCATAGTCACGTATACTGTCCAGCTGCCAGGGTGCCATGCCATTAACCACTGTCAGCAGACGTCAGTATTACCGGCCGTTGAGCACATGTACCATGTATGCTGTGATGGGTGTGTGTCCAGGGTGTGGCTAGCAGGGCCGCGAAGCATATATGTTCATCTACCAGAGGGGGGATATCCGTAGGTTTAACACACAGACACATGGAGGTATGGTGCATGCCGAGGGTAGTGTAGGTATGGTATGTGTTGTGTAATGTGTCACCCAACTATGTGTAGTGCATGGCCAAGCATGTGTGGGTACATGGGAGTCCATACTAGGGAAGTGTGGGTTGCTGTCAGCACATGGCAGTAGCAACTGTCCGAGGTGCAATGTACAGTATGACAACACAGCCAGCATGTAACCTGTGGTGTACAGTGTACTCTCTGTTGCGTGTCACAATGTGTCCAGCAGTCACAAACATGGGTATCCGAACATGGAGTACCTATGATGCATTGTGTTCGGAAAATATACAGTATGTGTGTAAATCATCGTGCGATGTGGCATCCCCTCACCTGTGTGTGTTGCAGTCCAGGTATGTGCCTGGGAGGTATGATCTGTGTACAATCTGGACTGGCAGGTGTGCTGTGCAGAGCATGGAGGCAGGTCCGAGGCACCGCAGATAAATGTCAGGCATGCCTTACTGTGTGTGCAGTGCTTGTGTGCAGCACAGTGGAGGGTGCAAGCATTGTCACACATCACTGCATGCCGTGCCTGTCTGTGACAGCCCTGCTGGAGACAGACATGTGACACCGCTGCAGAGGCAGCATAGCATGTGAAGATGTACATGTGGGCCCCACACCCTAGGCAGATGTCCGCAGGTCATGTGTGCCACAGTAGTGTGGTTGACCACGACTGACATACTGGACAGATACCACATGCCTGTATAAGTACAGTATGAGCATAGTCAACAGTCGCAGTGACAGAGTAGGCCAATGTACAGTATCCCCGTGTGCAGACCACTGCCTACTGTACACCTGGCTAGACACACACCCGGAGGGTGAATATACCTTTGAGCCATCACATGTCCCAGCCTGTACAATCAGTAAAAGAGAAAAACCAACGACTCCAAATGTGATAAGAACAGGAACCTCCAAAGAAACTCGTACACGAAGGAGTATAAATTCTTTATTCCACAATACTAATGCAGTTAAGCGCTTTCAACTGGAACCCAGTCTTCTTCAGAACAGTTAAAAAAGCCCCATAATATCCTTTATATACGTAAACCAATTCACTCATTTAAAAAAGTGCGCCAAAACACATAAAGGTACAGTACATATTTTGCAGCGTTTTGTTAATACATCAACTCTGTTTTCCCAATTGCAGAAAAATGAGTAGAAAAATAAGTAGAAAAATGAGTATATATTAACTTCCCCAATACCCTAGACATTGTTTCAAACACTTATTAATTCAATAATCAACAATTATAAAAATAATTATATAAAAATATAATAGTATAAAAATATATGTAAAAAATATATCTGTAAAATATATAAGATACAGAATTTATAAAAATGTATAAAAATGTTTATGATATTTGAGAAATATGTTTAATGTATAGAAGTCGTAATTCCTAATTCAAATTGATGCTTAACCTAGGTATAAAAAATCCATATATTGAAAGACTTATAAGTCATTCTGAAATGTAATCACAAGAAGCTAAAATACTAATGTAGTGGCACAATAATTTATGCTAAGAGAGGACCAAAAAAGGCTTAATGCTAATGGACTCATTTAGTCCGGGGGGTCTTGTGGCATCTAGCAAAATCTGCCATCTACTCTCCAAGGCCGCTAGTTGCATCTTCCAATTCCCCCCAAATATTGAATACCTAATGGTGTCTATAATAGCAAAGCGAAAAGTATGTTCTGCACCATATTCATGAATATGTTTGTACAACGCATTCTTCATGTCCTTCCTCTGAATACGGTAAAAATGTTCATATATACGCTTTTTAAAAACTCTTTCAGTCTTGCCTATGTAGTACATAGGGCAAGAAAGACATGTAGCTATATATATCACCCGATTTGTGTTGCAATTCCCGGTTCTGGTTTTAATACATGTAGAATTGATGTTTTTAAGTCGGATGTACCTAGATTCATTAATATGCTTACACTGTTTACATCTGCCACATTTGGTTGTACCTTTATACATGTTCATTGTGGCAGTGTCATAATTAGCTTTCTCCAGTAATCTTTTTAAATTAATGCCTGTCTTATATACAAATTCAGGGGAATTTCCAACAACATGTTCCAAATTCGAACTTGTAAGAATATTCCAGTGTTGACGTAATATATCCTTAATAAAGCACGTGTGTGGTGTATAAGTCAAAATACAGGCACGACCAAGATAACTGGATATTTGCCCTTCGTCTTTTCCATTTAAAACGTAGTTTCCCAATAAAGGGGGGTATTTCTTCCCCCATTCATTACCCACAAAATTTGTAATGTCCAGGAGCATCTTGTCCGGGTATCCGCGATTGCTGAATAATTCTCTAATAGTGTCGAGTTCTGTTCTCATCACTGGTTCGGTCGAAGACATCCTCGCTGCACGGATACACTGCCCCTTGACAATGTTTTTGAAAATGTGGGGGGGATGACTGCTTGTGAAATGTAAATAATCATTGGAAAATGTTGGTTTGCGGAAAATCCTTGAGGTAAATTCATGTTTATCAAGACCAACCAGGACGTCCAAATAGGCAATATCCACAGTACTGGTTTGGTGAGTAAATTTCAAAAATGTGGAAGAATTATTGATGAAGGACATAAATTCTTGTAATTTTTCTGTCGAAGCTTGCCACAAGATAAAAATGTCATCCAAATATCTGACATAGAATGTAATGTTGGTGTAAAAATGACTCTTGAATAATACTTCCTCTTCCCAATCGAGCATCACCATGTTGGCAAAAATTGGGGCACAAGACGCACCCATGGCAACACCTTTTGTTTGCTTGAAATATTCCCCTTGAAATACAATATAATTGTGTTCCAACACAAGTCCCATCATGTCACACAGCAACAAAACCCTATCCCAACTAAGCCCTGCGTGTTTCCTGAGGCTGTTGGAGAATTGTTCGATTCCTTGTTCTCTGGGTATACTGGAGAAAAGATCGACCACGTCTATGGTAACTAAAATGAGGTCTGGTCTCCAATATTCTTGTTGTAATTTACCCAGAAAACTCCACGAATCTTTCATGATATGTGGGATGATCCCATACATATGTTTGAGCTGGTGATCTATCCATTTCCCTATATTGTATGTCTTGGAATGGGAACCGGAAATGATCGGTCTGAAAGGTGGTTTCTCCAAAGATTTGTGTAGTTTGGGAATGCCAACAATGGTCGCCAACATGGGGTAATCATTTTTCAAAAACATGTAAGTATCGTTGGTTATCCTGTTGTCTATTAAGTATTCCTCTATGGCCAGATCAATACGATGGTGTCCTATGTTGATCTGATTTAAAGAGACATTTTCGTAGGTATCTGCCTGATGTAAGATGTCATATATACAGGACGTATATGCTTCAACATGAAATAATACTATCCCCCCTCCCTTATCAGGTTTCATGATGCGTACTTCTTTGTTGTTCATCACTTTGTTCAAACATTCCCTTTCTGACTGGGTAAGGTTGTATTGTGAACCATTGTACAACGAATGCCTGTGTTTGAGGTCCCTATGTAGTCTGTAAATATCTTGACTAACCAATTTCTCGAAATTGGATATGCTAGGATGAGAAACAGGTACATAAGAACTCTTTTTACACAACTGTGTGTTCTCCTTCCTAACAGCCTGATCCGTTGAATCATCATAGATCACAGCCAAATTGAGTTTGCGACAAAAAAGTTTCACCTGTTTAATATTGTCAACTAAATTGTTGCAAACAGTGGGGATGAACTTCATACCCTTGTGCATAACACTAATAAAGTCGTCATCTACCTCCACATCTGTGTAGTTATAGACTTTGAACCCTTCATAACATGTAACCATAGGATACTTGGGAGATAGCATCCTACTACAAGTTGTATTACCATCCAATGCAATATTCCGATCAATAATAGGAGTGGATGTCACAGAACCAGTTGCACGAGTCTTGTCTTCTATAACTACACTAGTACATGTGTGGAAAGGTTGGTCTATTTCTTGTAATGGGTCCACTGATTGTTGGGATGTCTGAAAAAAGGAGGCTGGGCGCTCTGAAAATCCCTATGTGTAGACCTAAGGGGGGTGGATATGTGACCTGATTCTAAGTGTTTAACTTTTGGCCAAATATAGGCTCTATTGCTGCTGTATGCTGCTTGGTCTCTAGTTAGCTTCTTACTTTTCCTCTCAAAAATATTATTGGCTCTACTCTCAGCTTGAAAAAATTGTTTTTTAAAAAGATCATTCCAAGTCTCATATTCTACATCATTAATAATAGTCTCATACATAACTTCTAACTCAACTCCTAAGGAGTTACATTTCTCTTGTTGATATTTAAGTAACAGTTCCATGAAAGCAATTCCAAAGCCATCAAATAAACTATTAAATTCACTCATCACTTCTGCATTATATAATATACCTAATGGTAATTTAAAGAATCGAAGGCCTTTAGGTACCATCTTAGTGTTTATACAGTTTTTAAAATAACTAACATCTATTTTAGCATTATTATATGCAGTAAGTTTCTTGCCAAAATCGAAAATCATTTCTTTAAGGGAGCTATAAGTATGATTTTTACCATTAGATTTGTTAATGTGACTCTTTTTTCCAAAATCATACATATCACAATGTCCGTTCAAAACATTATCAAAAAGCTCTCTTTCATTTGCTTTTGTAGTTAGCAAATCATTACTAGTTAGTTTAATATAATCATTCCGATCAAAAGTCTTGTGTTTTTGCTTAGGACTGGATATTGTATATGTGACAGTACCTTTCTTGTCGAAATTAAATTTCTGCTGGTTACATCCATTAGATTTGTTGGTGTATGCAGTTTTTGGTCTGGCCCCGTTCCGTTCGGCCTCACGTCTTGCCCTTGAGATGCTGAAATCAAAGGTAAAGTCCTGGGCTGGTGTAAGTCTCGATGGATCAAAAATATTGTGTACTTCGTCATGAAGAATAAATCGCCGCTGTTCCTTGGGAGATACAACAAAACCGTCACTAGTGTCAGGTAAATCAATAGCAGCTTTAGTGATGTGAGCTGCTTCTTCTGAAGGTAGTAATACTACAGGAAAACACCGTTCGGGTGTAGGTAGCTTCCTCCTGGAGCGTACTACCACGGGTTCAGATGTGTCAGAGTTAGACACCTTCCGATTAACTTCGGGAACTTCCCCTTCTCCTCTGGACGCCAACAAGCTTCCGTTCGGTTTACAGCCGTCATCATATGGTGAATACGAACGCCTTAGCATAAATTATTGTGCCACTACATTAGTATTTTAGCTTCTTGTGATTACATTTCAGAATGACTTATAAGTCTTTCAATATATGGATTTTTTATACCTAGGTTAAGCATCAATTTGAATTAGGAATTACGACTTCTATACATTAAACATATTTCTCAAATATCATAAACATTTTTATACATTTTTATAAATTCTGTATCTTATATATTTTACAGATATATTTTTTACATATATTTTTATACTATTATATTTTTATCTAATTATTTTTATAATTGTTGATTATTGAATTAATAAGTGTTTGAAACAATGTCTAGGGTATTGGGGAAGTTAATATATACTCATTTTTCTACTTATTTTTCTACTCATTTTTCTGCAATTGGGAAAACAGAGTTGATGTATTAACAAAACGCTGCAAAATATGTACTGTACCTTTATGTGTTTTGGCGCACTTTTTTAAATGAGTGAATTGGTTTACGTATATAAAGGATATTATGGGGCTTTTTTAACTGTTCTGAAGAAGACTGGGTTCCAGTTGAAAGCGCTTAACTGCATTAGTATTGTGGAATAAAGAATTTATACTCCAGCCTGTACAATGTCATCACAGGGTGGTCACAATAATGTGTGGTAAGACAGACACGTTGTACCAGGTGATGTGTCATGTGTGCATATGTTGAGTTGCACAGCCGTTCACATGTCTGCAACATATCGGTGCATGATGTATACTGTTACATGATGTGTGGAACTGCACTGTGACCCACAACAGGGCCATCTGACACAGGTGTGTTGTGAATAGTGTAACCCATGTTCACACAGGATACACACTGCTGCTGTTGGCAGCCATGCTGGTGGCTACCAGTGGTGCCTGCAGTGGTCATACAGACATACTGCACACAGTGTTTATGCAGGGATGTCCATTGTTGTGGATGATGTGTTGCTACGTGAAGGTAGGTGTGTGTTGTGAATGGTACACATCCAGATGTCACCATCTGGCGCAGTCATGGTCGTCGACTGCATCACACACATCCACAGTGGTCAGAACCCTGTCCTGAGAATGTGTGTCAGTCACCCTCGTACTGTGTGACATATGTACACATGGCAGAACACCTCCCACTGGCCGGATAACAGTGTCAGCTAGGATGGCTACGTGATGGCTGGAATATGCTGTGATAATGTACAATGCTGGTAGCCCAATGAAGTACCTGGAATCACACACAGTACGCCATGGCTGCCATGTAAACCATGCACAACAATGACTGTCTGACAGACACAAACAATGCGTTGAAATGTTGAACATGCACACATGAGAACACCCAATGAGGTATGTTGCACATATCGATGTACAACTGTCATCTATGGCCATAGCATGGATGCAGACGCACATGCCCCACAGGCAGTACCACGTGATGTAGGTAGGGGGGCATTGCTTGTGTACATGTGACAGTTGCTGTACCGCCACATGTCCTGCATAGCCGTCATGTAGGGGTAGCAGAGGCATGTGACTGTTGGACATGCCTGTACAGTTGACCATGTCCCACAGGACATGTGTTACGTGTGTACAACATGTGTTGTGCCGTCACCAAGCTGTGAAGTGTACGGCTGCCAGTGTACCTGTGTGACTTGTTCTGCGATGGGTGCAAAGGCACGTAGTACTGCATTGCATGCCCACATGCCTCACACAGGTGCATAGCCTGAACATACAATACAAAGAGGGTGTTGGATGATAGCAACCCACAAGAGGAGATGGGTATGGGTGGCAACCCACTACCACATGTTCGGGTACGGTGTGCATGTCTATGACACATTAGTACCCGAGAAGCTAGCGGTACAGCAGTACAGGGTTGCATGCATATATGTTCAACAATATCCCTGTGTGTCCCACCACTGGCCCGTGGACAGACAGACACCAACACAATGTGCAGATGTGATATGTGCACAGCACATCACCGATGCCTACTGTAGAACAGGCTTACTGTGTAGACATGTGCACAGTAGGTCTGCGCCAGCCGCACTCAAACACGTTATGTGCCAAACCACTCCAATAGTCCAGGCCATGCCACAGACGGACATGCACGCATCTGTGTATGTACGTCTGTGAATGTCTCCGGCATAGCAGTATAGCTGTGTCAGTGTTGTGAACAACATAATGAATGGGTTGTATGTGTGAGAGGTGTGTCATACCTGTATGGTCAGATCGATGATACCATCAGTGCCCCTGCTATGTGAACATCCCTGTCCCCATACATGGATACCTATGCTGTGCCCAACACCACGTTTCCCGTGGGAGGGATGGCGGTGTGCATTGCACCAGCAGACATGGGGGTGGCAGCAGGCACTGGATGTAGACATATGTGGTACCCACGTCAGTCCAGGCAACCATCCATGTGCACGGGATAGCAGTGTGTGGCCACATACAGCACTGTGTTGATCAATATCGCAGCATATAGCACCTGTCAGGGTTAAAGTGTATGCATGGATGTGCGATACCTGCATGCACCAGACACACCCCCACCAAGCAGTGTGCAGCCTACCTTGCATAAGGCCAGTGTCCACACCATGATGATAGACATGAGTAATGTCCATATACACATAGCAATGACATATGGAATGGACAACCACCCTGCAAATGTCATTACCCCCCAGGTGGATCACATCCCAGTGCCATGTATGTGGCATACCCTGCCATACCATGCAGCCCTACCCAGCAAGGCTGCACGTGCTATCACAGTCCTACATGGTGCGATGGACAAAAGGCACTGTCACTATCAACTGTCCACAGCAGTAATGTGGCGGTGATGCACCCTGTGGTGTTACAGGTGCTGTGTGTTGCTGTGGACAACATGCGTGTGCACATGCTATGCATGACCTTTCCTGCTAATGTGACATGGTTACACATTGTCCCATGTGTATCACATGTGCAACACAGGTGAGCTGTGGCAAGTTGTCCAACACCCGTACAGTGCTGTGTGGATGTACATGGCACAACACATGCATGTTCAGGTGTCCATGTGTATGTGTGCAGTGCCACCGCTGACGTTCATAATGGCCGCGTACGTGATGTCTAGTGACATATAACCAGCATCCAGGTGAACAGTAGAACTGTTGTCACATGGGGACCCGTGCCAACTGATATGGACACAGGTGCAGGCAGGTACACATGTCCACAGCAGGCTAACATCAACATGGTGCGTGTACAGTGTGATGAGGTGACACACAGATATGATATGACACCCACTGCTCAATGGTGTGACGGCAACACATCGGCTGTGTCACTGCCATGATGCATCGCAGAGATTGCTGTGCAGATGTTGTACATGTCATAGCAATGTATGTCCAGCAGTATGCCAGCACAGCATTGTAAATGTGACCTGTCACCATCATCATGTCTTACAGATAATTCCACGGTCCTGGCTGCCTGCCTTTAGCCGACAGGAAGATGAGGTGATAATACCGTTGCTCCATGATAACTATGACATCCTGTTCAGCCACGTGCCACTGCAGGCACAACAATGTGAAGACATGTGGCAGGATATGCGCAGGAGGGTGAACACCCTGGGCGGCCACAACCGCACATATCAACAGATCCGCAGGCACTGCACAGACCTAATCCGGCATGCGAGACAGCGTGCCGCTGCAATCGCCAGACAACAAGGTGGGACAGGTGGTGGGCCACAAACCCAGCCCCCACTCACACCCACGGAGGAGCTCCTGGCCAGTCTGGGGACACCCATGGAACAACATGCTGAAACCCTCGCATCCATCGTGGAGGTGGGTGTCTCCCAACCAACGAGCTTGGAGCTGCCTGGTAAGTCAGTGTTGCATGTATGTATGATAAGCGACGTAGGAGTGGGTGTCATAGTACAACACATAATATAGCAACACATGGTAGGTATATGGCCACACAAGATGCATACTACAGTATGCTATGTTGTGTTTGCAGACATGTGCATAGCACATGCTAACACACAGGTGCATGATGTGACATGCACAGTGCTTACCGTGGCGATAGTAATGGATAATGTGTAAACTTTTGTGTCGTCCCTATACAGGTACGTCTGGCGTGTCACACAGACATGGGTCTGTCGCAGGTAAGACTGTTGCTAGTAAAAGGCATAATATGGTGTATCGATATTCCCCATGTGTCCAGGTATGACATGCACACCTGGGTGTGCCCCAGTCACGGTATACAGGTTGCACCACCCGACACACACACCACCCATGTACAGTAGATACAACCGTTAGTATAGACCAGCATGCAACCACATAACCCATCGGTGTGATATGTGCAGTCAGCTATGCATACAATGGTGGAGGTGTTCCACAATGGCTGCATGTGTAGTATGCATCGGTATGCCTCTGTGGTATGCACACAGTACCACATAGTGAGCTGTGATCTGGCCAGAACACAGGTGTTACCACTTTGACCTATGCCCCTGCTTTGGGTGCACACGTTGTGACATGGCACATGACATGTCCCATGCAAGTGGATGTCTGTCTGCAACATTGTCACACCATGACATGACCTATGCACGACATAGCAGACATCCACAATGTCTGCATAGCCTTAGGGAATGTGACACCTCAGACTACTACGGTTGTATGTCACATGGGTCACCACAGGGCTGTGTGCACGATGCCCATCACACACATTTGTCGATGAACCAGACAAACATGGCCATGGGTGATACCTACAGGCATGTTGCCACACAGTACATCCGCAGTGGGTAGTCACCATTGCACCCTGTCCACACATAGTGGGCTCATCACTGTAGTGGACCCCCTGGACATCCGATGTGGTACACCAGAGAAATGGAATGCCTGTCTGCAGCCACTAGAGGTGCCACCAATGTCTACCATATACGTGCTGTTGAACAGCAGAACTGACTTGCAGACATGGTAACGCAATGCGTCCAGGTCACGCATCGCACAGAAACATACCTTTGTCCTGCTGCCGTGCAGTGGCACAGTGCCCGTACTCCCCACTGTACAGCTATGTACACAGCTCACACCAACCACACCTGCACAGACATCCTTGTTACACATGCATTCTATCTGTAGACTGTACACATAACACTGCACTGTGACATCCGTTGTGATGTGGTGCATGTGGTGGGACACCATTGACACATGTCCACATGATACCGCACATGTTTGCGGTGTACATGACATAGTGACGCCAGCCATGTGTACTGTTAACCCGCCCGTGGCCACACGGTGTATCACTGTGATGCATGCAAACTACCATGAATGTGTGTACTGCAAGCCTACTAAAAGACACCTGCCTGATGTAGTGTGCACTCCAGGGCAACATGCATACTGACACTATTAATGTCTGGGCAGCATTCACTGGGCTGTGGTGTGGGAATGCTGCATGCCACCTGCAATATCACATGTATGATGTGTCTGCATGTGTGTGTGTCCGCGTGTGTATGTCAGCGTGTGTGTGTCCGCATGTGTGTGTGTGTGTGTGTGTGTGTGTGTGTGTGTGTCTGTGTGTGTGTCTGCGTGTGTGTAATGTAACTTATGGTATGTCTTTGTATTCACAGGTGCTGTAGGTGCGTTCCCCTCCTGCGGTCCATCTGATGCTAGTGTCCCCACAGATACTAGCGGTGATGACCATGTGCATGAGGCACAGGCAGGGTCATCACGGTCAGACACTGTGCCATTGGAGAACATCACACTTATGTCCCCTTCATCCCCGCACACGGTTCAGATGCCGACACATACCACAACACCGTTGCCCATAGATGACGGACAGTCAGCGTCTGTTGACACCGAGCAGGAATGTGTGGTGGCTGCAGAAGGTGCGGGTACACACCATGTTGCCAGTGTAATGACTGGTGAAGTGCCACACAGGCATGTGGCAGGTGCTGCTCGTAGGAGGAGCACTGCTAGACATTCACCTGCCATACAGGGTGCAGCAGCTGGTATAACCAGACGCATGTTTCAGACTGTAATGGCGGTGCAGGCACGTGCCGAACAGCAGAACCAGGAAGGGCAGAGGCTGCAGAGGTCCGCAATCCGTTCCTTAAATGAGAACATCCAGTCATTGGCGAATGCCCAACAGCAGCTTGCCGATGTTCTGGATAGGAGATTAGGTGAGATGGCTGGGATCCTCGACCGTGGCATGGCCATCCATGAGCGTGAGCTGTCCGTGCTGGAACACCTGGTAGGGGTGAGGCGTAGGGCATGTGGGCGTAGGCCAGCAACACCACCAAGTGCAGGTCGACGTGTGAGTGCCACCTCCCATGCCCACCCACACAGTGTTGGTAGCAGCAGCAGTGCAGCTGCTGCTACACCAACCACACCAGGACACAGCAGGCCACGTGGACGTGGCCCTGGACGGTCCCAGCATGGACACGTTTCCAGCGGACATGTGTCATTGGAGAGTGGCCACTCTATACCTCCACCCGGTAGTGCCCGTGCGACCCCAGGCATGCACGGGTCACGTCGCTGCAGGCGGACACAGTGAGCTGTACCACCTGCACTGTACAGTCTGGGGCTGCCAAGTATACCCCGTTTAGGCATCACAGATGACTGAACTGTGTACACACATACCCACACACAGCAGACACAACTGTAGGGCTCCACCACATCCACATGCATTCTGCACAGTCATGCCCAGTAAATGCACAGGCCCTTACACACACACATGATGTCATCCATTGGTACAGCCTATGCCCGTGGCACACATATCACCCTGTGCATATGATGAAGCCTCTGCCGCAGAACTGTGAGCTACACCATCGGTGCACAGTTATGCAAACATATTCTGATGCACAGGGTGGACAAGATAGTGAGAGGTGTATGTGATACCTGTGTCCGCATAGTACGCAATGTGTATGTTGCGGTGGTTGTGTATGGCAGGTGACAGGTGCGTATGTGACGTGGGTGGTGCACTGACATCATGCAGCAGACATACCATGTAGTGCAGGTGCAGCATTCATTGTTTAGTGTACACGGTATGCGTGGTGGTTACATGTGTAGCACCATGTTGTTTCAGTTAACCCGTATGCCAATTATGGTGTACTTGCATGTGCCTACTGGGAGCACTGTTATCAGTTCCCCACGTGTAGTTGTGGGGTACCCACAGGCACATCTGGCAATATCAGCATAGCACAGGTACCCGCAACCGGCATGGACCCCTACATAGGTACATAGGCGCACATGTACATACCAGGCTATGTGCCCTACGGCATGAGTAATCCTAGCCAGAGTGTGTTTGGCTGCTAACACCCCTGAAGATGAGGATACCACATCCATCGGTCTCCTGTCCCCCATCCAGCACTGACACAGAGATGATGCCTGGTGCATACCTATGATCACACATCCACACGTCATGATTACTCCTGGACAAAGTCAGTCAGGGCCTCTGCTTCACATGGGCTGTCAATCCTCTCCGTGTGGTAGGGTGTGTCTGGGCGTTGACCCTGTTCCCCCAGCACATCCTAGTCATCTTCGTGGTGAGGTGTCTGACAGTTGCTTCTGTGCCCGTGTTTGCCTGGAGCCTAGGGGGTGGAACATGTCCATGTCACCCAGGTCGGACATGGCCGTGTATGTCAGGCACAGATCACCACAGAGCAGACGTGCTGGGAAGGTATACAGCCGGAGTCCCCTTGGTCAGGCAGCGTGTGACACATGTCCCAGCACCTTTATCCCTGCATCGTGGAACGTTTGTGGTCCTTCCGAGTGCCGCAGGTGTCAGGTTAGGTACAGCCCAGATGTGCCATTGTACGCAATCATTGGTCTGGTGTGTGATGTGTACAGGGGTACAATGAACACCCCTGATGTGGATGTGATTCCTTCCAGACCAGGTGGCCACAGTGGAATGTCTTCCCACCCACATTGGCATTGTGTGTGTTGACAGAGGTTACCGACAGGTGTGGTACCCATTTCCCTGAACACGTCCACCATGTTGAATGGATTACCACCTACATGTTACGTCGGGGCGAACATGTCCTTCCCACTGGGTAGGTCTGCACCTTCTCTGGCATGTAGCAGCAGGCCATGGCTCTGGCACCAGTTATCCATGTCTATGAGGCCCCAGGTGGATGTCCGTGTCAGATGGGGTGTTGGGTATGGTGGCCGGTGTGCAGTCATCTGCATACCTTGTCTGCCACAATCCCCCTATGTTTGCATGCACATTGGAAGGTCGAATGCCGAACGGCAGGGGGCCCAGGACTGAGCCCTGTGGGCCTCCACTCGAGACCAGCTTTGAGTGTGACACGGCACCAGGAACACAAACCCTGTGTGGTGTGACCTCCATCCATTCCGAGAACCATCGTGTGACATATGTCCCCACATGTACGCTGGCGAGCCTTTCCATGAGTCCCACATGGAGTGTGTTTTGAACGCTCCCGCCAGGTCATGGTAGTGTGTGCAAACCGACGTACCCCCATCAATGGCCTTAGTGACCGCTCCAGACAGGCCGGGCAGGTTTGGGAGGCAGGATCTGCCCTTGACTAAGTCGTTGTGGGTATGTTCCGGTATTGGCTGTACACCACTGTCTGTATTCATGGGCACCAGTATGGACCTCCCCGCAGCTTTGCAGACAAGGCTTGTCAAGCTGAAAGGGCGGGAATGTCTACAGTCCATAAGAGCACTACACTGGCGTAGTGGGACCACAGCTGCCGTATGCCATCCAGCGGGGACCTAGCCTGTAGTAAGGCTAACATGACACAGCGGCCTTATGTGTGGGGCGAGGGCCCCAATGAGGTTGGGTAGCACACAGCCAGGGACACCATCGGGGCCCATTGGTGCTGTGTTCACCGCCTAACAGATATCAGATCACTCCAGGGCATATGAGATGTTTTGGAGGCTAGACTCTGGTGGGATGGATACGTTCCTCTTGGGGGGGGGGTGGATGTATGCATGGAACATGTCCGCTGGTTTGTTGACAATGTCTGTGGGTGCAGTGACCGTTGTACCATTCTGGATTAATTCTGGCCATGACTGTGCTCTCCCACCCATGTCCCTACCACAGCTAAGGAAGGCCCTATGGTTGTCTCATGTGCCCTCTGCAGTACCACTCCCAGAAGCAGCCTTGGATGATTGTATGTGTGGCCGTATGTTAACGCCGGTATGAATGGGTGATGGCTTCCCTGGTACTGATATTGCTCTGTCATGTATTAGCTCCAACTGTTGATGTACAGTTTGTCAGTGGCTGGGGTCCACCAGACCATGTGCCTGCCTTCGGTGGACAAGGTCCTGATGTTATTATGATCGCTTGGTGCAGACATCCCTGGGGGTGCTCAGAGAAGGCATTCGTAAGGGTTTTGGCAGTGCGGCCTGTGTTCACCACTGGCATGGAGGACTTGTAGGGTACCACATCGGTCGTATGATGTGTGTGGTTTGCTGTGGAGAGGTCGTCACTTAGGTCTCCCATGCCGGTGTTGGGTGCAGGATGTGGATTACCAGTGGATCCACTATATGGTCTGACATCACCATTGAGGGATGTACATCCTGTGTGGAGCATATCCTCCCCATGTGTGATGAGCAGAACTGGTATACATCCCCCCCTAGTGGGTATGGTTCATGGCTGTTTCACAGCAGTCAGGTGTATGAACACCCGGGACCTGTGGCGTAGGGTGTTGTGTCATGGGTAATGTTCTCAGTCTATGTATGGGTGGTTGATGTCACCCAATACGGCGGTGTTGTTAGAGCATGCACACTCACCAGTGTCCTCAGGACGGCTGTGCAGGTATCCTGGGTTTGGGCGGGTGGTCTGTAGCATGCAACAAACTGTAGGGCAGTCCTACCCATGGTTAATTGCACCTGGATATTCCCCGCTGCAACGGCCACGTCTGTGGCATGGCCGGGTTGCTGTTGTGTGGCTGGACACACACAACGGTCCACATTCTGCCACCCATGCCGTCGCACCATGTGTATGCATGTCTGCTCTGTGCCAATTCTAAGTGTCTGAGCATGCCCAGTAAGCAGCTGTGTAGATGGACACACAGTACAGTGCACACCACGCCCGACTGCATTAATACCCCGGGTGCATGCCTGTTTCCCCTTTGCAATGGCCACGTCTGTGGCATGGCCGGGTTGCTGTTGTGTGGCTGGACACACACGACGGTCCACATTCTGCCACCCATGCCGTCGCACCATGTGTATGCATGTCTGCTCTGTGCCGAGTCTAAGTGTCTGAGCATGCCCAGTAAGCAGCTGTGTAGATGGACACATAGTACAGTGCACACCGCGCCCGACTGCATTAATACCCCGGGTGCATGCCTGTTTCCCCTTCACAACGGAAACGTCTGTGGCATGGCCGGGTTGCTGTTGTGTGGCTGGACACACACGACGGTCCATATTCTGCCACCCATGCTGTCGCACCATGTATATGCATGTCTGCTCTGTGCCGAGTCTAAGTGTCTGAGCATGCCCAGTAAGCAGCTGTGTAGATAGACACACAGTACAGTGCACACCGCGCCCGACTGCGTTGATACCCCGTGAGCATGTCTGTCACCCCTTTGCAACCGCTAGGTGTGGGAGGCATGGCCAGTACACCCGCCGGGGGTACACACGACAGTCGTCACCGATGTCTGCTACTAGGCGTGTAGCCATGGCCAATGGCATCCTGCATAGCCATGGTGACCATCCAGGTGACACATATGTGGCTGTCATGCCACATTGGCTGCCTACATCCTGCACGCCGGATGCCCTCTTATAGGGTATACTGTCATGTGGTGCATCCCGTATTCCTGTCGTGATGTACTGATCAGTAGTTATTTGGGAATCCCGACTGCAGCACTAACGTGTTACTGTACGGCCACCTTGGGATGGTAACAGGCTGCGTGACTGCGCACTCTGTCTTCATTCCCTATCAGACGCATTGCCTCTGCAGATGATACCACCCACCTAGGGGTATGCCTCCTGACAGTGCTGTGCTCAGTAATCCCGGTAGCGCATTCTGTAAATGCTTCATGCTGTAGTGAGTTCATGTAGGTAGGCGTAGGTTCGACTCTCGGCCCTTGTGTGTGTGTGTGTGTGTGTGTGTGTGTGTGTGTGTGTGTGTGTGTGTGTGTGTGTGTGTGTTTCCAGCTGCCTCTGCAGATGAATAAGCTTTTAGACGGTTCGCAACACATACCTTGGCTATTGCCAGCTATTCTCTTACGGGTGATGTCACCCGCCTAGAAGTATGCCTCTGACAGCGCTGTGCTCAGTAAACTCGGTAGCACGTTCTGTAAATGCTTCATGCTGTAGTGAGTTCATGTAGGTAAGCGTAGGTTCGACTCTCAGCCCGTGTGCGTGTGTGTGTGTGTGTGTGTGTGTGTGTGTGTTTCCAGCTGCCTCTGCAGATGAACAAGCTTTTAGATGCTTCGCAACACATACCATGGCTATTGCCAGCTATTCTCTTACGGGTGATGTCACCCACCTAGAAGTATGCCTCTGACAGCGCTGTGCTCAGTAAACTCGGTAGCGCGTTCTGTAAATGCTTCATGCTGTAGTGAGTTCATGTAGGTAGGCGTAGGTATGACTCTCAGCCCTTGTGTGTGTGTGTGTGTGTGTGTGTGTGTGTGTGTGTGTGTGTGTGTGTGTGTGTGTTTCCAGCTGCCTCTGCAGATAAACAAGCTTTTAGACGCTTCGCAACACATACCTTGGCTATTGCCAGCTATTCTCTTACGGGTGATGTCACCCGCCTAGAAGTATGCCTCTGACAGCGCTGTGCTCAGTAAACTTGGTAGCGCGTTCTGTAAATGCTTCATGCTGTAGTGAGTTCATGTAGGTAGGCGTAGGTTCGTCTCTTGGCCCTTGTGTGTGTGTGTGTGTGTGTGTGTGTGTGTGTGTGTGTGTGTGTGTGTGTGTGTTTCCAGCTGCCTCTGCAGATGAACAAGCTTTTAGACGCTTCGCCACACATACCTTGGCTATTGCCAGCTATTCTCTTACGGGTGATGTCAACTGCCTAGAAGTATGCCTCTGACAGCGCTGTGCTCAGTATACTCGGTAGCGCATTCTGTAAATGCTGCATGCTGTAGTGAGTTCATGTAGGTAGGCATAGGTTCGACTCTTGGCCCTTCTGTGTGTGTGTGTGTTTCCAGCTGCCTCTGCAGATGAACAAGCTTTTAGACGCTTTGCAACACATACCTTGGCTATTGCCAGCTATTCTCTTACGGGTGATGTCACCCGCCTAGAAGTATGCCTCTGACAGCACTGTGCTCAGTAAACTCGGTAGCGCGTTCTGTAAATGCTTTATGCTGTAGTGAGTTCATGTAGGTAGGCGTAGGTTCGACTCTCGGCCCTTCTGTGTGTGTGTGTGTGTTTCCAGCTGCCTCTGCAGATGAACAGGCTTTTAGACACTTCGCAACACATACCTTGGCTATTGCCAGCTATTCTCTTACGGGTGATGTCACCCGCCTAGAAGTATGCCTCTGACAGCGCTGTGCTCAGTAAACTCGGTAGCGTGTTCTGTAAATGCTTCATGCTGTAGTGAGTTCATGTAGGTAGGCGTAGGTTCGACTCTCGGCCCCTCTGTGAGTGTGTGTGTGTGTGTGTGTGTTTCCAGCTGCCTCTGCAGATGAACAAGCTTTTAGACGCTTCGCAACACATACCTTGGCTATTGCCAGCTATTCTCTTACGGGTGATGTCACCCGCCTAGAAGTATGCCTCTGACAGTGCTGTGCTCAGTAATCTCGGTAGCGCATTCTGTAAATACGTCATGCTGTAGTGAGTTCATGTAGATTGGCATAGGTTCGACTCCCGGCCCTTCCCTGTGTGTGTATGTGTGTGTGTGTGTGTGTGTTTCCAGCTGCCTCTGCAGATGAACATGCTTTTAGACGCTTCGCAACACATACCTTGGCTATTGCCAACTATTCTCTTACGGGTGATGTCACCCACCTAGAAGTATGCCTCTGACAGCGCTGTGCTCAGTAATCTCGGTAGCGCATTCTGTAAATGCGTCATGCTGTAGTGAGTTCATGTAGATAGGCGTAGGTTCGACTCCCGGCCCTTCCCTGTGTGTGTGTTTCCAGCTGCCTCTGCAGATGAACATGCTTTTAGACGCTTCGCAACACATACCTTGGTTATTGCCAGCTATTCTCTTATGGGTGATGTCTCCCGCCTAGAAGTATGCCTCTGACAGCGCTGTGCTCAGTAATTTCGGTAGCGCGTTCTGTAAATGCGTCATGCTGTAGTGAGTTCATGTAGATAGGCGTAGGTTCGACTCCCGGCCCTTCCCTGTGTGTGTGTGTGTGTGTGTGTGTTTCCAGCTGCCTCTGCAGATGAACATGCTTTTAGACGCTTCGCAACACATACCTTGGCTATTGCCAGCTATTCTCTTACGGGTGATGTCACCCGCATAGAAGTATGCCTCTGACAGCGCTGTGCTCAGTAAACTCAGTAGCGCGTTCTGTAAATGCTTCATGCTGTAGTGAGTTCATGTAGGTAGGCGTAGGTTTGACTCTCGGCCCCTCTGTGTGTGTGTGTGTGTGTGTGTGTGTGTGTGTGTGTGTGTGTGTGTTTCCAGCTGCCTCTGCAGATAAACAAGCTTTTAGACGCTTCGCAACACATACCTTGACTATTGCCAGATATTCTCTTACGGGTGATGTCGCCCACCTAGAAGTATGCCTCTGACAGTGCTGTGCTCAGTAATCTCGGTAGCGGGTTCTGTAAATGCGTCATGCTGTAGTGAGTTCATGTAGATAGGCGTAGGTTCGACTCCCGGCCCTTCCCTGTGTGTGTGTTTGTATCCAGCTGCCTCTGCAGATGATCAGGCTTTTAGACGCTTCGCAACACAAACCTTGGCTATCAGCGGCCATTCCTTTACGGATGTTGTCACCCACCTGTACATGTGCCTCTGATGGTGGTGTGCTCGGTGGTCCACGTAGCGCATTCCATACCTGTGTCGTACGTTTGTGCGTTTGGGTATGTGGGGGTGTGGTCAATCACCATGCCTGCCACATGTGTGTGTGTGTCCATGCTCCCAGCTGCATGGGTTCATACGGTATTGCCTTGTGGTTTAAGCAGAACACTCATATCCTGCCGCCATCCCTGTGTTTGTGGATGGTGGTACGCAGCTCGTGTACTGCTTGTGTGCCTGTTGTGGTCGGCGACCGCCGTAGCGTGTTCTCCACGTGCACCATGCTATGGTGTGGTGGGGTGATGCTGTGTACATTACACTCCCGGGCCTGCCACATGTGTCCGTCTGTATCTCTGTCATTGTATATGTACATACCTATGTTGTGCCCGTACTGCTGCTCTAGCATGGACAGCTGTCTTTCCCATGTATCGCATATTTGCACAGCTGACACATATAACTGTGGTACATTGCATATCCACTCATTGTCCATGCACTGTCCGTATTCCAGAACACCGTAATGACATCTGCTGGATATAGTGGCAGACAGCTATCCTTGCTGACCTGACAGTGTACCTGTACACGCCATACACCTTGTGTGTACTTGCCTAGTTATGGTGTGTGTATGTCTACCTGTGCTGTATGCATGGCCGTGTGTGTGTCCCGCTACAGCCATCTGTGCAGGTGTCGCCACTATGGGTAATCCTTGTGGACCGCTGTTTCATGTGCACGTCTGCACATACCTGCAGACTGTACTACCCCTCCTATGGCAGCGGACTTAGATCGACTGCTGCCCTAGGCTGTAGGGCTCCATGGCGCCCACCACCACAGCACATGGTGCCCCCATCTTGGTATACCTACAAGAAACACCTACTAGACAGGTGGCCCTACTAGTGCAGCGCCCTGGGCAGCCGCAGGATTGCTGTATGCCTACGGCCGGATATGGGCACATCACAAGGCATATGTCTACATTCGGTGTTTTACGACGTCCAGGTTATAATACCAGAGGGGGGACCTCATCAGCTATGCTATAGAATGCATATCTAGTTGGATTAGTAGGTGGAGGGTTGGCCACACACCAGGGCTGACCGATGGAACACTGATGAGGCCTCTTTTGAGAGGCAGGTGGAGCAAGCCCCCGTAACGGGAATGTAGTTTAGGTACAGATGTAGGGTTAGCACACATTTGTCCACTCTTTCAGTTCTGTACCACTGTATTACAGTGATATGCTATGCATATCTTCCATTTACATTGTTAAATCTTTGATTGATGAGTATTCGGCATAGTACAATATCATATGATACATGTGTTAATAGGATGCCTTCTGAGATGTTAACATATGTGTGTGTGTGGTTAACATTGCGTCTGTGCTTTCTATGCTGTGGTTACATGTTCATTGTTTGCACAGAAAGTAACACATGGAAGTGTAAGGGGGGATATATAAAGCCTGGACGCCTCTATGTTATGTGTAAGTCTCACGGAGCCTACGGGTGATAGCGCTTACATGTCTATGCAGTAACCTTTGTATACCACATGTGATCTGTCGTGGACGAAATGTCTACGTTGACTGTTTCATCTACCTATGTGTGTCTTGGTTTGTGTGCCATAAGGTGCCAGCGGGTCTTTGATGTTGATTAGGTGTATTCCATGGTCAATTGACATTAATCCTATTAATTCACTGAAGGATGTTCTTCATTGGTGGGAACGCCATAGTTTGACCATCGTATGGCTTTCCTAGCTGACGTTCATATTGTGCCATTGGTATGTGTTCCACAGGTCACCCATTTGTTCCGCGGTATGGGAGCGTGTGATCCCCATTTCGGTGCTGGCAGATTGAGTGCTGTGTACGCCGGTATTCGCACAGCGGTCTGGCTTTGTATGGGGAGTGTCTACTGTTGTCACTATCTGTATTTCCTGTGTTATGCCTCACTGCAGCTGTGTGGTTACACCAGGTTCGCGGTTATGGGTGCCATCTTGGTCCTACGCTTGTCCATCCCTAGCGATTGTCTACTGGACACTGGTATGGAGCAGTACACATTTCACACCTGCATTTAGCATCAGCCGGTGGATGCTTTGCACTATCAGTGGGGAGTAAGGCACGTGATACTCCCACATCCCTCCCATGGTGCGGGACAACGTATTATCTGCCAAACAACACCGAGCCCTGTTTCTGCATACCCAGGATCCCATGGCTGCAACCCTCGATGGTACCCATTACACATCCGGCATGTGTGCGGGAATGGGATGTGGACGCACCTCTATGGACTCTACAATCTGGGAATATCTGTACATATGTCCTGCATTCCGTGGACAGTTGTCGTCAACCCTGAACACGCTGGGGGTGCATATGTCTGGCTGTACCGTAGTCACGGCTGTCAGTTCTTTCGGGTCTCTCGATCGTAGCTGGTTGACATTGCGTACGGATGAATCTCTGGGGTCCTACTATGAACACCATTGTGCATATGTACAGTGTACACCTTGTCGGACTGTGTCCATCTGGCTAGTGGGTTTGACTGCTGCTGTATGTTCCCCAATCGCGGATGTCTGCTTGCTACCCATATTATATAGTGCTACTTTAACCAGGGTATTCTAAACTGAAACCAGATGGTGTAAATCCAATGATGCAGGCTAGGAGATGCTTTAAGTAATCCTCAAATGTCCCATTAGGATATGTCCGCCACTGTATTGTCAAACTGACACAACCAAAACATGTAGATCCTATTAATTCATTGACGGATGTTCTTTATAAGTGTGAACACCATAGTTTCAGGATCCTATGACTTTCCTACTTGACGTTGTTGGTGTGCCATTAGTATGTGTTCCGCAGGTCGCCCATTTGTTTTGCGGTATGGCAGCGAGTGAT
Source organism: Protopterus annectens (assembly GCF_019279795.1). Lineage (NCBI taxonomy): Eukaryota > Metazoa > Chordata > Ceratodontiformes > Protopteridae > Protopterus > Protopterus annectens. The sequence goes on along the minus strand of NC_056728.1, from coordinate 1,486,659,215 downwards.
CCCCATTCTTTTTCTGGCAGATTGAGTGCTTTGTACGCCGGGATTCGCACGGCGGTCTGACTTTGTATGTGGAGTCTCTACTGTAGTCCCTATCTGTATTCCCTGTGTTTTGCCTTACTACAGCTGTGTGATTCCACCAGGTTTGCAGTTATGGGTGCCATCTTGGCCGTACGTTTGTCCATCCATGGGAACTGCCTAATGGACACTGGTATAGGGCTGTACACATTTCACAGCTGCATTTAGCATTCTCCGGTGGATGATTTGCATTATTAGTGCGGAGTAACGCATATGCCATACCCACATCCCTCACACGGGGTGGGACAACGGATCATCTGCCAATCAACACCGAGACCCATTTCTGCATACCCACGATCCCATGGCTGCAACCCTCGACAGTACCCGTTGCACATCCTCCATGTGTGCGGGAATGGGATGTGAACGCACTTCTATGGACTGGACAATCTGGGGATTTCTGTGCATATCACCTGCATTTCATGGACAGCTGTCATCCACCATGAACACGCTGGTGGTGCATATATGTAGCTGTGCCGTAGTCATGGCTGTCGCTTCATCTGGGTCTCCCGATCGCAGCAGGTTGACATTGCGTACGGATACATTTTTGGGTCCTACAATGGACACCAATGTGCATATATAAAGTGTAGAACTTATTGGACTGTGTCCATCTGGCCAGTGGGTTTGACTGCTGCTGTATGTTCAGCAATCACGGATGTCTGTTTGAATACCCATATTATGTAATGCTACGTAAACCGGGCTTTCCGCCACTGAACCCAAATGGTGTAATTCCAATGATGCAGGCTAACAATTGCTTTAACTAATCCGCAGATATCCCATTGGGACATTCCCGCCTCTGTATTGTCAAATTAACACGAACAAAACATGTAGATCCTATTACTTCATTGAAGGATGTTCTTTATATGTGTGTACGCCATAGCTTAAACATCCTATAACCTTTCTAGTTGACGTTGTTGGTGTGCCATTAGTATGTGTTCCGCAGGTCACCCATATGTTCCGCGGTATGGAAGCGAGTGATCACCATTCTCTTGCTGGCAGATTGAGTGCTGTGTACGCCGGTATTCGCACGGCGGTCTGACTTTGTATGTGGAGTCTCTACTGTAGTCCCTATCTGTATTCCCTGTGTTTTGCCTTACTACAGCTGTGTGATTCCACCAGGTTTGCAGTTATGAGTGCCATCTTGGCCGTACGTTTGTCCATCCATGGGAACTGCCTAATGGACACTGGTATAGGGCTGTGCACATTTCACAGCTGCATTTAGCATTCTCCAGTGGATGATTTGCATTATTAGTGCGGAGTAACGCATATGCCATACCCACATCCCTCACACGGGGCGGGACAACGGATCATCTGCCAATCAACTCCGACACCCATTTCTGCATACCCACGATCCCATGGCTGCAACCCTCGACAGTACCCATTGCAAATCCTCCATGTGTGCGGGAATGGGATGTGGACGCACATCTATGGACTCGACAATCTGGGGATTTCTGTGCATATGTCCTGTATTTCATGGACAGTTGTCATCAACCTTGAACACGCTGGTGGTGCATATATGTAGCTGTACCATAGTCACGGTTGTCATTTCATCTGGGTCTCCCGATTGCAGCCGGTTGACATTGCGTACGGATAAATTTTTGGGTCCTACAATGGACACAAATGTGCATATGTGAAATGTAGAACATGTTGGACTGTGTCCATCTGGCCAGTGGTTGTGACCGCTGCTGTATGTTCCCCAATCACGGATGTGTGTTTGACTACACATATTATGTTGTGCTACGAAACCCATGTTCTACTACGATTAACCCAAATGGTATTAATGTAATGCTGCAGGTTGGCAACTGCTTTAAGTAATCCTCAGAAGGACCAGTAGGACATATACGCCACTGTATTGTCAATATAACACAGCCAGAACATGTAGACCCTATTGATTCATTGAAGGATGTTCTTTATAAGCGGGAACGCCAGTGTTTAAACATCCTATGACCTTCCTAGTTGACGTTGTTGGTGTGCCATTGGTATGTGTTCCACTGGTCGCCCATTTGTTCCGCAGTATGGCAGCGAGTAATCCCCATGTTGTTGCTGGCAGATCGAGTGCTGTGTCGCCGGTATTCGCACGGCGGTCTGGATTTCTATGGGGAGTGTCTACTGTAGTTTCCATCTGCATTTCCTGTGTTATGCCTTACTGCAGCTGTGTAATTCCACCGGGCTTGCAGGTATGGGTGCCATCCTGGTCGTAGGCCTGTCCATCCATGGGGATTGCCTACTGGACACTGTTATGACCTATACACATTCCACACCTGCATTTAGCATTATCCGGTGGATGCTTTGCATTATTAGTGGGGAGTAGGTCATGTGCTACACCCACATCCCTCACACGGGGCGGGACAAAGGATTACCTGCCAAACGACACCGAGCCCTGTTTCTACATACCCAGGATCCCTTGACTGCAACAGTCGACAGTACCCATTACACATCCTTCATGTGTGCGGGACTGTGATGTGGACGCACTTCTATGGACTCGAAACTTTGGGGATTTCTGTGCATATGTGCTGCATTTCATGGACAGCTATCATCAACATTGAACACGGTTGCGGTGCATATGTCTAGCTGTGACGTGGTCACGACTATTGGTTCACGTGGATGACGATGAAGGCTGGCACGCATTCCGTACGGGAAAATTTTTGGGTCCTACAATGGACACCAATGTGTATATGTAAAGTGTAGAGCTTGTCGGACTGTGTCCGTGTGGCCAGTGGGTTTGATTGCTGCTGTGTGTTCACCAATCGCGGATGTCTGCTTGACTACCCATAGTGTGTAGTGCTACGGAAACCATGTTTTCCGAGACCGGAACCAAATGGTGTACGTCCAATGTTGCAGGTTAACAACCGCTTTAATTAATCCCCAGAGGTCCCGGTTGGGAAGTATCGCCACTTTATTGTCGGAACGACACCTCCAGACTAGGTAAATCACGGGCACTTTGGCACGGTCTTAACGGCCATTTGCAAATGTAATTAGCAGACACGTGTCAATACATGTATAATAATACATATTGTCATGCCGTAGTTAATGTATGTTATTTGGACAATGGCTTCTGCTATTGACATCCGTTGCTGTGGGTGTTGCCGGTTACCATACACATGGCTTTCTCAAAGGGCGAATTCACAATTCTGAACACTACTGTGGTCTCCTTTAAGGACCCTGAGCCAGTGGTCAACAGTACTGCAGCCACTGCATCACTTACATATGGCATCTGCCGGTACCTACAGGACTGCATGGATCAGGCATTCCCTTACCCAACTGTGGTTCATTGTACCAATGCCAAGCATCCAGTGTGGTGTACCCCAGCCATACACAAGCTGTACAACGAGAGGAGGTGGCTACTACAAGGCAGAGCAGACACCTTGTGAGGTATGACACCCTTGGTCATTATATGTGTAGAGCTACAGGCTGTCATGACATGGTCCGGGCACGTTCCACAGATATATCTCCATGGACCTGGCTGACAATCATACAGCCTTCATTTGCTATGCTGGACACCTGGGAGGTCACTCCCACATATGCTCTGACTGGGTTCACGATGATGTGGAGTTTACTCAGCATACACACATTGCCAACATACGGGCTGACAGGTTCGGTGAAGACATCTCCACACCCCCCCCCCACATGAAGAGATGTCTGTACCGGCGGTTTGTGGTCCCCGAATGTTCTGTGACGCACGGGTGGAACATGCTCTCTCCAGGGTAGTGTACATAGCATCCATGGGACCAGCTGGTGACCCGACTGTGTACTCCACGATCTCATTGAGGAATTAGGCCCACAGTTAGGACAGCTGTTTATTTCTAGCCTCACCTCAGGTAACGTACCCGGGTTGTGTCGCACGGCGACTGTAGTCCAACGTCACAGGGCCAATGCCTCCACTGACCCTGGTTATTACTGTCCCATTACCATGAGGAGACCTATCTGCAAAGACATGGGAAGGGATCATACTGCGGCTCGTAGATGAAGGCATAGGGGACCTGCATACTTTGCATCCAACCCGGTTTGGCTTGGTCAGGGGCGGTTCATGCATTTAAAGCATGGTTGACGTTTTCGGGACAGTCACCGAGGCCATTGATGGGGGTCTTGCAGTCCATACAGCCTAATTCGACCTGGCAAAGGCCTTCAACACAATACCCCCCTCGGGTATCATTGATAAACCCATCGGCTTGGATGTGAACACGTACATCGCAGGATGGGTTGTAAACTGGCTATGTGACACCGCCCACGCAGTCATAGTTGCTGGCAGCATGTCGGACCTACTACCTGTCGCAGGCGGTGTCCCACGGGGCTCTGCCCTGGGTCCACTCCTCTTCTACATCTACATTTCCACAGTACAGGCACACACAGGGGTGTTATGGGCGACATTGTTTGTAGATGACTGCAAACCGGGTGCCATAGTGGGACGGACATCTGACACAGATATCCTTCAAAGGGGCCTCCCAGATATGCATATCTGCTGTCAGGGACATGGCCTACAGCTAAATGCAAGGTAATGCAAATTCATACCCGTCGAGGAGAACAAGGTCACCCCTGTCCGGCATATGGGTGGCAGTCCACTGAGCGCGGGGGTAATTACCAGGGATCAGGGGACACAGGTTGTCGGTCACCATTCATTCAACACACACGTTGCTATCGTGGTTCGGTAGGACTTCTACATTGCCCACCTGTTTGTGCAGGGATTCACATCTAGATCAGGGTAGGTCATTGTCTCCTTGTACTCATTACGTGTTACACCTATGATTGAGTACATTGCCCCATTCAGAGGGTATCTGACCCGACACCTACAGCAGCTGGGAAGGCCTCATAGGTTAATTGTCATACAGATGCAGGGTGTCAGGGATTTGTGTAATGCTGCCCCACTGTTAGGACCCCTGCTCCATTCGGTCAAATACCTCTTGTTTGGTGTTGACCTGTGCCTGACATACGAGGCCATGTCGACCCATATGTCATGTCTATGCTTCACCTACTGTATCTACATCCCTCAGAACCACAAGGGCAGGTGACGTGAACCTTGACCCGGTCATTAATAGGATGTGTTGGAGTGACACATACGTCACCCAGACACTCACTATGCTGTGGATCTACATCACAGTACATGTGAGGCAGAGTTCCTTGCTAGCCTTGTTCAAGGGGATCTTGTCCGTTGGATGGGGGATTGCAGATATACCCCAGGGATTACATCATTATCACTGCTTGACAGAGGTACGGCAATATCATAGGCATTTTATCTCCGGACCGGAAGGTTGGCAAAGGAATCCTAACTATGGACTAGGGTTATGGCTGACCTTGGGTAGATAGCCTACCCTGTACCTATGGACCTATGAACCTATGTTCATAGTTTGTCCCATTTACACTTGTCTATCCCCTATCCTCTTTCTCATGTGTATATTTCTGTGGCACGTGATTGTCCTCTGTATTACCTGCAGGTATGCTGTCTACAGTGCACATACATCACGGTTGATTACAGTGTATCTGTGTCCATACCACTGTGATACTGAGGACTACCACACATCCTTCACAACATTACATGCATATGTCCATTCTATTATTCTTTGGCCTATGGGGGGGTGTTAAGGCAACGGTTACACGTGTCCCTGTTTGTGCACGCTTCATGGTGGTCTTTGACCAGCCTCCGTTGCGGTCGTGGGATGGACGGTAGTGTTGCTGTGTGTTTGGCATGTGTTTTCATTGCCGGTACATCTGTGGGAGGTGTGGTTGGCACATGTTCCTCTTTGCAGGGAGCCCCATCCTGGGGTTTTGTGTCATGCATCTACACTTGGCACATGCCATATGTCCTGTGCTATTCCCACAGTTGTGTATGCCTTCATGCATTACTACTGCGTGTTACTGGCTGTTTGTATGTGGTACACATGGCGACTGTGGTGGTTGGCTTGGCCTATTCCCATGCTAGGGCATACACATCTGTCAATTAAGCTGTTAAAATCAGACTGTAACACTCATTAGGCTTTTCAAAATGACAGTCAATAACACAGGAAGCTCAGTTTCACAACGTTTTAATAGTGTACACCAGGAGGCAAATAACTATGCAGTACAAGTATAGAGTTTTGTCTGACTCTATACAGGAAGCAGCTCTATGTGTATTGTGTTTACAATCAGCTTTTGCCCACATTAATGAAGTGGTCAGTCACAGGGCATTTACATCACTATAGTCCACAATATTCTATTCATACGACGGTGCTAAGGTAATGCTTATTAAATGTTTTCCCATGAGAATATCACAGCCTTGCAAGGCACCTAGTCAATTAGAAAGTCCTTCTGTAAATGTTGCTCTGTCAAGGTTCCAAGCCTGTTCGGATACAATAGTCAGTTCATTTCCTACTAGGTTCCTTTGTCTCTCTGGTGAGCAGCTGTACTCTATCTTCGATAGAGCTCACAAGGCCATCCTCCTCAGTGGAAGGAAGAAAGATATACATGTACATACATTTATTATTCCCTAACCCAGCGGATAATTAATGCTGAATGAAATACGCCTGCTGAACTGGTTACTGCCAGGGTCAGAGTTCAATCACACTGCAGCTACGCTTCAGGCAATTACATGCATGATAAGTTCTACTGCCATATTGTAAAATAGAATACAATGCATTATACACTATTTGCTTCTAAACTAGCACGTCATATATGTTTAGATATATATTTTTCTAACATTCTCCCTCCTTTTAATGCTTTTATTCTATCCAGAAACATATACAACATTATTTCATTCCCTAGCCTCTTCCTCTCTGGAACTTTTAACTAGGCAAGTCATTTGTTTTACATTTCAGAAAGAATTTCATTTGGTATTAACAAATTCCACTCCAGGTCTTGATAATTAGTCTCGGTTACAGATACGTCAACAGAGTCCCTAACTAATCCTTTCATACAAGGTATCCCACAACAGACACATGCTCCCAATATGAGCAAAACAACACAAATGTCAATCAAGATATTCATTATGAGTGAACCCCATCCACCAAATGGTTTCTGGAAATAGTTCGTCAGTGGGTTTGGGCCTGGTTCCGCCATGGCTGATACCTGCTGTATTACCTCTAGGTGGTCCTTGCTATCGTGCTTATTATGTGGTATATACACACAGCAGTCTTCTTTGATGAGCGCGCACGTACCACCTCTCGCCGCCAGGGTGCAGTCAAGAGCCATTACATTTTGTAGCACAACAGTTCTCATTGCATTCAGTTCATCAGTCACAAGTTCGAGAGCGTAAAAGTCGCATTGCTCATTACTTCGAGAGGTTTTGATAACTTCCTCAGTTCCCTGATTGATTTCACTGCTCCATAAGCTGGGATTATTCCAGCCCAGGATATAACCCTGTCACTCAAGTCCATAGGAGTCAATTTTCCTTTATCTCTTACAGAAGAATGATCTTTCCAAACAGCTTCGATTTCACCCACTGGATTAGTAGGTTTCTCGAGTTCCCAGTTCTTCGAGCTATATCTCTTACATTTCGTATCATACCCAGAGGCAATTCTGCAGTATGTCATATGGCTGGAACCAGATAACCCAAAAAACAACTGCCGGACCAATTCTCAGGTAACCATTGATATGCTTTTTTCCCCACAAACAAAATAACAATATTCTACTTTACTAATGATGCGGGTTAAGTCTGCATGTAACATTTACCTGTCTATAACAGACAACTGTTTATATAATTCAGGATGTTTCTGCACATCTTTCCACGTTGTTCTCATTAAGCTTAAATACGAATCATAAATCGTGCTACAACTAGTACTGTGATCTTTGGCTTTTATATGACATTTGTAAGACACAGTTATGTTACAATTACTCCCACCAACTTGGATTGTATCATGTTTATAAAAACAAACAATTCCTTTTTGTGTAACAGGTAAGTACAGTGCCACTTTGTCCTGTGATCTCACAGAACCTGTATCAAAAGGTAGATATTCACAAGTCTCAATTTATCCCCAAGGGGACAGCAGACATCAAAAGTCCTCCATATGCTGTAGGTATGGCAGTACAAACCCAGCAATTTGAAATGTTCATAGTCTCTACATGCACACGCTTCATGGCTAGGTATGTGTTGAGGTTTGGATGCCAATCTGTGGCCAGTTCATCACGTTTCATTATTTGTATCTGTGTAGTTATATGCAGGAAAGATCCCAGCAAAAGAAAAGTCACCACAAACATGGTTAATAGGTGTATGATCAGTAGGACAGTAAACCAATGTCTTTGGGGTTGCTTTGTATTGTTATACACTCTGCCCCTGGTCATTCTGTCTCTGTGGTATATCGGCTACGACATGTAAATCAGAGTGGATATTCTTTACCGGTTTGCAAAGGGTCAGGTGAACCCAGGACAACCTCTCCGCAACCTTTACTGCAGTAGGCGTTGCCAACAGTACCTGGTACGGACCTTCCCACGTTGGACTCGTCCGGTTACTTGTTTGGATAACAGTCAACCACAGCCAGGATCCTGGAGTCAGCTCTGCATCCGGCTTCGTTTGTTCTTTATCTGAAAAAGAGTTTAACTGCAAAACAGTGTTATTGGTTAACAATCCTCTCATGTAACTGGCTAATGAGCCATCGACCTCCAGCTCTGCAGGCATGAGAGCTTTCCACTGTGGCACATAATATGCCATTCCAAATACTACTTCAAAGGGGGTCAAACCCTTTACATTTGGAACTGTTGTCGTGCTCAGCAATGCTAGAGGTAGACAGCAAATCCAATTCGTCTGGGTGTCACACATCAACCTCCTCAACTTATTTCTCGAAATCCCATTGTACCTCTCCACCAGTCATGCTGACTGTTGGTGGTACGTGCAATGATTATTCAAGGAAATCCCAAAGTATCCCCCAGGTTGCTGGATTGTCTGGTTCACAAAATGTGTTCTATTGTCACTGTAGCTTCTTTCTGGTATGCCAGATCTAGGGATACTTTATTTTACTGGGGCCTTTGCCGCTGTTGCTGCATCCGGATTCCTGGTTGGAAATGCTTCTACCCATTTTGAAAACATATCTATAATCACTAAACAGTATTTCTTCCCTTCACATTTATTCAGCTCTATAAACTCCATACAAATAGTATGGAACGGATATGGTGGTGTAGGGAAACTCCCTCGCTTCGGATGGAATGCTCCCTGTGCATGATGTTTACTGCAAATATGACACGCTGCTCAAAATGTTTGTATGTGGTTCCTAATTCCGTATGTTAGGAATATTCTGTTAACCAACTGTACTATCCCCCCTGTTGAGACATGGCTCTGCCCATGGCTCAACATAGCCGCATATCTAAATAAATTAGACGTTAATATTGGCTTTCTCACTTTGGAGATGTACAGTCCGTCTTCAAGGATTGCTCCTCGTCTTACCCACGTCTGCTTTTCTGCTTTCGTAGTTAATGTTTGCATTGTTTCTAACATTTCTAAATCTAGAATCTCTGAGGATTGTCATTCCTCATTCAAAAAGAAAGTTTCTGAGTGTGAGGCTGCTTGTTTTGCAGCTGCATCAGCTCGTGCATTACCTTTCGTAATCTTATCCTGTTGCTTTGTATGAGCTGCACATTTACAATTAGCTACTTTAGTAGGTAACTGAATGGGATCTAATAAATTCAAGATCAATTGTGCATGATTAATCAGTTTACCAGTGGATGTTATCATTCCCCTATTCTTCCACTGCTGCGCATAAACATGCACTGTAGAGACAGCATACTGACTATCGGTATATATGTCCACACATCTGTTTTTCGCTAGAGTGCAAGCACGTGTTAAAGCTATCAATTCTGCTGCTTGAGCAGACAAGTTATGCTGCAGGGGTTGGGCTTCTACAATCTCAATATCAGTAACTACTGCATAACCTACTTGATTCTTTCCTGTAGGACCCTTTCTACATGATCCGTACACATAAACTGTCACCTCTGCATCATCTAAGGGTATATCAGTAATATCCTGTCTGGGTAAAATTATTTGCTCCATTTCCTGTAGGCAACTGTGTGGTGTGCCATACACAGGTGTCGGACGTGACGTTGATGGGTTTAATGTTGTACAACGTTCAATCACCATATGAGGTTGACTCAGGAGTATGGTCAAACAAGAAAGATGTCTAGCACGGGTCAGGAATGCTATTTTCTCTTGCAGCTAAATTATCGCAACTGCATGAGGCACTCTCACAGTGAGAGGGTGGAATAATACCATTGATGCCGAAGCCTGTACTGCCATGGCTGCTGCAACAACTGCCTGTACACAATGTGGCAATGACCGTGCCACTGGGTCCAACTGCGATGAGTAGTAAGCTATGGGGCGTTGCTTACTTCCATGCTGTTGCGTCAAGACTGACGTCATATATCCCTGCTTACAATCTACAGTCTGAAAACATCTGTTATGATAATTCGGGAGACCTAAAACAGATGTTGAAGCTATCAATCGTTTTAGTCTGCAGAAAGCTGTTTCTGCTACTGGAATCCAGTGTAGTATATCTTGTGCTGCCATAGGTGTATTAAAGATTAAAGCAGACAATAGAGCCGATTCAAAAGCATAGTTTGGTAATCAGCTTCAACAAAAGTTAGTCGTCCCAGGAAGGACATCATTCCCTTCTTGGTAGTTGGCTTGGGTGCTTGTGAAATTGCTGCCTTCCTATCTTCATCTAATGTTCTACCCTCCTTGAATACCAAATATCCCAGGTACTTGACCTGTATTCTCCGAAGTTGCAATTTATGCTTGTTTACTTTCTGTCCCTGTTCTGTTAAATATTTCAATAATGCTATTGTATCTTCCCTACATTGCTGCTGGGTAGGGGCCGCAAGCAGGATGTCATCCACATAAAGTAGAACTTGACTGCCCCCGGGTGGAGTAAACCCCGGCAGGTTGCTAGCCATCTCCTGTGAGAATATTGTTGGACTTTCACAGTATCCCTGCGGTAGACGAGTATGGCTGTATCTGTTACCCTGAATGTAAATGCAAACCAATACGGACTATCTGGATGTATAGGTATTGAAAAGGAAGCATAGCTTATATCTACCACGGTAAGATACTTCTGTTGCGGGTTCATATCATTCAATATAGTGTGTGGGTCTGGCACCATCGGTACCCTAGGTATTATTGCATGATTTACAGCATGTAAATCCTGTACCATCCGCCATTCCCCGTTTGCTTTTCTAACAGGAGATAGAGGGGTATTGCATGGTGAATAGTGATTACTTTGTGGATGGGGAATTCCCTCTGTAACTTTCCGGATATCTTCCGGTGTCCACGGTCTATACACTAGGGGAGTTGGGTCCTGGCCTTCCTGTCCTGCCTGAGGGTTCGGTACTTCAATTAATTGACAGATTTCCTCACTCTGTTCTAGTGACTCTCTTCTTAGTTGAGTGTCCCTAGGTGTTTTACGTGTTCGGGATGTAGTTTCAATAGTTCTCTTACAAATGGTTGTTGTGATACCTCTGTTGCCACAGGATAACGTGGGGGGGACTAACCTGCCCTCCCGCTTTATATCCTGGATGTGGTATCGGAGGGGGTGGAGGGGGAGGGGCCATCGCTACTACTGTATTATTATCTTCTTTGTCTACGTATGATGCTTTCGCATTTTTAGTCTTCTGTTCCCTTCGGTTCACTACCTCAATCCACCTATGTGCTTGAGGGATACCCAAATGTCGCTGTTTTTTCGCCTGAACATCTGCGTCACATTTTCAGTGATTCCAATGTTTCACTAACGATATTTTGTCTAATATACCATCAAAGTCATATTTATTACCCCATTTTGCAAAATATCTCACATTATCTGCTCTCTGCAATTGCATATACTTCGCATCATCCGTCAAAGGTGGATCTCACGATCTCTTAGTGCACTAATTTCCCATGTCTTCTAAACGACTGTTATGTAACCCTTCTCTCGTACCACGTGGTATCTCCTTCCCTGTATCCACTGTAGTGTCTACAATGACTATTTACTCTACTCTGTGTTCCCCTGATCTATGTCCAAATGTAAAACTACTTGAATTGGTCTTCGACCTGCTATCACAACTGTTAACAAAAACACAATGTAGCCTGGTCCCTGATCTACAACAGAGACAAAGAGGCAAACTCTCCTTACCTGAGCCTCCCGTTTATGACTGCACGTTTTCTTCTTGGGATCGAGTTTTCCGCTTTTCAGCCACAGATCAGAAAGTGGACAGCCTCTTTACACACAACAATTCAGTCGGAGGTCTTTTCACTCAAGAAGAACCATTTAGGCAACTTCTCCTGCGCAGATTTCTTACCACCCATGCACTCTGACCTGTAGCTTACCAAGGGAATTCCGGCTAAGAAGGACCACAATGTCAAATAAGTTGTTAAAATCAGACTGTAGAAATCAGTAGGCTTTTCTAAATGACAGTCAATAACACAGGAAGCTCAGGTTCACAACGTTTTAGTAGTGTACACCGGGAGGCAAAAAACTATACAGTACAAGTATAAGAGTTTTGTCTAAATCTATACAGGAAGCAATTTGTTTATATAGTGTTTACAATCAGCTTTTGCCCACCTTACTGACGTGGTCAGTCACAGGGCATTTCCATCACTATGGTCCGCAATATTCTATTCATACGAGGGTGCTGAGGTAATGCTTTTAAAATGTTTTCCCATGAGAATAACACAGCCTTGCAAGGCACCTGGTCAATTACAGTGTCCTTCTGTAATTGTTGCTCTTTCAAGGACCCTGGACTGTTCGGATACAATAGTCAGTTCATTTATTAATATGTTCCTTTGTCTCTCTGGTAAGGAGTTGTACTCTATCTTCGATAGAGCTCACAAGGCCATCCTCCTCAGTGGAAGGGAGGAAGATATACATGTACATACATTTATTTTTCTCTAACCCAGCAGATAATTAATGCTGAAAGACATAAGCCTGCTGAACTGGTTACTGCCAGGGTCAGAGTTCAATCACACTGCAGCTAAGCTTCAGCCAATTACATGCAAGATCATTTCTACTGCCATATTGTACAGTAGAATACAATGCATTATATACTATTTTGCTTCTAAACTGGCACTTCATATGTGTTTCTATATATATTTTTCTAACAACATCCATCCGGCCATATGCATGTTATTCCGTCCTTTGCCTTGGCCGTGGGTGTTTGGCCGTCCGGCAACGCTACTCTCCACATGTGATGTCCCACCTTCCCCTTCTGTGCCTGTGGCACCCTGTTAGGATGTCCTGTTTGGTAGGCAGATGTTCCGCTATATGTGTTTGACATGTCTGCATAGCTAATCATTGGTACGGTGGTTTAACATCCCGACTTGTCCACATGTGTACAGTTATGTGCACCGTGGCGTGTGCAAGCCTATGGTGTTTGGACGGGTCCATATCACATGCGGGATGTACACATTCTGCCGACACATTCACATGCAGCCATTTGCATATCTGTACCTGAGGTGGGTTGTTAACATGTGGGGTACATATTTGCCCGCATGGCACTGCCTAAGACAATACTTCTTACCACATTTCAGGTATGCCCATTGTGTGTAGGTGTGTAGCTGCGCAAGGCTGCTAGCTGGGTTGGGTGCACGGTCGTACATGGGTGGGGGTTACATGCTATAATGGGGCTATTGTGTATTACATTTGCATGCATGGGTTCTGCTTCTGGATATTACACTTAGACATACGCAGTCCTGTGTATGCGACGAGCACGTTGCTGGGTATGGTACATGTTGCTATGCACATGTTTGCCTGTGTTTAGGGTATCTTGGTTCCTTCTTGTTGTTATGTCGACACGGCTACCCGGCTGTGTACTCTCACTACTGCTGGTGACCATTATGGTTGCCACCTTTTCCAATGCCCAAAGTGGGACATCTTTTGTGGAAACATCGGATTTTGCAGGACAACACATACCCACAGCAAGTAGAGATGACAGAACTTCACTTTTTTGACAAAATATACGCTTATTCTCATAGCATTTGGGTTGCTTATTCTGTTTCTTATGCCATGTATGTGTTTCATATACAAAATATATGTTTTATGCTACTATTAAAGGTATATTGAGGGAATATTTTTGTCCGGAAATCTCAGGTCATTTGACATTTTTCGGTTTTTGGCGGGACACAACTGTCAAATGAAGGACTGTCCATAGCAAAGTGGGACAGTTGGTAACCCTGGTGACCATGCCCATGTCGCTACTCCTATGTCGGTGCGGCGCGCTGACATGCTGCGGTACACCTTCTCTGGGTATGCCCACTGACAGTGCATTGCGGGACGAACACGGTATTACGCGTATCCTTTGTTCCTTGGGCGGGTACACTTAGGGCTTCGTGGGTTGTGTTTGCTTCTCCGTTTTGTTGGGACGGGTACTATGTTGCATACTCTGCGTGCATTTCATTCTGCACGGGCCCTGGCTGGTGCCATTACTATTATGGGCGGCCTGTGGAAATCAGCACTTTAGGTTGCTCATCGCCTGCCGGCTTAGCCACGCCTCTGGACGCATCCTACTTGGGCTCGCTCACGTAACCTACGCACGTGTCTGTGGTTGCGGCGCGCACTCATTACTATGCATATGGCGCTACTACGCCGACTATTCACTGCACCGCCGGCGGAGGCCTTACACCGGCCTTGCGCCGAGCTTCATGAATCCCGGGGACAGTCACACACAGACACACACTCACACGTGCACACATACATACAGACACACACAGACAGAGACAGAGACACAGGCACACATTCTCAATAATTGCCAATAAATGCATTGCTTAATGTTTTTCAATAACCCCAGGCAGGACTTGTGCATTAAATTAGATAAAGCAAATTGTTTATCAAAAATAAAAATCACAATTACACCCCTTCTAAATTGTATAACTTTTAAATTACTTTTTCTACAGCCCCAGCAGCAAATAAGCTTAAATCAAGACAAATCACCTACCCTCTCACATCAAACTCTGACAGCACTAGTAATTTTCCAGGAATTACATTCCCAACAATCATTGGGAAAACTTAAATTTGACCTACACATAAACAATAACATCAAAAAAATACACCAAAAGCTTGGTGTGTTCTACAGGCACCAACACATTCTTAACCTCTCTACTAGATAACCCCTTGCAACTACCTTTTTATTACCCTCTCTCCTCTATGGTGCCCTTCTCCTCACTAATATCAAAAATTCTGCAAAATCCAAACCTGATATTTGTTACAACAGAATAGCCAAATTTGCTGCCGAGGCCAAATTCTTGTCCCCATCACTGTAACTCACTGAAACAATTAGTCTGACTGGAACTCACCACCACCTCTCATTCATCCAACCAACTACAGTGCACAGAATAATCTACAGACCCACAGACTGTCCTGTTCTCTCAACACTACTTGTCTAATACCAACCCAGCAGGCAACTAAGATCTGAAAATCATCTACATCTAAAAGTAGAAAAGCCAACCTTACCTGCTGGTCAACTCCTCTATTCCTTCACCATCGCCAAATGATGGAACTCACTTCCACCTTCTGTAAGAAACATAGGCAGAACTACCACCTTCAAACAAATACTGAAAAATCACCTCAACTCTTCCTGGCTATGTACCTGGTCTGTAACCTAACCTTCTCCTTATATGATAACTAAATTAATTTTTGCTACATCTGACTGATGATATTTTCTCCATAATTATTATTTTTCATCATTTGTTGATACTGGTACAATAATGCTGAGTAATATATCTCTATTTATACCTCTCTGAATGAATTCATCTGGCAACCAACAAAATTCCTGCTTTTATGTATATATTCTATATATATTACTGTAATCACTATATGTAACGCTGTATCTACTTTTGTACCAATTAGTGTTTAATATTTTATGTATCTGTGTTCTTGTCAGAGCTTTTCTCCTTGGGTCTCCACTGAAAATGGGCTATTTTAGGCCCTGCGGACTTTCCTGGTAAACAAATGCAATAAATAAAAATAAATAAAATAAAAAGGTCCTCTACAAATTAGCATCAGCAGCATGAAACTTAATGCTGTAACACCTTATAAAAATGGAAATGTTTCAAGGAAACCTTGTTGCAGCAACTTACAAACAAAAACAAATGCTAGGGTTATAACACTGGATACATGAATAAACATAGTTCCAAGTATAATCTTTTCCTGTGCCTTTGTAGGTTGTTCAGCTGCTCTTACTGTAACTGTCTTAGTTGCTCTTCTGCATGCTGTTACCTGTTCAGTCGCTCTTACTCTGCACTTATTACTGCTTGTTAGTTGCCTTCTAATTTACTGCCTTCTGCACTTGTTTTTTAGTCATTTGTTAATTTAATTGCATTTATTTGAACTGTATTTGCCATAGTGTTGCTACACACTTGGGTGTGCTGGCCTGCACTACAATTTGAATTGTATTTACTGCTGTATTAGCTGCTTTTCTGTAAAAAAAAAAAAAAAAAAATCTGAGCTTGTTTCCTGCCTTTCCTGTAACTAGTCAAGTCCAGATACAGACTTGCTGTATCCAGGACTTTTGGTAAACTTCTGAGCCCCCCAAGCCTTTCTGTGTTGGAGGGAAGCCTACTAGCTTATCAGTGGGAGTGGTAAGCACTATGTAGCCTACCCTCCATGGGAAGACTGAGATTTGGCCCAGAAATTGTAGTTTATTTGGCCATTTGGGCAGTTTTCCATCTCTTTCAACTTGCTGGCTTAAAAGCCTAAGTTTGTATTTGTTCCCCGCCTTTCCTGTAACTAGTCTAGTCCAGGTACAGATTTGCTCTATCCAGGAAACTTTGTAAGCTTCTGAGCCCCCCGAGCCTTTCTGTGTTGGAGGGAAGCCTTCTAGCTTATCAGTGGGAGTGGTAAGCATTAGGTAGCCTATCTACCGCAAGAGGAGTGGTTCCTGGCCCAGAAATTGCAGCTATTGGCCATTTGGGCAGTTTTTTTCCATCTCTTTCAATGTTCTGGTTTAAAAGCCGTACTTGCGCTTGTTTCCCACCTTTCCTGTAACTAGCCTAGTCCAGATACAGAGTTGCTGTATCCAAGACTGTTAGTAAGCTTCTGAGCCCCGCAAGCCTTTCTGTGTTGGAGGAAAGCCTTCTAGCTTATCAGTGGGAGTGGTAAGCACTAGGTAGCCTGTCTTCCAGGAGAGGAGAGGTTCTTGGCCCAGAAATTGTAGTTTATTGACCATTTGGACAGTTTGTCCATCTCTTTCAACTTTCTGGTTTAAAAGACCACATCTGCACTTGTTTCCCATCTTTCCTGCAACTAACCTACTGGGTAGCACTATAAAGCCTTAAACTGATACAAGCCTTCTAGCTTAGAAGAGAGACTTTGGAGTGATTTAGTATCAGCTTTCTGTGCTTTCTTGCTGTACTTAACTGTTTTCAGCCTAAACACAGATTTTCCAGCATTTATTGTGATTTAAAAGCTTGTTTTTTCACATATTGTACTTATTTGACTGCCTGCACTTTTAAAAAGTTGTTTTTTGTTTAAATAATTAGTTTAACTGTTGTAGGCTACACACTAAAGTGTGATAGCCTTTTCTGATTGTTTGTAGTCATTTAAAGCTGTTTTAAGTGTATTAATGTAACAGGTAAGCAACGGATGAACCAGGCAGAAGCCAAGCAGAGAAATGCAGCTGCTATAGCAATGAGACACAGTCACCAATTCTTCCAGTAAACAAAATACTCCATAAGGAAAATGCAGGCATCAAGGCAGGAAAAACACAGTCACAAAGTCCTCCAGTAGTAAAAAGCAATCCAGGATATTTATTGTAACAAAAGGTAAGCGCTTTTGCAGTTAAGCTTCATCAGACCAAATACAAAAAAAAAAGAAATATAAAAGAATGAATAACCACTACTATTTCGGCAGTCTTCTTTTCTTTAATAAGAGCTTAATAGAATCCCTCTCGTTCAGACCTCTCCCTGTATCTGCACGAAGGGTGATAATCCAACAAGTCTCCCTATGTTCTGTGTGTGTAATAATGTCACCTTCCCTAACATTGGGAGAAATAGTCTCAATGACCCCGAAGTTAAATGTATGAGATTCTCCCGGTCCCAATACGTGTTTAGATAGTGCGTTGTGTGTAGAGTAGATGAAATAGTACTGGTTATTCACTTATTCATTTATTCATTCATTTATTTATTTATTTTTATTGTTTTTTTTATTGTTGCTTATGAGAACATTAGTAGTATATATTTTTATATACATGTATATATATATATGTATATTTTATATGTGTGTTTACAGATGTATATATTTATACTTATTATACATATATGTTTTTATTTCCATATATATATTTTTGCATCCTTTTTTTGTCCAGTATTTGCAGGTAATGTGGTCTTTCAGCTTTAACAGTTTAACTTTAATTGATGGGCCTTTTAATTGATGTATTTTTAAGATTGGGTGGTGCTTTAGCACTATGTGTTTAAATGGTGTGCATTTTAGCTTTTTGTATTTGGTCTGATGAAGCTTAACTGCGAAAGCGCTTACCTTCTGTTACAATAAATATCCTGGTTTGCTTTTTACTACTGGAGGACTTTGTGACTGTTTTTCCTGCCTTGATGCCTGCATTTTCCTTATGGAATATTTTGTTTACTGGAAGAATTGGTGACTGAGGCTCATTACTATAGCAGCTGCATTTTTCTGCTTGGCTTCTGCCTGGTTGTTGCTTACCTGTTACATTATTTCAGTTATTTATATATTTTAGCAATGGATTATTTATCTATTGGTCTGCATTTTCTTTGCTTTCTTTGTTTTGTTTTAAGTGTATGTTTTACTGTTTTTGCCATATCTTTTCAAAAAAGCAAAAAAAAAAAAAAAATGTTCCTCGTTTCCCACCTTTCTAAGCTAGTATAGTCCAGTTTTCAGGCTAGTGCTGAGTTCAGGGCTGTGATACTAGTTTCTGAGTTGTCCATATGTTACCTGGATAGAAGGAAGTATCTCTGTTCACCTGTGAGAGAGGGGAGCTTTGAGCAACCTATCTGTCCCTGGAGGAGTGGTTCCAGCCCAGAAGTTAGTAGTTTATTGGCCATGTTGGGCTAATTTCTATCTCTTTCATTTCCCTACTATAAAAACCGTGTTTGCATGCCGGTTAGCTATAGTTAAATTATTCCTGGCCCCACTAAGTCTCCTCTTCAGTTTTTCCCTTGAAACTAGTCTATCTCTCAACCTAAGCACTCAAAAAGTATCTTACAGCCCAGCACTTGCTCAGACCTAATAGCAAGCACTAATATACCCTAACACTGATTGCCCAGCATGGCAAGGCTCTTTATTCACCCCTCACCAACCAAGTGACTAAGCAGCTCACCCTACTATTCAGGCATGACCAAAGGGCAACTTCAGGTGCACTCTCCAGTCCAGCTGGTGAATCTGGGTATCCTGAGGCTATGTTACAACTGTCTCATGTACACAGACAACCCACTCCTCCTACCACAACACACTAACATATGCGAGAGATGCAATTATACAACCAAACTGGAAGCTAAGCTGTCTTCACCCAAGACTGGAACAGACAGTCAAGAGGAGAAGGTTAACACTTGCACCTCAACTCCAGCCACACACGGACCTACTAAAACAGCACTGTCAAAAAATACACATGAATACACAAAATCATACTCAGAGGCTCTAAATAAAAACCTGCAAAAGCATCATAGACCTCAAAAGCAGACAGGCAAACAACCTGCACTTCCCGTCACAAACCAAACAACACATAAAACACAAAATCAGTGTGCTGCACAATCACAGCCCTTAAGGCGAAATAACATACCTAACACACTAGTAATAGGTGACTCTATACTCAGGCACACTGATGTCCCACTCACTAGGCTAGACAAGCAGAAGGTTACTGTTAGCTGCCTGATGGGAGTCAGAATCCGCTACATAACACAATCACTCAGATCACTCCAGAACAAGTACAAATATGACTCTGTCATTGTTCAAGTTGGTGTGAATGACCTGAGATGTACCTCCCTGGACTACATGAAAAGAGACATGGAAGAGTTCTCTGATCATGTAGCCCAGGCTGGTATTACCCTGACCCTGAGTAGCATCCTGCCCTCACCAAGAATCATACCTCAGTATAAAGAAAAAAATGATCAATTTCAACAATTGGCTAAGCTTCTGGTGTCATTCAAAGGGGATCCAGTGTCTGTCAGCCTGGTAGGACATGCTCGACAAACCGCATTGCTTCACAAGAGATGGCTTGCACCTGTCACCCCTAGGCTTTCGAATACTGGCAAAGGCTCTTGCTGCCCCCATAGTGCCTTTTTCAGGCAAGGCTCAAATGTCAAACCCACCTCTGTAAACAGCACAATTAACAAAAAAACTGAGGGTTATGCTACTCAATGCCAGGAGTTTAAACCTCAAAATGCACACACTTGAAGCACTCCTCAGTATGGAGAACGTCGACATCTGTGCAGTAACTGAAACCTGGTTCAAGGCTCCAGAGAGCACCCCAGCACTACCAGGCTACAACTCACACCACACATTTTGGCCACAGAACATGGACCGAAGCACCAAAGGATGGGGTGTATCCATATTCATCAATTATATCTACACCTCCAGGTTAGTGGTGCAGCATGATACCTCTGAGATCATCCATGTGCAACTAACATCAGGCAAATCTGCAATGCAAATTGTGGCCTGGTGCAGATCACCCTCCATGACCCAGGACCACCACTCCACCTTTCTGGAGACACTGTAAAACATGAAGGTCCTACCGTACACCCTGATAATGGGTGATTTCAATTACCCTTCCATTCACTGGGAAAACTACTAGAGTACAAATTCCCAGGCCCAGCACTTCATGGAATTCATCAACTCAAACACCCTGGATCAGCTGGTAAACTCCACTACCAAAGGTGAAAACATATTGGACCTGGTCATCATCAACATGGACGACAGGTGTTCCACACCAGAGGTCAATCTGTCACTGGTTAGATCAGTCCATAAACTAATCACTCTGGATGTCCACACCCCACCACCACCCCCAACTAAGGAAACCACAGTAAAAAAACTTTTCTAAATCAAACTTCACCTTACTTAAGACAGAGTTGGTAAGTTTCACAGCCCCCACGCTAAAGGATAACGCTGCCCAAGATGCAGAAACCTTTACAAATGCACTCTATGAGCACCTACAAGGATGCATGGATGGTGCCATCCCTAACAAAACCAAGACTCACTCCTCTAAGAGAAGGAATCCAGTTTGGTGGACCTCTGCAATAAACAGGCTATACAATAGAAGGAGGAAACTAGTTCAGAAAAAAAGTAAATCCCAAGAAGGAAAGACATCCCTGATCAGTATCAGTAAGAAACTAAGGTCCCTCATCCAAGGCTAACTTTGAAAGAAAATAGCCAAGGATTCAAAAGATAACCACAAAGCCTTCTTTAGCTATGTTAAGAATCTAAGTGGCAAATCACAGATATGCACTGAACTAGTGCAAAATAGCACAAAATATATGGAACCTACTGATATTGCCAACATCCTGGCAGATAGATTCTGTGCAAACTTCACCCCCTTTCACCTCCAAAGGCGTCCGCAACAATTGTAGTGTTCCAAAAATCACAGATGCACAGGTGAAAACAGCCCTTTCAAAAGCCAAAAACACAGCATCAATGGGACCAGATGGTGTCCCAGGCTGCTTCTTGCACTAACTACAGAACAAACTAACCCCCCACCTAAACACACTGCTTAACCTCAGCCTCTTCACAATCTACGTGCCCATAGAATGGTGCACAGCAATGGTTATTCCTCTCTACAATGGAGGGGCCACAACTGACCCTGGTAACTATTGCCCCATAAGCCTCACTAGCTTGGTCTGCAAGGCTATGGAGTGCATCATCATGGAACTCATTAACAAAGACATTGGGAACCTCCAAACACTTGACCCGACCCAGTTTGGCTTTGTTAAGGGAAGATCATGCCTACTAAACCTGGTTGACTTCTTTGAAACAGTCACCAAGGCCATAGACGAGGGAAAGGTGGTTCACACAGCCTACCATGACCTCACCAAGGCTTTTGACACCATTCCCCACTCGGGTATTACAGAAAAACTCACCAGCCTGAACATAAACCCCTATGTCACGAGATGGGTTGCCAACTGGCTTACAGACAGAACTCACACGGTAAGAATAGCAGGCTCCAGGTCCGACTCTAAACTAGTCACAAGTGGTGTCCCACAAGGCTCAGTCCTGGGACCCCTACTGTTCGGCATATACTTCTCAAAATTACAGGCAAACACAGGTGGACTATGGTTAACCAAGTTCGCTGATGACTGCAACCTTGGAGCCATAATTGACTCTCTGGCTGACATGGACATCCTCCAAAAGGGCCTTACTGAGACGGACACCTGGTGTTAAAGTCATAGCCTCATGCTAAATGCCAAAAAATGCATAGTCATCCCATTTGGGAAAAACAAAACACCCACAAATTACCACATAGGTGGCAGCCCCCTTAATACAGAAGAGGTAATAAGAGATCTGGGGACCCAGGTAGATAGTAATCTTTCCTTTGACAATCATATTGCCAAAGTAGTTAGGAAATCCTTTTATGTGGCCCATCTAATTACTAAAGGGTTCATATCTAGAAATAAAGAGGTTATAGTGCCCCTCTTCTCATCACTCATTAGACCAATCATAGAGTACAATACCCCATTTGGGATGTACCTCACAAGACAATTCCAACAGCTGGAAAGACCACAAATGTACCTCACCAAGAGGATTACTGGCCTCAAACATATGTCCTAGGCAGCCCGACTTAAAAAACTCCGGGTGTACTCAGTGGTATATAGCTTACTCAGAGGTGATCTCTGCCTGACTTACAAAGCCATTTTCAACTCAGAATTGATGGACTTGCTCCACCTAAAGAAATCCAAGACACTATGAGCCATGCGCTCTAGTAAGCTAAACCTCACCACAACAATAAATAGAACATGCTGATGTGATAGATTCCTGTCACAGAGACTCCCCATGCTTTGGAACAAAATTCCAAATTACATCAGGCAGAGACCCTCACTAACACTTTTCAAGAGAAACCTTGATGAGTGGATGAGTAACAGAAAATACACCCCTGGGGTCACTTCATTGTCTCTGCTTGACAGAGGATCAGTTAATTAATCAATGGGGCGGCGAAAGCCGACACACTCTGGCTAGGCTTATAAATGCACTCGGGCAGATAGCCTAGTACCTACCTATGAACTTATGAACCTATGAATTACTGAAACAGCACTCTACATTTGAACTTGTAAATGCCTATACTGTAAACAATGACTACTACAATGTGTATTAGCACTGTTTTTACACTTGTGTATGCAGGCAAAAAATGGAACTGTGATAATGGCATAAAATGTGGATTTAGAAATTGTTACTTGCAGTTAAGTATCAGTTTTTTTTTCTTGAATTTAAAACTACTGAAGTCATTCTGTACATATTTCACTGTACTCTTGTTTTTTTTTTTTTTTTGTTATATTCCATTGTGCTATGTGTTACAGACTGTAATATGTATGTATTCATAAACTATATTTGCATTGTCTATCTCAGAATGTGGCTAAAAAAGGTTTGCATACTAAGTCCATTAACCTGTGTGATGTCTGGCTATATCCTACCGGACTTCCAACAATTAAATGATATCCCTTACTATCCTGAGTCAGTAACTAAGGAGCTTCAGTCCTCACTACTGACTCCAATATGAGACTGCTATTTAAACAGAAGTAATATTTCACAATTTTCCCATAAAAGCACAACAGGAACATGCTCTATTTTCCTGGGACTGGACTATATACCTCTGTCCACCGCAAATGCATTCCCTTATTATACACTTCAGAGCAATTCATCCCAGTTTAAGACCTCTGATAAGCACACTAAAAGTAAGTTTAAATCTCAAACATCCAAACACTTCTGGAAAAGCTTGACACATATTTCCAGCTATGTCCCTTCCCCAAAATAATATGGTAATGCTGCTACCAACCAGAGTGTCTTCTTGCCCTTCTAAAGGTGTGCCCAGTTATGAAAATTAAATATTAAAATAAATGATAGCTATGACTATAAGCAACTAGGCCTTCAAAGTTACCTGCGGAGTATCAAACAGGTATAAACACTCTCTAATATCTAAAGAAAAACACTGATTTCCAGCCACAATGTAAAATAATGAAAGATATTTAATAATAAGTAAAATGATTCAAGAATGCAAATCAACAGCTTTCAATAAACACCAGAACTCAATCACTGGAAATGTAAAATTAAACTTCAGGATCGGAGTCCATTATTCTAGAAAACGCTCTATCTTAATAACTAAGCTTTCCTAATCTAACTAAATAATACTGTGCCTGATCTAATCTAACACAAAACAGCAAGGGCAAAACAGGCTTACAGTTCTTGGTGAGTTCTCATTCATGGGTGTCCATTGACTGCACAGCACAGTAATAATTGTACTTCACCAACTGCTCAGCAGTTGACAAACTGCAGTCTCAGCTGTCTTCAGCAGTCTCAAACTGTATTATTTTAAAAATAACAGTCAGCTGTTTGAAAAAGTTATTTGTCTGTCAATCAACTGTTTAAATAATCACATAGCAAACAGGAATGTTCTAATGACATCACTCAATGTTCAGCTGATTCTCCACAGTATTTTAGAATGTCCCTCTCTAACATGCACAATTAGAAATGCATCAAAACACTGACAGATTCTCTAAACATTCTGTATAAACAGGAAAATACTCAACATTTTAAAACCTATTACATTTTCCTGGCATACTGTACAAGTTAATCCGAGAATATACACAAATCTCCTGCCAGAAATGTTAACACATATGACAGTGTTTTCATTTTCTTCACAACCTGGTTAACAAAGAAAATAAATAATACATTAAACAACCATGAAGGACAGATGAGAGGTCCACAAACATCATGAATAGACTGATGAAAAGGAAACAGCACTGGTATGGATGTTGTAGCCATCATTTAGCAATTTAGTGGTAATGCACTATATCAGTAAAGGAGGGTGGTAATAGATATCCGCAGGTGTATGCAGATACCACCAATGGTTGCTCTGTGGGGGATTAACTTGAAAGCGGGGGCGGTTCATGCTATCGGACTGCTGGACTGCAGCCCTCCCACCTAGAAAAAACAAAAGAAAAATCTGTAAAACAAGAAAACAAAAACGGAAGAAAAAAAAATCATGAGTCTCGACTCCTCTGTGGATGCAGGGACACATTAGCAAACTCAGACTGCCTTTATCAGCAGTCTGGATACAGACAAAGAGTTACCCAGCAATCTGTGCTGCGAGATACGCAGGAATCTGTGCAGTGATGACCACACAGAACAGAGGAGCTCCAGACTGCTTCAGCTGCAGGCAGAACCAATGAGGACTGAGGGGTGAGCTGCTCTTGCAGGACTTTCACTGCTGCACGGGCTTTGTTCGTGGATTACTGCTGGACAAAGGCTTTGGGTAGGTGTTTGGTTGCTGGCTGGATTGTGGGCTTCGTTCGTGAAACAGGTAGGACATTTTTTACAGCAGGTAGGTGAAGGCTTTGTGACATGAATTATACTGCTGGACAAAGGAGGTGTGTGTGTGTGAAATGCCCCAGTTGCTATATACTGGTGGTTAGAGAGAACAAATGGTGGTGGGTAGAGATACTCAGGCTTGAACCCTGTACCTTGGATGCAGGTGGCATGGATCTGAATTCCCTATCTACCACCATTTCTAAAAAAATGTGCAGATTTTTGTCTCATTTTGTTCTGTTCCTCATAAAATCTGTGGTTTCTGTATCTACATTTTTCCTTGCAAAGTCTGTAGTGCAGTGCTGCACTAGTAGCATTGTTGCCTAACAGCTACAGGTTCTCTGGTTTGATTCTTGGCTGGGGAGCCTTCTGTGTGGAGTCTGTATGTCCTTCCATCTTACAAAGATGTGTCTGGCATTTCTCCCTGCTCTGCTGAAATTTGTCTTTTGTTCAAAGTTAGACTAGTTTCCTGCTTAAATGTTTAAAAATAACAGGCATTTGAATTTCAGACTTCATATTCTTTATAAAGTACATGGTAACACAAAATTGTTTATTCTAGCAGTTGTCTAAGTTTATAACATGGATATTTGAAATTTGTCCCTAATTTTGGGACTGTATTCTCCCATTATTGGCTTTCTCCAGGTATTTTGTGCTAAGGTTGAGAGTTATCTATGGTGAGAACTGAATTCATTGAATGTTTGGGGGTTGTATTCCCCCCATTACTGGCTTTGTCCACATGTTTTTTGCTAAGAGGTTGAGAGCTATGGTGAGAACTGAATCCACTGAATATGTTTGGGGGCTGTATTCCCCCATTATCGGCTTTGTTCAGGTGTTTTGTGCCAAGAGGTTGACAGCTATGGTGAGAACTGAATTCACTAAATGGTAGCCATTTAAGTTTGTCTTCCTCTCTTTCACAAAACAGCTGATTTGACATAGTGGTATCTTTCTCTGACTGTTTTGCACAGAGTCCCCTGGGTTAAAGACGTGGCAGTGAAATGTATGGTGGTAACACAGAATTCTATTCTAGCAACTTTCCAACATTATACAAGCAATGTTTAAGATGTGTCCCTGGTTTTTGGGCTTTTGCCCCCCCCAATCAGTTTTGGCTTTTTCCAGATTTCTTGCGCTGCAAAGTTCAGAAATATAACTGCGTATCGAGTAGATTTTACAAGGAGCTGAGAGCAGCAGAGGAACAAAACTTTAGTGCTGCTTATTCAGAGTCTGCTTGCATTGTTAATAGCACAACAGGTAGTGTATTTGCTTTTGATGCAGAAGGCTGTGGGTTCTACTCCCACAGTAGATAGATGCATTGCTTATACTGTCCTGTGTTGTAAAGTGGGTGAATGCTTCATTCCTTTTTGGCAAAGGTACCTAGAGTAGTAATTATGAACCTGTTATCAATTTGCCATACTGTCCCTTTTGCGATGTTACTAGCTTATCATTTTTTTAATGCATGCAACAAAGGCAATTTATTCCTCAAGGGCAACAGGCACTTTATTTGTAGATGAATAAACAATGACATATAAAGTTGTTTGCTAGCAGCAACCTCTTCATTGTTACATATTTCTTTAATGTGGAATTATTTAGATAACTTTTACTACTTCAGAGATTGTGCATATTTACTGATACTGGTGGACTGTAGAAGGTTGGGTAGACTTTTATGATAGAAATGTTCTGAATTGGGTAGTTTTGTCATTGGTGCATGCATTCTGTTTCATTGTTTACTGGAAAAATGTTCAAAACAATAAATTTAAAATACCCTCCAACAACTGTACTGTATTCTACAAGGAATATAATTTAGTACAATCAGGAAGGTGTATCAAAGAGCACATGTATGTTTCATGTGCAAGGGACCTATGATTTTAAAACAACCCAAAGTTAATCTTTATCTGCCACTGGCAAAATGTATTTTCTTTGAATGTGGGTTTCAATGCTGTTTCATTGAATGTGAGTTTCAAGGGCACAGAAGTTTTAATGCTAAGCCTGTTTTCATTGTAAGACTGCATTGCTTTTTTTAGCAGATGTCTTAGTGTTTGTGCTGTAAAATGCAAAATAAAACTTTAAAATGAAATCCAAATCATCACAGAAGTAAAGCAGTATGCACATTAGTGTTTATGGTAAATGGAGTGAAATAGCCAAGTAATGGATCATTGGAATGGCTGCAGGGGGGAGGGCTCCATTCGCCCATGATTTTGTGAGGGGGAAGGGCGGCAAACTCAAAGACAGCCCCAGCTTAACTATACCTCCCAACTGTCCAGATTTTCACAGAATGAATAGATTGTTGCTACTTATTTTTGGTTTGTTCCTCATAAAATTTGTGGTTTTCCGGAAAATCATTTACGAATTAAGTCACTAAATAATGACACTGAGTTTCAGACCTCATAACCTTCTGAAAAATGCATGCTAAAGTAAGACCTGTTATTCTATCAACTGTCTCAGTTTATACAAGAGCAATTTTTAGTACTGTTTATATGTTCCCCCAATATATTTGGCCTTGTCCAGATTTATTGCATTAACAGGTTGAGAGGTACATGCAAATAAATTGCTTTATAGAATTAGGCATAGCCAAACCTCTCAACTGTCCCCGAATTTGACTCAAAATGTTGCTCTTCCCCTAATAATTCCTCCACAAAATAGCAATTTTGGAAGAAAACATGGAGGGTTTACAATTAAGAAATAACTGTAATAATCAGAGTTATAGATTACTTTTATTTCAGAAATGCATGTAGATTATTTTATTTTGTCAGTTGCTCAAGTTAGCAGTACTAATATTAAAAAAGTGTCCCTGCTTTGACAAGTTCCCAGCTTTATTATGTGGCTATTTTATATTTTTGCATCACATTTTTGGTCCATTTTTCACAAAATTGTTTTTTTTTTTGGCAAATTAGTGATAAATAATTAAAGACTGAAGTTAGAAAATAATGACAGACATTTCAGTTTCAGATTTCATATCCTTCAGAAAATTCATACTAATGCAAGACCTACTATTCTATTATCTTTCTAAGTTTATAAGAGCAATATTTAAAAAATGTCCTTATTTTTGGGCCTGTGTCCCACTTCTATGTATGGCTTTGTCCAGATTTCTTGCTCTGAAGTTGAGAGGTATGACAAATGTGTCAGGGCCATCACAGTCAGCCAGAGACATTTCAAATTGTGACATACTTGTTGCACCCCACTCCCCCATGTAGTGACTCTGGATGTGTCCATGCAAGGCAAGGAGCAGTTATGCAGTGTCCATGCAAGGCAAGGAGCAGTTATGCAGTGTAAATGTGCATGGTATCCCCCCCATCCAAGGTAGACACAAGTACTACAGTGGCTTTTCATCTGTTCTTGATTTTGCAGAATGGTCTAGTTTCTGTCATATTTTTGTACTGTTGATTTATGCTTATTACTCAGAAAGTGCCTGTTGCACTGCGTTTAAGTAGCAATGCTTTAATGACCATCAGGTAAGCTTGTCTGAGATTATAACATGCAAGTAAGCTTTAATAAGCATACTGTTAAAGAATTGCCAACATCGAAGCCTTTCTGTTGTTGCCATGCAGATAATATTTAACTAGATAATGTATAAGCGTTGGGTATTAAAATGCATATGACAGTATTTGTAAGAAAGGACAGGATTACATTATTTTAAGAAGCTCATTACACTTATTGGAGACTTCCAGTGATCTCTGAGGGCTTTACCTGTAAACTAAACAGAATGCCATTCATGTGTGGTCCATAACCTGTACAGTAATTCTTTAAGCAATGTATCTTGAGCTTGTTTCTTGTTTGCTTTTCATTTTTTACTTTGATCATGTTTTCCCCATGAAACAAGGAGATAGTTGTCAGGCAGCAGGTCTTTTTTGGATAAGAAACATTTTTACAAGTGCGGGTATCACAGAGATTGCTACTTTCAGCATGTTATTTGGTACTTTAATAAAGCTGAATATAAATTATAATTAGAACTGCAGTGCAAGGAGAAGTTGAGTGCTGCAGTGCAAGGAGAAGTTGAGTGATGTTTGTTTTTCTTATACTTGATTTTGACTGGCATTCCAGTAATGTATTTAAAAAGTAATTTCTTTTTTCATGCCTCACAACCTTTTTGTTTCCATCTAGATATTAAGTAAACTGTCATGCAGCCAATGCATTGAAATATTTTTATTCTTTTACACTTCATTTGTCTTGATTGGAATCTCATGATGAGGGTTTGGCACCTAGGGCAGCATATTTAATTAAAGTTAGTTTTTGTGGTTTTGAGCATAGGTCCTACCCTTTCTAGTTGGCTGCACCCCTTCCCATTGACCCCAACCCATTCAGCTGTCTCCTGCAGCCCCCCCTTTGATTTGAAGTCACCAGCTGCCACTGCTTGAAAGGAAGTGGTTATGGGGACATGAAGGGCTGTTGGGACCAAAAAACATATCTAATGGGCATTGCATTTCTAGAGTTGATGACTGCAAGGCCATGTATTTCAGAGGATACAGGATCAGGAACAACAATGTATACATCATGTCAGATAACAGATAACGGGGATGCATTAAGTGCCTAATCTGAAGAGCAGTTAGGTAGTTATGGCAGGTAGGTTGATTACACAAATGGGGGGAAAACTTTTTAGATGGTCATTACAGCCAAATTTCAGTGCTTTTGTGATGTGGCAGATGATAGGACCATTTTTTTAATTCTTACTTTCATATGATCTAGATACTTTCTTTATAGCCAGAAATTGCAGGTGAGACACTTCAAATTGTATATAAGCTTTAAGACTGGCACAGTGGCTGTGAGTGTCGGGATCTAGGAATGTTTACCAGCAGGAGACAGACAGCATCAAGAGGTTTCTAGAAAGGAAGCTAGTTATGGAAGAAGAGAATGATAGCTGTAGATAAAGAAGTTTATCATGGAATACTGGACATGAGGTTTATAAAAAAAATGACAAGCTATTTTACTGTCATGGAGTTTGAAATACTGAAAAGCATTAGCTAACTCTATGTTAAAGATTATGATTACATAAAATTATAAAGAAAAAATATTTAACTTTATCTCAATGAAAGTGTGTGGATACTTAAATCAACAAGTGTGAACATCAGTCATATTACCTCTATGAAAGTATGTGGATACCTAGTTCATTGAGTGTGAATGAAAGCCATAAAGAAGTATTTGCTTTGAGCAGCAGTCTATTTACTTAAGGATCACTTTAAAACCTGTTCAACTAAGCCTAATCAATAGGTGCCTAATGAGTGCTACAGATGTCAGATCCAAATCAGAAAGCAAATTAAGTTTCATAACTGGGCCACAAATGTGTTCATTTGTAAAAAAAATTGAAAATTCAATGTTTGGAATGCAACACTCAGAAAGCATGCCAGTTATGTTACATTTCCAGTACAGAATGCATACATTTAATAATACCAAATTCTTAAAAAAATCAACCACATGTCTGATTATACATCCATGAACATTACGCCAGATAATTTTCTTATTTCATGTGTCAGACATACACTGTAGCCTCCAAAAAGTTCAGGCATAGCTCTGACATGAATTAGTCCTTAAGTGTCATTCTTAATTTGTGGCAGAAGTACAAAAAAGATTAATGTTAGCTTTAAATTGTTGTTGTTGCATAGTTGATCATGTGAATAAGGGCATTTTATCAGAAGAGCAGCCACTGTTTCAATGATTCATTTCAGATCTGAC
Source organism: Protopterus annectens (assembly GCF_019279795.1). Classification (NCBI taxonomy): domain Eukaryota; kingdom Metazoa; phylum Chordata; order Ceratodontiformes; family Protopteridae; genus Protopterus; species Protopterus annectens. The sequence goes on along the minus strand of NC_056728.1, from coordinate 1,486,628,091 downwards.
AAATGAAGTTAAAAAAAAAAAAAACAAAATGGCAAGAACTATAATATTCAAGGGAAACTCTAGCAAATTGCTTTCCTAGTTTTGTGTGCCTGGTTTTCCTGTAGTATTGTCTGTGGATTAAATTTTACTGCAAGTAAATATTTTAATTTCTCTCTTAGTTCATTAAAAAATATTATACAATGACCCCGCCCCATTAATATTCGAAAATGTGCACGCTGATTGGCCAGCGTGCCCATTGTAAATCCCACAATATACTAGATGGGATATGAAAAATCAACCCTTACTTGGGAGACAGCTATATTGTACATTAATATCAATCAACTCCCAAAAATATTAAAACATGTTTTAATTACGATGTGTGCCCTTATTAAATTCTTTATTACAAAGAATTGGAATGTCATGTCACCAATTACATGGGAAAATTTTAGCAATCTTGCTATCAAATATATCTCATCTCACAAATTAATTTACTCAAAAACAAAAAAACAAATGCTATTATCAAAAATATTGGGGTTACTTGCTAGATATAATTCTTGACAAAATTTGCCTACAAATTGTCATGAAAAGCTGACCTTCAAATAAGAAATGAAAGTAGTATAACCAGACTTTCTTGCATCTTCTCCCTTTTCTTAGTATATGTGTAACTAGATATTTTCCCTAAACATACAAATAAATGGTTAAATTTCTATTTTTGCTTTATATATAGACTATCCCCATACTAACTATCCCTTATGAGACCAAATGAACATAAGAATTCTCATACTTTACTTGACGATGTAGTGACTTCTTGTGTATATATTGTATATATATATATATATATATATATATATATATATATATATATATGTATAACTTTCTCATAACGAGATTGTTGTCTGTTTTCTTTAGATAGGTATTTGTATTGTTTATTTGTGTTTTTGAGTTACCGTATTGTTGTTATTATTTGAAAAAAGAAAATTGAAATAAAGAGATTTTGGGGGAAAAAAAAAAAAAAATCCCACAATATACCAATGGAAACAGGTCTGGTCGCCCAAACGTTTTTCCGTCGGTCTAATGTGTCCAAAACTTTTTTTTTCCATAAAAAAAAAAAAAAAAAAAAAAAAAAAAAAAAAAAAAAAATGGAGCAACAGAGACTTTCTTTTCTCCATTGCTTCTGTTTCAAAGCATTGAAGTACTGGGTATGCATGGAAACACTTGTGCCATACGCATGCGCAGTACATCAACACAGGGAAGCAGTATACCAACACCGGTGGAAGAACAGTAATGTGCCATTATACAAAGACATTATTTAAGAAAAGTATTTTTTTTCTTAAATAATGTCATTGTATAATAGCTTTGCCCTCGTGATTAAACCACACAAACCGTGGGTAAATCTTCAGTAGTCAGGAAATCCTTCTACGTGACACACCTCATCACAAAAGGTATTTCATCCAGGAAAAAAGAGGTCATTGTTCCCCTCTACTCATCACTCATTAGACCCATTATAGAGTACAACCCCCCTTTTGGCATGTACCTCACAAAACATCTACAACAACTGGAAAGGCCACAGAAATACCTCACAAAGAGGATTACTGGTCTCAAACAGATGCTCTATGCAGACCATCTCAAAAAACTCCAGCTTTACTCTGTCGCATATTGCCTACTCAGAGGCGATCTCTGCCTAACATACAAAGCTATGTCAAACCCAGAGCTGTTGGACATGCTCCACATAAAGAAATCCCAATCCCTCCGAGCTACACGCTCTAGGGACCTAAACCTTGTCACCACAATAAACAGAACATGCTGGAGGGATAGACTCCTGTCTCAGAGACTTCCCATACTCTGGAACAAACTACCTATCTATATCAAACAAACCTCCTCATTAGCACTCTTCAAGAAAAATCTTGATGATTGGATGGGAGATAGGAAATTAACCCCAGGGATCACTTCTGTGGCTCTGCTTGACAAGGGCACAGGAAAATAATTTTCTTGGGTGGCAAACTCAAGGGTACCGTTTGGCTAGGCTTATATAGGCCCTAGGGCCAATAGCCTAGTACCTACCTATGAACCTATTTACCACACCATGTTTTCGGTTATTGCTTAAATAATCATTGTCAATACCTATGGTAGAATGCATCCGATATGAGTGAAAAAATGGCTAATATGTATTTCTACTTATAATATTTTAACTTTTACAACATTTATTAAGCTTTTTTTGCAAAATATAAGTTGACTCCTGTTTGCTGTATCTTAAATAGTATGATGAAAAATTTACTACAAAGTCAGCAGAGTGTGGCAGCATTAATTAAACTGTCTCTTCAACTAACTAACAAGGACTCAGTATAGAAAACAATAAAAGTAAGATCATTTAGGCTCCACAAGAAAAAGAAAGTGTATACTTTTATAAGGTCCTTTAAAGAGAAGATTGTGTGAAGAGTCAATTGAAAATACGTAAAACTGTCAGTCATGATGCACATTCACTAAATGACATGGAGGGATGGTATAATAAAATATTGCTCCTTTTGCTACATTGCAAGATGATTACTTCCAACAGAAAATAAGCCTTAATAACTTTTTAAAAATTAAGAACATGGCTCAAAAATAATTTAATAGCCCAAACTCTTGACTGTGATTTACATACAAAACCTGATGACCAAGCACCAGTTTTCAGGTGCAGAATACAAAAAGACCCTCTATAACTCAAAACCTTCCATGACAATAAGGAAAAGAAATGGTGTCTGGTGATTGCTACAGAGAATTAGTTGAAAATGCCCCTGCTCATGCACAAACTAGAACAAAAATCTAAGAAGTGCAAGTTCATAAATTATGCATGGACTGAATTATGTGACTATTCTTCATTTGCCAGTTAGTGACTCTGTTTTCCTGCTTGGTAATTTGAATTAGTCTATGAAAAAGAAAGAAGAAATAAAGAAATAAAGAATATGAAATATTTGTTATTCACCTGATTTGGGGATTCCACTCTGAGTACACGTTTATGTGTTCTGCAAAAGTTCTTATCACTTAATCTATTAAAGAAGAAATTGGTATTTTGCTTCTGTTTCCCTCTGGGTAGATATTTATAAGCATTCTGTGTGACATTCATAGTGTGTATGGCTTGGAGTTAGTTTTAGTCTGACACACACACATGCACGCACACACACACACACACACACACACACACACACACACACACACACACACACACACACACACACACACACACACACACTTACACGAAGCAACTGTTGTTTACCACTTATCTTGACAAATGCCCCATACCTTCTTAGAAGTACCATAGCTTTTGGACAGGGAAAAATACAATGACTGCTCTCTGGACACTCACTGATGACATCCTCACTGTCATGAATAAAGGTAATCTCACTGTGGCAGTTTTCATTGACCCTGCAGGGGCCTTTAACATGGTTGACCACTTACAAGAAGTAGGTGTAAGCTCTGAATCTTCCCAATGATTCAAATATTTCCTGACCCTCTAAATTTTATTGGACCTGCATATCGGATTCAGCCTTTGCTCTTTCATGGTTTCCATTGAGATCAATTCTTGTACCAGTACTGTTTTCCATTTCTGTAAATAAACTGCCTTTTGATGTACCTCATCTACAACTCTTCCCTTAATGCTGATGACAAGGTTGCCAATAGATCAAACAAAACTTGTCTCATGACATCATCCAAAATCATCTTCAAGCTGACCTTCTACACCGTAACAACTGACTTTATATTTATAAAAAAAATGCATGACCATGAAATAAAAGAAAACTATTTCCAAAGTCAACTGTCTTCTATTCCTGGTTCAGATATTTAATTTCCTCTTACAACCTGCTAGACCAGCCTTAGGAAAATGTGTGTTACTTGGTCAAATAAATATGCCATCCCTATTCACAACTGATTTCAAAAACATTACCACTTCATGTCTCTTTCTAAGAAAATCTGCTGTTTAATCTTAAACTCCCTTCAGCTTGAACACCACTGCAACATCTTTGAAAACGTAAATTGGCTATCCATTCAAAGCAGAGCCAACCACTTTTTGGCTCCCTTCTCTTTAAACTCCCATGCAAAGATACACAATCTAGTCCCCTCAAACTATGAGACTAACTACATCCAACTCCACTACAGACTAAGATACCAGTCCTCTAATGGGCATGATCTCATAACTCCAGCCACTAAACTTCATTTCACAGGCACAACTTCTCGGTTCTTGTCCCTAAACTGTGGCAATTACTGCAACTTGATTTTACTAAAATCAGAAAATATAAACAGTTCAGTCTTAGTTTAAACAATTCTTAACTGAGCAATATAAGTGCACATGTCAGAACACAGGCCATGTTACCATACTGCCATAGCTTCAATATTGTATTCATCCCAGAAAACCTCTGAAGCAAATAAGCTCATATCTACTGCTTCCCAACTGACCTATTCATTCCCTGCTATATATCTAATATCCACTTTTACTGTTATTTCTTCTATTGCAGCTCATAATCTATGTCCTCTTTTCACTACTAAAATTTACCTCCATACTTGTATATACTATGATCTTTCCTTTGGCTGGACCTCATTCCTTCTCTTATAACACCTATGATATGCATTGTATGCTCCCAAGTTTACTTCTTTCTAAACGTTGTTGCCAATATATGTGTATATATTTTTTTACATCTATGTTAAGTTATTTTACTATACTGTATAATTTAGTAACATCTTTTATCTTACTTTACTGTTGTTACAATTCGTGTAACAAGGACTGATCCTGCATATTGAAAATGCAAAGAACCAAACTCCAGATGAAATAACCACATTGAAGCAGGATATGTGAACGTAGAAACACGCTGGTTATACACGGCAGTACAATTGCATAAAAACTTTAATCTTCGATAGCAGAGAAGTAAGCGCTTTCACAACCAATAACAGTTGCTTCATCAGACTACATATAAAATCAAACATACTCATTTTATATTTGTGATGCAACACAAACTGTCCAATCACTGAGATACTAATTAACAGTTGAAAAAATTTAAAAGGGTAAATACACATTTGTGAAAATGCTTGTAAGTAATATATCTATATACATATATACATCTAGGAAATATATATACACACAGGAAATATATACACACACACACACACACACACATAAACATATATATATATATATTTATATATATATATATATATGTGTGTGTGTGTGTGTGTGTGTGTGTGTATATTTCCTAGATGTATATATGTATATAGATATATTTTTTACAAGCATTTTCACAAATGTGTACTTACCCTTTTAAATTTTTTCAAGTGTTAATTAGTATATCAGTGATTGGACAGTTTGTATTGCATCACAAATATAAAATGAGTATGTTTGATTTTAAATGTAGTCTGATGAAGCAGCTGTTATTGGTTGTGAAAGTGCTTACTTCTCTGCTATCGAAGATTAAAGTTTTTATGCAATTGTACTGCCGTGTATAACCAGCGTGTTTCTACGTTCACTGATCCTGCATATGATCAGATTGCAACAGTGTTCTACATTTTTTAAACTTAATTAATTAATTGATTAATTAATTAATTAATTAATTAAAAGAATAAATAAACATGATTTTTGCTGCCTACACATGCAGAGATAAGACAATATATTATTCAATGCTATTGCAAATTCTAAAATTTTTATAAAAGCACGTAGACTGACAGATTTTTTAATTAGTATGATCCCAAGTACATTTATTCCATTACAATGAACTAGGTGAACTGGAATAGAAAACTGTAGTAAAGACAGAACTTTGTAGATTTTAACAAAGTTTTTGTTTTTTCAGTTAACAATTAGTCTTTTTCCATTCGAGATTCCATGTGCAGTTCATACTGATTTCTGGCAAATCTGGCAATGGGAAGAGGGAATTCCTCTATTCATTCTGATAAGTATAATGGGATGTTTTACATCTACATAAGATAATATCAACTGAGACAGATGGTACCTCAATTTAATTTCTCATTGAATTTTTGTTTTCAAGGTAACCAAGCAGGCATAAACCTGGTGCTTACTAATATGGGAGAGGACTGACCCCCACCCCCCCATGTCACATCCTTACTGTTGAGGTCGAACCACAAAGCTGTCTCCTTCAAACAAAAATCAACTTGGTAACTGCAGCAAACCCTGTAACAGTTAGGAACTATTCCAAAGCAAACTACATCCTTTTAAGCAATAGTTTGTCAAAATTCAATGTCCTGCCCAACCCTGAATAATCTGGTGTTTGACCAACATGTTCATAGGTTCATAGGTTCATAGGTTCATAGGTTCATAGGTTGGTACTAGGCTATCAGCCCTAGGGCCTATACAAGCCTAGCCATAACAATTCCCTGGCTATTTCTTCCCACACTATTTACTTCCCTAGACCCCTGTCTAGCAGGGTGACTGACGTGATCCCCGGGGTGAATTTCCTTTCTCCCATCCAATCGTCAAGGTTCCTTTTGAAGAGGACCAAAGAGGCACTCTGCTTGACATGTATGGGCAATCTATTCCAGAGTCTGGGGAGTCTCTGGGTCAGGAACCTATCCCTCCAGCATGTTTTGTTTATTGTGATGACAAGGTTTAGATCCCTGGAGCGTGTGGCTCTGAGGGATTGGGATTTCTTTAAATGTAGCATGTCCAACAGCTCTGGGTTTGACATGGCCTTGTATGTTAAGCAAAGATCGCCTCTGAGTAGACGATATGCGACAGAGTATAGCTGGAGTTTTTTAAGGCGGTCAGCATAGGGCATCTGCTTTAGGCCTGTGATTCTTTTAGTGAGGTATTTCTGTGGCCTTTCCAGTTGTTGCAGATGTCTTGAATAAGAAAATCATTCTATGTCTCCCAACTTATAAGTAAGGACATGGCATCTAGGTCTAAGGATGTCATAGTGTCACTTTATTTGGCTCTTACCAGACCTGTCATTGAGTGTAATGCCCCTTTCAGCATTTACTTGACCAGATATATGCAGTAGTTGGGAAACACACAAAGGTTCCTTACCAGAAGAATCCAGGGCATAAACATATTGTCCTATGCAGATCACCTTACAACTCTTTCTCTTTACTCCTTCTCTTACAAGTTACTGAGAAGTGATCTGTCCCTAGCATACAAGATATTCTCAGATCCAGCTCTGATGGTCCTTTTGCACATCTGCGAACAACATCAGAACCACTAGATCCATGATTTAAATTTTGCTTGTAACATAAATATGACATGTTGGCATGACAGATATATCCCTCATAGGATACCCAGACTCTGGAGCATCCATCCATATGAAGCAAAGTTAATTCCTAACCTTATGAAAGCATAACCTTGCCCAGTGGATAGGAGACTGGAAATCCACAGAAGGTCTGGCCCCCATGTCTCTGATTGACAGAAGGAAACAGTAATTCCAAAACAAGCATACCTCACACATGCCTTGTACAATCTTCCTAGCTAATATATCCCCAAACAAACATTCATGATGCATAGGGACACCATTGAGTTGGGTTGCATGACTAGGCTTATTAAGGCCCTTGTGGTCCTTAGCCTAGTATATTCCTACAAACCTATAATTCTATGAACAAATAAAGGGCATATCACACAGTATCAAAAAACGAGACACTTTAAAACATGCATGCATGAAAAACAAGGAGAATGTCTGTGGAGAGCTCCAGCCTGCAGATTTTGCGAGAGATACTACATATAAAATAAAATTTCACACCAATGCACATGGGCAGATAGATCTCAGATATATACAATTTTATAAGTATAAAAAGAGATCAGAGATTAACTGCTTTATTATTTTATACTTGGACATCAATAAAATGCAATTCATATATAAAAATAAAGCAGGTCCAGGTAACATATTTAGAACTTATTTGTCAAGCTGACCAACAACTGTGAGAAAAAGAAGACATGCAAAATATGAATCACATAAGTTCCACGGCATAAAAAAGAAAGAAGACTTTGCATGGATGTATTATTTGAAACTGAGAGATGAGTTAGACATTGTGATTCTACTAATATTTATAAAGGTTTTGGGGGCTTAGCTTAATAGTTAAGATGTCTTCCTCACAAACCCAAGACACAGTGTTTAATTCTTACATTTTAAGAGAAGCTTATTAGGTTTAAAATGGCATGCAAAGGCAACTAGCCAAGAACTTAACTACAAACCTGCTTAACTATAATAGATATCACTGATATAGTCATTTCTAATAGGTAGAATTGAGAGTGAAGTAATGAATATCTTAGAACAGTTGATAGTGAAAGATTGTTAATATATATATATATATATATATATATATATATATATATATATATATATATATATATATATATAAAAATCAGGCAAAGATGTAGGTGGGATGTAAACATAGTGACGTCAATAAAATCTAGAAAAAAACTAATAAAATAAGCAAACTGAGAGATGTAGATATAAGTATAGATAGATATAGATATACTGTAGATATAGATATAGCTATAGATATAGATATGAACATGGCACATGTAAAGGTCTTTAAATACAGACATTGTTAAACAAACAGTGCCACTGCTATGGTAGAGATTATTTTCCTCAGAGAATGTGCTGATGTAAAACGTATTTGAAAAATGAAAAAAAAAATTGCCAGAGCAAGTAGAAACAGAAACACAACTGATGAGCAAAAACAAAGATACATGCATTTTACAGAAACACCAAGAAATATAGTGCATTGTTACTGTAGACATAAGTATTAACAATTAAGAGCAAAATGACACAAAAAGTGTAAAGAAAGAAGTAGCAAAGAGATGTCACATGCATACCAAAAAAAAGTACAAATGATAATATAGAAAAGACAGAAAAATAGAAAGAATATTAATGAAAGCAATAACGATGCTGATAGGCCAATAATCTTCAGCATTTACTTTACCAAAGTAGAAAGGTAATATTAAAATTTATAAATACAAATCATAAAGTGCACTATCTGGACAGGTATTTTTAAGGAGGGGTTGAGAAAAAGGCAGAATAATAACCTTCATGTAGAAGAGGGCTAAAGGGAAATGTTTCCAAATGGTTGAGATATTTAATATCTGAATATAGTTGTTTCTAATGCAGACACAGAAATGGAACACACAGGAAATGATGATATAACAGAGCATGATGCAGACATAAAATAAACTGCAATATGTGAAACAGAAAACATTGACAGCAAATTTAAACCAAATATTTACTCTTTACATTATTAGTCAGATGAAAAGCAGCATATGTCTGATCACATGATAATCCCAGAACTTCCACAGAAAGCGCTTACTTATTTATACTTTGAATTGCTTTTGGTCATTGTATAACAGGTATCTTTTATTTGTTTTGCTGAGCACACATGATAATCAACAATTGCAGAACTTGAGAAAGAGTTGGTACTCTGTTTTTGCAATATCAGAGATAGTGTAGACTGATAGTAAACTATAATTTAAAAGCCATAATTTAAATAAATTCATGAATGACTAGTGGCTCTCTAAAGTAAAAGGTAAGCAAAGCTATGAATCACCACGTCAAGAGTAGCTCACAGGGTGCAGCAGATAAACCATATGCTTGAAGCAAATGGGGTTTTGTCTTATTGCTAGAGTAATACTAGTCAGAGTGTTACGTGAGAGTGACTTCAGAAATAAAAGAACTTTTATAGATAAGTAAAGTGAGACAATGAAGAGTAAGTAAGGAAAAGTGCAGACCAGAGTGCAGTATACACTATGAAGAAATACACAGATGCACGGGCATGGTTCTGGGAATGTGTTCTTACAAATGACAAGCATTTTTAATTTTAGAAATATTTCAGGGCATGAGCCTTGGGTGAATACTGCTCAGGGATAAATAATGAAGAGATTCAAGTGGGAGTTCATGAATTATGCATTAAATTAATTATGCACTGGTGTAGAAGTAATTATTCATTCTATGTGAAAATCAAAAAAAAAAAAATCAGAAAATGATCCCCCTAGTTAGTTCATTTCAGGATGGCTTTAAGGGTAATTATATAACTGATTCTTGTTTATTTTCACATGTAAGAAAATGAACAGTAGTGCTGAATTATATATATATATATATATATATATATATATATATATATATATATATATATACTGTACACAGACAGACACACACACACACACACACACACACACACACACACACACACACACACACACACATATATATATATATATATATATATATATATATATATATATATATATATTTATTTGTGTGTGCATGTGTGTATGTATATATATCTATATCTATATATATCTATCTATATATATATATATATATATATATATATATATATATATATGGGTCTACCTGACAATGCCGAAAGCTGATAACGCCGACGATGAGAACACAGACACCAGAAGATCGAAAACTGAATTGACTGACGGATGAAAACCCTGACGCTGAGAACACCGACATGTGAAAAGGCTGTGTAAGTATGCGGTAGTGACGGACGTTAGGGTTAGGGTGCGAGTAAGGTAAGTCTGCGATATTGACAGGCACTAGGGATGGGGGTGGGTTAAGTGAGTTAGGGTTAGGGTGCGGGATAGGTGAGTATGCGATAGTGACAGTCTTTAGGGTTAGGGACGGGTTAAGTGAGTTAGGGTTAGGGCATGGGTTAGGTGAGTGTGCGATAGTGACAGCCTTTAGGGTTAGGGGTGGGTTAAGTGAGTTAGGGTTTGGGCGTGGGTTAGGTGAGTGTGTGATAGTGACGGACCTTAGGGTTAGGGTTTGGGTTAAGGTTATAGATAGTTGTGTATTTAAGGTTTAGTGTGGGTTTGTAAGGATTTTGGTGTGCTTGTGTTGTGTGTGTGCTTTTTGTACAGGGGATTTGTTTTGTTTGTTGATTGTCGGGATTGTGGTGTGTCGGGCATGTGAGGTTTCGTGTTTGTGAACTTTTGGTTATGTGGTGTCGGTGATTTCGTTGTCGGTGTTGTAGTGAGTCAGTGTTGTCAGGTAGATCCATATATATATATATATATATATATATAGAGAGAGAGAGAGAGAGAGAGAGATATATATCTATATATATATATATATATATATATATATATATATATATATATATATATATATAGATATATATATATATATATATATATATATATATATATATGTATATATACATATATACAAACACATATAGGTATATAGATCCATCTCTGTAACATATATGTAGATATAGGTACATGGCTTATAAAACAAAGTGGTCAACAATCCAAAGTATTGAACTGAAAAAAAAAATGCTACAGTTGATTGAAACTCAGCTTATAACACTTACTCGCTTTTTTCAATTAAGGATCACAGCAGAGTGAGGATCTTGAAATTTGCAGTGATGTACATCCATACTCTCTAGGAACACCATCTGACAGTAAGAATGCTATCCACATCTGTGTCATTTGGTTCTTGTGTACACCCTGTACTATTTTTTCCAGTGTCTCCTGGACTTCAGACTATGACAAGACTGCCCAAATCAGCTTTTTTGGAACTTGTTGTATTTCTACAAGTCTAGGAATTTTCTGTTGGATTCTTTCCTGACCTCTTGCTTATTCCTCACTATCTGTTTCATTGTAAACAGTGAATTTGAATGTGCTACATTTTCATCTGAATCTGAACTGTTAATTTCACAGGTTATACTTTACTACTGTGCATATTCTTATATCAGTCAACTTCTCTAGCACATTTTCCAGCAGTCTCATACAGTGTGACTGCCGTTTGGTAACTCTGTTCTGTACACTGGCACTAGAATGTTTATTATTCAGTCATCTGCTATATACATTTCTGCCTCTACCTCAAAGTTTTCTCACAAGGAATTGTTTCTCCCCTAACTCATTCAACATCTTGATCTTATTTGTATTCTAATGACAAGATAATTTATATAGCATCTTCCCCCTCATGACTAAGATACAGCTAAAAAAAAATATGAAGTACCCATCCAAGTAGCTCTAAACAATGAGTCTTATTCTCAAACCTTACCAAGAGATAGTATTTATGACCTAGCAAAAACTAAAGGACAGTTTTGTAAGATTGGACATTTCTCAAGCACAATAAAGCATGCAGACAATTAGTATATTAATTTCAATATCTAGGCATGGCTTGGTGTCCAACTAAATCGACTCCACCACATTAATAATAATGAACCAAATACCTCCAAAATACTTTTTTACTGGGCCAGAAAAAAATCTTCACAAGGAGGAAATGCTATAGGAAAGAATATTCTTTAACCAAAGGTAGAATATCACATTAAACAATCAGAGCAGTTTCCAAGGAGAACAAGTCAATCCTACAAATATTAACTTATTATTTCTGTAGATTCATAACTTGCTTTTAAAGGAGACAGCATTGTAGTCTTATGCTTACTCTGTACACCAAATTATTACAATTTCATGTTTCACTCCTCTTCAAGCTCCTTACCGTAGACTCCTCCATTCCTCCTGGTTGGGTTACAAATAGGTCATCCACATAGAATTCCCATTCTCTCTTCTGAATCCATGCTTCTGTCCCATTGTAATAAACTCTGCTATACTAAGTATGCATACTCCATTAAGAGACCATAGCTTAGGGAATCCATAACCTCCAAACTAAGAGGCACAATCTTTCCCCCATTTTGTTCTTGACTGAAAAAAAACAACTGTCTCAGACATAGATTGTAAGTGCTTCCAAAATATAGATATAAGTAACCCAGCTATTAATTCCTGGATCTTATTATTCTCCAACTCTGCTTGTGTTTTCAGTGTCAGACTTTTAACTGCACCTCTCATCCACTTCACTGCACACTACCCTTTTACCCTTTCCCTTTCCTAACCTCCTTAATGGGTACCTCTCCCCACTTATGCATGGTACTAATCTGAGTTCTGTGTAAATTATGTAAGTTCCTTGTTAGATTTATGTTAGTCTGTACTCTCTTAGAATTATTACTTTTATCATTTTAATTACAATTTACTAACTATCATGTTTCTTAGATGCCCTCTGCATTTCTTTTATGTATCCCAAGTTGGCTTGAAAATATTCCATGATGAAGAGTGTTCTATCCAGATTAACAACTGTAAATATATACATACCCACACTTAATTAGTTTACCAGTTAACTTCTGCTTTTATACTTCCTTTTCATAACACAAATTAATACAGTAATGCAAATACTGTAGATTTTGTATTTAAAACCTCTTCATTCTCATCCAGGTAAAGCATTATTCCATACTTTCCTTTAAGTTTTGTAAATCATATGCACTCATATTTTTATTACCTGTTATTCTAATGTTTAGTCTTTGGGTGGCCACGGTGGTGCAGCAGTTAGCATTGTCACCTCACAGCCAAAGGTTCCCTGGTTCGATCCTCAGCTGGGGTGCCTTCTGTGTGGAGTCTGCATGTCCACCCTGTGGTCGCGTGGGTTTCCTTCGGGTGCTCCGGTTTCCTCCCAAAGACATGCTGTAGGTGGATTGGACACTCTAAATTGGCCCTAGGTGTGAGTGTGTGCATGTGTGTGCCTTCTGTTTAAGGTTGGGAGCCGGGCTGGCAACTCGACACTGTAAAACTCCACTGCCAATCATAAGTGGACATGTGATCCACTGTGGAAAACCCTAACCGGGAAAAGCCGAAAGAAGAAGGAGATTGTAATGTTTAGTCTTTGAGACGTGTATGTTAATATATCATTCCAATGTACTCAATATACTGCTTTTTATGACACATAATCATTTTTCTAGTGTTTTTTCCTCTTCTTCTTTACATTTCATGCAACACAGCAGTATCTATCCAACGGTGTGCATTTTGTGCTTTATTCCATTTTACCTCCAACATCTCATGGTAAACAATGGTACTATTTATTTGTGTCTTGTTAGAACTGTTGCATGGGTCATGGATGGAATCTGCATCAGACTTAGCTCCTATTCCATATATAAAATCCAAAATAAATCAACAAATAAGTAAATATATTAAACAAACAAATGCACAAATAAGTCAATAAGAAAACAAAGAAAGAAACAACCATAACTGCCAAATACTTGTTCTGCTATTGTTAGCCTTTAGATCATTTCTATGTAATGACCAATACATGGAAAGGTAATTTCTGATGCATGTTGATATGAAAGAAACAGTAGTTTAAATTGCCAAAATCTTTTTCTTTTGACCTGTATTTTTTTTCCTTTTTTCCCGAAAACTGCCGTCTCTGATAGCATACAGGGATAAAGCCTGGACAGCAATCCAGACGAACCTGAGTTGAATTAGTGGTTTGGCCATTAGCTGGAGTTGGTGTAAGGGAACAGAGGAGCGGGAATTCATGACTTGCTTGTCTCTTCAAGTGGGCCTGGATAGAGATACATGATCAGAGTGTTTTTCAATGTTAGATTCTCTGGTGCAGAACATGAACTGCTGAGACATGAACATTGAGGTCAGTGGGCATTAGCAAAATTGTTAATGGAGGCAGGGATATCCCTTTTAAGAAACTCATTGCATGCCCACACATGGCCATGTAGCACACAAGTGAGAATATAATGGTGTAACCTGTAAACCTTACCCTGTTGTCAGCAATGGTGGCATTCAGGTGTGCACTGCTCACCTGGAACCCACCATTGCTGGCTATCCAGAGGACAAGGTGATAAAACTTCCCCAGGAAAATTAAACGTATGTGAAGAACTCAACAAAATGTTTTGATCAATAGAATGCAGGACACTTTAATCCTTATATTGTCTGGAAAAGGCTGGGCTTATGACAGGTTAAGCTATCTAACTCATCAGCTAAGGCAAGAGGTCTAAATATAGTATCCACAGATTTGCAATCACATTTGATAAGATTTGATGCTATTTTCAGTGCAGCATGAGGACAGATCATCTTTTTGACCTTAAGAGAAGTATCCCTTATAGATATTTTCCAGTTGTTTAATAGTCTCACCATTCCATGGCACTATTTAGTATAATAGTTCATCACCGTAAATGTGGCTGAAGTAGAAATCTGTTTCTGAAACTTGCCAGGAATCTCTTCTCTGTAATTATGAACCATACACTGAATACCTGTTTTCTTTGGCTTCTTTAGAGTAGGCAAGCCTGTAGCAGCAAATGGGTATTTCTATAGGCATTTGTTTTGATCCTAAACTCTGGTTTCAGCATTTGTGAGGGCCATTTTGGGTAAGTGTTTGAAAAATCAAGTTCCAAAGAATGCTACAATAAAGTAACCTGGAGTGAATAAATGACTGTAAGAAGTCATAGTTATGATAGGAGATTGTTTTAGTGCTTTGGGATCTGTTTTCCATATGAATTATTGAGGGCTGATAAAGTCTTCAAAGGCAATTTAAAATGTTAAGGTATCATCCCAAAAAAAACATTTACTAGAAGGAAACCTTCAGCAGCAGAATCTGTCAAGGCTAGAGTGGGCCAACATTTTCATCTTGTCATCTTTAATAGTGATTCTTTCAATTTTCTTTCTATACTATCACTGCTCATATATATATATATATATATATATATATATATATATATATATATATATATATATATATATATAAATATATGTATATCATTATCTTTATATATGGGTGCACTTTCCTACAAAAAAAAAAATCACTTTTTTTAAATGGGAAAGTACATCCCCATTTAAGCGAAAATGCACTTTAACGAAAGTACACTTTTGCTTAAGCTCACTAGACTGAACCTACAGCACCACAATGGAGGACATTGAAAAATGGGCTATGTCCTCCACTGTGGTGCGATAGTCATGGACCTTAGGGTTAGGGCACGGGGTCAAGGTAAGGGGATAGTCCTAATAACTTTCGTTCTTCAAAAGTACACTCATATATATATATATATATATATATATATATATATATATATATATATATATATATATATATATATATATATATATATATATATATAGATAGATAGATATATTGTGTGTGTGTGTGTGTGTGTGTGTGTGTGTGTGTGTGTGTGTGTGTATACGTGTGCACAAGCGTATGAGTGAGTCTTTAACTGAGCATGAGCATGTGTGAGGTCTTGTTTGCAGATGCTTTTATAACTTGTGCTTGTGTTTGTGTGTGTGTGTACTTGTGTGTATGCATGCATGTGCACACATGTACATGTGTTTCATGTGAGTATGAAAATGAAGCAGTGTATTGTGCAAATGATTTCACCTATTGACTCTTTGCTGGAGATAGAGCCAAAAGAATTAAAGCAGATCTGTCATTTATACCAGTACTGGATCAAGAGATTCAATTATTTAAAAATAAAACATTATATATTTCAAAAGTAAGACTTATCATTGAGTATAGCTTCAGTATATGTTCACTCTATAAGGAGAGATAAAAATATTATAGTAAGTAGAAGCGCAACATGCAAACAGAATTAATGAGATCAAAGGTCTGACTTAAATAAAGATACTAAAGTGTCCTAACAACCACACTGTTTTATATAGATATGTAAAAGGTAAGTTATGGTTAGTTGATAAAGCTTAAACAATTCTGCTCTGAGAAAGAAATTAAACCTTAGATTGATCTCTTGAAATCCAGGTATAAGATGTAGAGGGATATTTCAAAATATGCTGTAATAAAAATAATAAAGGGGATTTTTGTATAATGCTGATTCCAAAGCTATGGAACAAAATACCTATTATAATAAAGTACACTACTTCATTATGCGCATTTAAGAAAACAGCATAATAATATGATAGATAAATTATATTTCTGGGCTGAAGTGAGTCTATGATACAAAAGGTCTAAATGGCTGCTTGCAGCATATGCTGAACGATGAACAGACTATGCTTAGTCATGTTTCTTCAGCTATCATTTTTGTATTTGTTTTCAGGGTCGAGCACTGATCTCCCGCAATATTTTCAGACTCAGCCCTGGGGTGTTGGTTGGTTAAGTGACTTGCTTAGAGTCACACAGTTAGGCAATGGAGGCTGAGGGAAACAAACTTGGCATCACTGGACAACAGGAAACAGCTAATTAACAGCTCCTTAATCCTGCAAGCCAACTTCCAGATCAAATAGTCATTAGCACATGTATTCAGTGCCACTAACTGATATAAGTTAAGCTCCATTTTTTTCTTGGTGTTTTTTTTTAGCTATTCAGCAATGTATACACAGTGATATTTATTGATTTATTTTTGCCAGCAAACAGCACTGAAACCATCTTTAATGGATATTATCAATCCACACCTCAGAGGAAATTAACATTTATAGATTCTACATGAGCTTGAATATAAAGTTAGCCACTAGTAATCACTTTGACCGATCAGGACATGTGTGTCTGTTAAGCAGCCTTTCAAAATCTTTCCTACTATGGCTTCTGCAATAATTCCAGTTTCCACCTCAGCAAGTACAAAGCAATAATTCTGAGTCTTATCTTATTGTTTGGTTAAACAAAAGCTTGATAAAATTCTGAATGTAGGCACACAATTATCTTTAACTTGTTCTAAAGTGTTTTTATTTCATTTGCTTTATTTCATAGGATCTTCATAACAGAGCTTGCTAAGTCACTTTGTAATCTTCTTTTATGACACTGAATGTTTCATAAAACATTAAATGTATTTAAGTATATTCTGGCAGAGTAATGAAATGGATTCAAAGAATGGAGGTTACAAATAATAATCAAGACCACAAATCTGCTTTGCTTAAAGTAATTAATTTCTGTTTTCATAAACTGCAATTCTGGGAATTATACAGGAGACTGCAAGTGCAATTTCTACACACTTGAGGTGCACACCTACTCTAAGCTAAAGTATGAATGATATGCAACATTAAGTGTGCTGCAAATTCGCGCCATAAAACATGAAATATAATTGCAACACCTTTAACAATTGCAGTTAATACTACCCCTTACTTATTTTTTTAATTCAAATTTCTGTTAAATCTATTAACATTACTTTTGTGATTGCAAAACAAAATGCTTCCTCTCAGGTTGTCAAGATAGGTGTTCATCTTGAAGAACGTAATGCATTTTACCCGAAGATCAACTGAAATACAAGCATCCCTTGTAAGGCTGCTCACACTTTATTATCTAGCATATAAATATTTGTGAGGCAGCCTGTGCTTGATTGAATGCACACATTTGACAAAGAGTGAACAATAGAATGCTCCCCAGCTGACAAAACTCTTTATTTTTATCTTTGTACACATACACAATATTTTCAGTACATGATGTGGATGGCAACAACAACACCCAGCTCCATCCTAAACAATACTTCTTCTTTTTCTCTTCTGCTTAAGACGATATATATAGTACTAGGGGAAGTAGGGACACATCTTCAGGCATTATCATTTTATTAAATGGCAATTCATTCAAAACACTTGTTGCAAAAAGGAATTTCAAATTGCATTAAGGTGCAGCAACTGCAAGGTTCTATGTTTCCTTAAATGCATATAATGACATGGTGTACTTTATTTCAGCAGATATTTTGTTCCACAGCTTTGGAATCAGCATTATACAAAAATCCCTTTTAATAGTTTTATTACTACATACCATATTTCCCCGAAAATAAGACCGAGTCTTATACTCTTTCCCCCACCGAAATACGCATTGGGGCTTATTATCAGGGGATGCCTTATTTCCCTGCACACTACAACACTCTACCTTTATTCATGTAAAAAAATCGACATTTATTAATGAACATAAATCGACATTTATTCATGTACAAAAATCGACATTTATTCATATATACAAATTGACATTTATTTTGTACTTTTCTGTTATCAGACAACAGTTCTAAGTAACGGGTTAACAGTTGTCTGAGAATTCTACATAAACAGTGCAACAAACATTTCAACTTCAGAATATCTGCACCTTGGCTTTCACAGTTATTCAAATACAGTCATGTCATCTTCTTCTGGAACATTGTCATGTGTCCAACCCCCGGATTTTGGCCTGAATTTCTTGCGACTCCTTTTCCTATAGAACCATTAGCCTCAATCTGTCAATAGAGCTCTCCTTAAATGAGCACTGCTTGTTCAAGTAGCCTGCTTGTAGTGCATTGGCAACACAGCTGTCAGTGATTTTATCCCATGAATTTTTCACCCAAGTCACGACCTCTTGCAGGCTAGTCTTCACAAAGTTTCCATGCTGATTTCTCTCCATTCTATTTTCAATGTAGTCATTGAGCTCCATGTGCAAATGGTTCTTGAATGGCTTGTTTATTGCAATATCAAGAGTCTGGAGATAGGCAGTCATTCCTGTGGGAATTATTATTTGATCTATTCTTCTCCGTGCAAGGAATTTCTTCATTTCTTTAGTGCGCTGAGTGCTGGCTGAATCCCAAACTAGCAGACCTCTTTTGCCACCTCACAAAACAAGTGGCAGCATTACATCTACTCACTTCCTTATAGCTGCTTGTGTGCGCCAGGCTTTTTTGGTTTCAAGAATGTAAATGCCTGAAACATGTTCAGTCTTATCTTTCTTGCCATTACTAATGATTAGAGGTGGGGGTTTCTTTCCATCTAGATGAATTGCCAAAATACAGGTAACACGTGTACTCTCGTAACCAGTGGAGGGAATGTAGATTGATGAGGCAGCCCTCTGATCAATTGTTTGAGATACTTGGCCCATAAATACTGCAGTTTCATCCATAGCAATCATATTGGAGAGCTGGTATTTAGAAAAGTCAATTCTATCAACAAAGGACTTGAACGCAAGTGCACGTTTAATAACTTCAGTATCTTCCAACTTGAATAGTGTTGTTGATCCTCTTAGAGACAGTTCATATCACTGAAGGAAGCCATCCAACCAATGTTGTGATGCTTTGAATTCTTCTGGGGATATTTCTAACTGTGGTGCCATTGCAAGGGCAAATGCTTGAATATCAGCCCTGCGCACAGCCAAAGCCTTTGCTCTCCTGTTAACAATCCACTCACAGATGATGTCTTCCAGTTCAGGAAATAATGTTTGCCAACCTGATCCACACTTACACTTCTTAGCATTTCCCTCGTCAGCCTGTTTACTGAGGTCATCATACACTGTACACCATTTTCAGACCATTCGGAGATCTAACTTCTTCTCTTTGAAGAAAGCCGTCAGATTCTTTCCTTGGG
>NC_056728.1:1486580598-1486605598 GCF_019279795.1 Protopterus annectens | reverse complement strand
ATATAGTGATAATATTGTGCATATCCTAAATTTAATAATTTCCTGAACAAAGTTACTTTGCCATCTTCACGTTATCTGGAAATATACAGCGTGGTATGAATAGGTGCGATTTTTGTAGTTGGTGAGGGTACAAGATTTCTAAAAAAGCTTGATAAAATTCTAAAGGCAGGCCATATTTTAATGTTTTCATGGCCTTTTTTAATATTTTATAAAAAGGGTGCATAGTGCATGTTAGTAGTCTAAGCAGAATGTCATTCAGCCATATGTCTTTAACATAAACGCTACATATCAAGTCCCAATCTTAATAATAAGATCACATCTAAGATTTCTATCTCTTTTTTTTTTGTGCTGGTCAAGATGTAAATTTACAGAATTTGTCATTATTGACAAAACTATGTGGCTAATACCTCATCTGAAATGCCATGTGAAAAAGTGTCACTATGTATATTAGAAGTGCAATTTTATTTATTTAACTTGTTCTACTTCAGAATGGTGTGGAGGTCTTTTCTTTCCCTATTTTCATATATTTCCTATAATTTGCTTACTGGAAACTTCAGCAGAGTTTTAAAATATTCTTTTTTGCACTTTAATGTTCTTTTCTATTTGTTTGATTTGATCACTTGTGTTTTTCTAAAATAAGAATAGCTCCAAATTGACTGATTATTTGTTTGAGGTAATCTTTGCTACAAATAAAGTTTGAGATATGTATTAAGTCATCTGCCATTGACATAATTGGTTTAAGGACAAAGATTATCTAATGTCTTGTAAACGTTTGCTGGTTTAAGGCAGTCACAATTATGATGTTACCTACTGTGAAAGCAAGCACCTCCAACGGTTACTTTCCACTCAATTTAATGTTGCACAAACGTTAACAGCCACATACAAAACGTTTACAGCCACATAAACGCTCTTAACATAAAATTGCGTTTTCGTCCTCTCTCAAATCAGGACTTCATCAGATAATCATTAAAACATTTAATTAATGCTTAAATACTGCTCACTTTTCAAAATGCGCCTATGATTTAAAGTGCATTAGTTGCTACCAAATCAAAAGTTTGTCCCTCATGAATATTCAATTGAACTTCATATTTGGTTCAATACCGAGTATTCAATTCCTAAAAAAGCTTACATTTACTATTTTGCACAATTTAATATATAAACTTTGTTTGTACTTCATTTTTAGTAAATAAATAATACTGTGTATATATTTTAAAAGTTTTAAAATTCATTTAAAAGTTTTTTTCAAGTGCTAAAAATAAATCAGTGTGTTTAGAATTTCCTACTTAAACTAAAATAAATATCTAAATGCTGCCATCTTCTGGCCATTTAAATTATATCAAGAAATTCATATCTCTGCAGCTCTCAATTTTAATACTGGGGTTAAGGAGGTATGGTCGTTTAATCCTGGTACTCTTGTGGCATCTAATTTGATTTGCCACCATAACTCCTTATAACCCAACCATTCTTCCCATAAACCACCTCTTACTTCTTTTTTGACCTGTTCAACCACAAAAAATTCAAATCTTCCCCCTTCACATTCTTTAGTATGTTTATATAATGCGTTAGTTTCTTTAGCTTTCAAAATATCATATATGTTATCATATAAGTTAAATCATAATCATATGTATAGCTAGCGTGCAAAAACATACATAGACTGTTCATACAATATTATATGTAATCTGGATTGTTTGTCAGAATGAGGTAATAAATCTCTCAATTATGAAGAGTTATTTAAATGTTATAATAAAGGAGATAGTGACTTAGAGAAAGGAGGAGGGATTAGCCAGGAGCTATACAGTTGCAGTGCCAGTGACTATCGATAGGTTTGGGTTAGTTTAAATGTGCTGAGAAAGAGAGTTGCAGTCCTTAGCTATTTTGTAGGAATAGAGAGAATCACCATAATAGTTGTGAAGCTGGGTAACTTTTAGCATAAGTTTGTTGGATGATCTAAGGGATCTACAGGTAGAGTTGGGTTGTATCAGGTTTGAGAGAGCTGTTCAGTTACCAGGGTTGTGAATGATTTTGTGAGTAAAGATAAGTTGGTTTTGTGATAGCAGATTGGGCAGTTCTGGTCAGTTGAGCTGTTGAAGAACAGAGCAGCTGTGTGTTTTATGGAGTGTATTGGCTACAAACTTAGCTATCTTGTTGTAGCATGAGTTTAAGTTGTTTAGGTCAGTCGTACAAAGGTTGGTGAAGATAGCTGAACAGTAAAGTAGGGAAGATAGCAAGTGTGATCTAGCTGTGGCTAGCCTGGCTTCGTGTGTAAGGTAAGGTTTGGCTCTATAGAGGGTGCCAAGTTTGGAGTGTACTTTTCTGATAGTTAGAGAGATGTGTTTATTGAATTTTAGTCTGTTGTCGATTGTGATACCTAGGGGTTTAGTTTGGTCAGTACGTTATATTTTAGTACCGTTAGAGGAGTGTATAGTGATGGGTGATAAGTTATGCATGGGCGATTTGTTTCCAAAGATCATTAACTTGATTTTGTTTGTTTTAAGAATGAGTTTATGGCTGGAGAGATAATTCTCAATGTCTTGGAAAGCTGATTGTGTTAGATGCTGAAGTTGTTCATGGGAAGGGGCTGAGCAGATAAGAGAGGAATCATCGGCATATTGGATGATGGTTGCATATTGAGTGGCTGAATATAGGTTACTGGTAAATATGGAGAAAAAGACGGGACCAAGTATGGCTCCTTGGGGTACCCCAGTGGTGATGGGTAGGAGTGGAGAAAGACTGCTGTTCCATTTTGTAGCTTGTTGCCAGTTAGTCAGGTAGCTGTGGAACCATGTTAGAAAAGATAGGTTGAGGTTATAAGTTGCAAGTTTATTGAGTAGTAGTTGATGGGATACAGTGTCAAAAGCCTTAGCCATGTCCAATACTAGCTGTTCTGGATTTTCAAGTTGGCAGATAGTATCAGTAAAGGAAATAAGAGCTGTGCTAGTACTGTGTTTAGGTCTAAAGCCATGCTATATATATATATATATATATATATATATATATATATATATACACATATATGCATGTGTGTGTGTGTGTGTGTGTGTGTGTGTGTGTGTGTGTGTGTGTGTGTGTGTGTGAGATTGTGTTTCATTTCATCAAAGGTAACTGACTGAAGTACAAATCATCAAAAAGAAGTGACTGAAAGTATGTTTGATGGCAGATACATTTGCCTGAAAAGCCATTTCATTGAAAACCTTCGCATATATGATACAAAAAAACTTGCACCCACCATACTTACATTAATTATATATTGTAAGTAATTGACCACACACCAGTGGAGCAAAGAAAAAAATAAAACATCATACACAATGAATCAGTACTGGTGCACAAACACACATGTGTACAAATCTGGGGGAACAACATGACAGTGGGTTTTGTCATTCCACTCAACATCTTTTTAATTATGACAAGAAAAAGGAAGAACATTTTTGCAGCAGATAAGTTAAAAGATTTGTCTTAAGCAAAACAGGATTTTTGCCACTTTAGATATTTAACAGTTCACAGTTAAAAAAATGATTAGTTTATTCTGACTATTAATGCAGCGAGCATTAGTAATGATTTTTTTAAGTTTACTGCAATCATATAACATTGGTCTTTTTTGCGGGATTAATAAATGAATGAAAACCAGTTCCATCAGAGTATAAATGTCTTTTTATTTTAACTGATGCTTTATGGGAAAAAATTGCATCAAGATGTTATGCTATGGATTAAAGATCATTATGATGCCAGTGCTTCTTAGACCTTTGATAATAACACCAGTACTGTAGATTGTACAACCATAACAGTAAAGAAAACTAAGAAACAAACTAGAGTTTTGGAGTATACAGACTACCAAATAAAGTGCTGATTATTTAGAGGAATTTCTACATTTCTTGCATGAAATGCAGGATGGAGAAATGATAACAGATGGGGACTTGAAATTAGAAGAGATAGACTTAAATAATATTGTTTCAACAATATAAGTACGATTATTTACAATGCATGAACAGAACTGAAATTGTTTCCTTTTGTAAATTTACCTACGTGAAACTAGAACATACTGTGTTTCCATGGAGATGATTGTCACTTTATGTCAAGTTTTACAAGCTTCAATGTGGATTGATCATTGGTTATAAAGGTTAAACAACTGCTAGATAATTTCACCAAAATAAAACCTGAACCAATGCACAGAAAAGCAATAGCAGACTTAATAGAAAAAAAAATAATCATTATATAAAACTAACTACAGTGCTGTATTTAGTTGAAAGGCTACAGAAAGAATATTGCAAGTTTTAAAACTGAAATTGTTTGAAAGCAAACAGATGAAAAATGCCTAACATCAGAATCTGTGTCAGATGGATATATTTCCATAAAAAATGGGAGAAATAACTATAATGGCAAATAGAAAAATATAACAAAAAATGTGATTGAACTATATCTTGGAAAATTGAAAAAAAAAAATAAAAAGGTAATACAAATTAAACATAGTGTGAGATAAGATCAGGAATATTTTGGAGAAAAATTATGTAAAGATATGGAGCATAATAAGAAAAAATGTATAGATATAAGATGTGGTAGGAATAAAGCCATACAAATTGATATACTGCATACATTCTAAAATTCAATCTCAGCCAAAATAGATTGTAATTATTTTTGCAAACTCTTACATGAACAGTTTGGCTCCACAAAGTTGGGGGGGGGGTAACTTGTGCTATCAACATCCCAGTAACATAATTTAATAAATTTAAATTTAATTATGTTAAAAAATAAAATACAAAGTGGCAAAGTACAGGGAGTAGAGAGATGTAGGAACAATGACCTGCAATCATTTCAGTATGATAGGATTCTTCCAGACTAGAGACATGCACTTGTTAGACCATTCTTTAAGGGATAAGGGAGCATGACAAACTAAGAGTAATTTTGACCCACATGTCTATTTTCTTGTGGTAGTAAAATAATGAGAATGGGTTATTTTAGATAAATTATTGCTAGAATTGAAAAGACTGGGACTTAAAATGATTATCAACACACATTTTGAAAATATGTCTATACCTACCTGTAACAAGATATTCTATAATAATATAACCTCTGTAAACAAAAGGATGTTATAATGTATCTTTCACCTTTGATAGGATCATACAGAAATGCATTAGTCAATAATTAGAACAATTAATTAATAGATTACTATTAATATAATCTTGAAAAGATGGTCAGCTACATGGATTAAAATAGGACATAACAAATATCATGCAACAACTGGGCAGGAAACATTCTAGGATACACTTAAGGTTTTGAACCAAAAGCCATGTACTAGCAGCCAAGTGGCGTTACTAAAAAAACATGTTCTAGCATGGTTAAGCAACGCTTAAGGTCTCCCAAAAGTCTCTGTTCTGGGCTCATACTTGTTCAAGTTGCATTTTTCTGATTAATATATTTGATATGAGATGCTTTACAGTCTGTTTGCAGATAACATGAAAATGTGAAACTGATTACATCTGTTATGCATAGGGCATATCTGTAAAAGAACAGAAAAATAATATGCTAGAAAAACTTATCAAAAGCTAAACACATGATCTATGGGAGACACACTGAAGACTGAATATTTAATAAAGGGCACAGTGACTAAACTAGTGAATTAATTTAAGGACAATGGTATAAGGTTAGATTCAGTTTTGTCTTTTAATCATATCTACCATTTGGTTAATGATGTCCATAATAGGCTATTTAATATGATTTATAAAGTCAAGGAAATCATAAATGATAAAATCATTTTTGTATGCTATACTACCCTCAATATAGAGTATGAAATTGAAAGGGTACATCAGAAATATGTCACAGTTACTCACTGAGGCAAAAGTTATTTATATATATATATATATATATATATATATATATATATATATATATATATATATACATATATATATATATATACTTTTTTGACAGATTAAAATACCTAAACTTGTACAATGTCTCATATAAATATTTAAGAGTGAGAAGATCTTATGCAGGTACTGTATATAAAGCATTTGGACACAACCATCTTTGTGAATACTTAGGGTTATCAGACAATAACATAGATGTGTAAGGCAATATATGTAGAAGCTACTGTATAAATGACACATGTATTAAATGGTTGTTTGAGAGAGTTGTTGATGCCTGGATAAGTTACCAAATTATATTAAAGAAACACTAGATCGGATATTTTTAGGCATTTACTCACTTCAGGTTGCTGTTCTGGTACACTACAATGTAAAAAGACATTATTGCACATTCTTCAATATTTATATACATGTATGTATATTTACTCATATCCTTTTCCTGCTAAGTTAAATTTCCATCATCTGTCCATGATGCTTGACATCATTCTTCTTTGTTTATCTGTTAAATAACCCCTCTAGTATTCTTTTTAGTCTGTGTTACATATTGCCTCTGCTTTTGGAAAAAATATATAGCACACTTTTACATTTCATTATGCATTTCTGCATTTGATACTTTATTTTTTTTTATTTGTTTATTGACATTTGATTACCAAGAATGTCTGACTTGATAGTGCCCATATCCAGTTATAGGTGCAGAATAGTTTTACAATCTTCCAAAATAATACAAAAACATTTGCAATTTAAATAATTATACCAAATATACATAATGCGAAAATATTCATGAAAAATTGTTACAACTTAAATAACAATGATTTAATATTTAGAAAACATTTAGCCAGATTTTAGAGAAAGTAAAGGCAAGTTAGCATAATGCAAACAGGAATTGCAATATAAATTGAGAGAAAAATCAAGGCTATGGGATATTTTGAAAGAATCAGTGGAGATAAACTGATTGATTTAAGGAGATGAGTGAAAAAAGGAAAGTAAGGAAGTATAAGGTATGGATTGGTACTAGTTCATATTTAAGGGTCTAATTAATCCTGGGGTTGAGAAAGATCAAGGACAGATTGTGGTTAGGAAGTCTTAAAGAATGGTTTTAAAGCACTGGAGGGAGGCTATTGACCCCGTGGATATGACAAGTATTTCTACGCCTTAGTGACATATAATAAGTACAGTAGAGTTGATATGTTTGTGGATAGAGAGGAGTTTTTGGTCTCTGGCTCATAATGATCGACTGGGAACAAATGATATCTAGTGCTGATCACGCAGATGGATGCTGGATAATTGTTATAGATGCTAAGACGTTGTGTATATGTTAGTTGATGGGGTAGTTATGACTAATTTAGGCTTTTTCGTGCGATATAGTGGTGTAAAAGGGTATTTACTGCGAATGTAGCCTCTTTAGTGTAACATTACATCGAGCAGTCTGATTCTTCTTTATCCTTATCTCATTCACTGATGGCTTGTCTAGATCTCAACTGCATTATCCATGCTAAGTCTATTTCATCCCAGTATGGAAGTTGTGGCCACTTTGTACTTATCATTTTCCATCACCACAGGCAATCAGTACACTTACAGTCTCTTAACTGTGCCCATTGTACAAACAAAGTACACTGTCTCATGAAGATGTACCAGTTTATACCCCAATATTATATTTTACTTAATTTGGTCAATAAACTAGCAGTACCTTCAAAATATTTTCCATGAACTTCAAATTAATTAATTGAAATACTCTCTTACTATAATAATCTGTCCTAAACATGTTTACAGGTTTCCAAGTCCTACAAAAATTCAAATACAGAACAATGTTTTCTTTTAATGTCATTGCTATGTATACCCTATGTCCGTTGTGCTGCTCTCAAACTGCTTTACATATCTACCATGTAAGATATACAATACAAATGCATATTTTCCTATAGAGATAAACCTTAAAAAATTAAATATTTCCTTTTGAACACTACTATGATTCTGTGTCTCTCCTTTACCCACCATCTCCAAAAGAACCTCATCCAGCACTCATATCCACCATAAAATGTTTCATTACACCATCATTGCTACTTACACCATCAGTATGTGTGATTGAGCACATAACCTTCAATACCCAGCACACAATACTTACAACCCATAAACCAATTAAGCCAGTAACTGCATTAATAAGCTTTCACCCTGCATCCACCTCATTTACAACTACACTTCCTTTCTTAACAACTGTAAGAAAAGGCTTCTATCCTGCTACATCAATAACATCACCTATCAACATAAAAATCATATCTAGCCTTAGCTCTAACTATGACAATACTCATCATGTACTGTACGCAGGATAAATCAGTGCATATCCTGGTCATATGCCATATAATTTAAGAGCAGCAACATCACAATTACGGCTTAAATGTTATACACCTTAGGGCTAGAAACATTTGCTGTAACCTTCCTCAAATCCAAGAATGGATATATCAATATAGCCCACAAATATTAGCATTGGTTGAAATCTGACTAAGTCCTGACATGCTTTACTAGGGATTTAATGGTCACATTCATAGTCTGGGAGTTTACTGCTATGCAGCAATTATTCATTAAGAAACCTGCTATGTATATGACTAAATAGGTTAAGTGCAGGTTATTAGTGCTGAATAAGGAAAAGCGAAGGCATTTTTGAAAAACGCCCCCTACTTATGGCAAAAGTGTAAAGTAGTTAAACTCAAGCATTAATAAGCTGTAAAGCAATATTTAAGCCATAGGTGTGTAATGTCAGATTTATTCGCATAATGCAGATGAATGAAGCCATATGCCCTCATGCTTGAAACTCTTAAGAAAAACAGTGGACTGCACAACATTTATTATTAATATTTTAGAAGTAAAAGTGTTAAATATGTTTTATATAGGGAATCCTTATTTGAACACCCTGACATTTTCATTAAAGAGTGGAAGGGGGATAGGAAGGATTGAAAGAGGGGAGACACAGAAGGAACACATCAAGAGAGTGGTGCTATAGGATGTGGGAGTGGAGGGGGCACTATGTTTTTGCTGGGGATAGACACCCCTCTATTTTTCAATTTGTTTTATTTATTTATTTATTTTTATATAAGATAGCAATGTGGGTGGGAAACAGGTACCAGCATGCAGGAGAAAGAATAAGGAAAAAAGGACTGAGTAAGTGCCAACAGAGTCCCAGTCCACAGGACCTCAGATGGTTCAACTGCCAAATGGCAATGCATTGAGGACTGCGATGCTGAGGGAGTAGGGGCCTGTGGTGTTGTTCATAGGTTCATAGGTTCATAGGTTCATACTAGGCTATCTGCCCGAGGGCATTTATAAGCCTAGCCCATCGTTTTGTGGCTTACGCCACCCCTTTAGTATGGGGAACTATACCCATTATTTTGCTGTGCCTCTGTCGAGCAGTGACACTGAGGTAATTCCTGGGGTATATCTGCGATCTCCCATCCATTGGTCAAGATTTCTCTTGAACAAGGCCAGCGAGGTGCTCTGCCTCACATGTACCGGGATTTTGTTCCACAGCATAGGGAGTCTTTGGGTGATGAATCTATCCCTCCAGCACATCCTATTAATAGCCGTGTCGAGGTTTAAGTCTCCGCCCTTGTGACTCTGATGGATCTAGATTTTTGAGGTGAAGCATATTCATCAAATCTGGGTTTGACATGGCCTTGTATGTTAGGCAAAGGTCACCTCTGAGCAAGCGGTAAGCGACTGAATAGAGCTGGAGTTCTTTCAGTCGGGCAGTATAGGACAGATTTTTGAGACCCTTTATCCTTTTGGTGAGGAACTTTTGTGTCCTCTCCAGCTGCTGCAAGTGTCGGGTCAGATACATTCCGAATGGGGCATTGTACTCAATCATTGGTCTGATGAGTGATGAGTAAAGGGAGACTATGACCTCCCTTGATCTAGATGAGAATCCCTTCATGATAAGGTGGGCAATGTAGAAGGACTTCCTAAGTACTTTAGCTACATGGGTGTCGAATGACAGACTACTATCAACCTGGGTCCCCAGGTCCCTGATAACTTCTTCTGTGCTCAGTGGATTGCCACCTATTTGGTAGCTAGGGGTAACCTTGTTTTTCCCGAAGGGTATGACTATGCATTTTTTGGCATTTAACTTTAGGCCGTGGCTCTGGCACCAGTTATCCATTTCTGTGAGACCCTTCTGAAGGATATCTGTGTCAGATGTGTTTTCTACTATGGCGCCCAGTTTGCAGTCATCTGCAAACTTTGTCAGCCATAACCCTCCTGTGTTTGCTTGTACTTCGGAAAAGTAGATGCCAAACAAGAGTGGGCCCAGGACTGAGCCCTGTGGGACACCACTTGTGACAGGCTTTGAGTCTGACATGGCGCCAGCAACTCTGACCCTGTGGGTTCTGTCACTCAGCCAGTTTGCAACCCATCTTGTGATGTATGGGTTAACATTTAAGCTGATGAGTTTTTCAATGATAAGTTGGCACCAACTGGGACAGCATGTTTTGAACGTGCCAAAGAACGCCACCCTAAAATACCATTGTATCCTGTCAACAGAAATGAAAAGAAAAGAGATAAATTTAATTTTACATTCTACACTCCACCTGACTCAGCTTATACAAATCCGTGACACAGAATTCATACCAGGGGTGACTGCGACTCTACATAAATACAGTAGCTGCACATTCTCTCTATGTATTTACTGCAAAACATGGAGCAAAATAGTTTTCAGATATCATAACATGGCACCATCATGGCATCTGAAATAAATATACTTTAGGTAATTTCAGTATGTTACAGACTATATCAAAACCAAAAGCAGCAACTGTACAAAAATGAGCACGAGGAGCTGAGATCTGTGCAGTCGGTATCTTCTATTGGAAAACAGTTTACAAAATGTGCCAACCTCCTGCCAGGATATATAGTTTTCTTTTCTTTAGATTACATCCTTTTAAAGCATAATCTGACCATATCCACCCTTGAGGTGACAAAACATGTTTGTTTATAAGACAGGACAGAATGTGAAAAGGGCATTGGAAATGAAATCAGTTCCACAGAAAATGATCAATGATAATAAAACTGGTACCTATAAATGTGGCAGTTGTGCTCAATGCCCTTATGTATTCATGGGTAAATAGTATCTATTAAATACAAAAAAACGGGTATGTGATTACGCCTAAATATGGGTGCCATTTTACTAAAGGTTTAGTATATTTGGTTGTTTGTTCCACATGTGATCGATTTTATGTTTGAAAATGGAAAGATTGTTAATGAAGAGAATTTATGAACATCTTTATGATATTTCAAAGATGAACAATAGAAATGCCTTTTTTAATTTCTCCAAGTCTTTTGGGTTTCTAATACCATGATGAGAATGGACCCAGTTCCTAAATCAAAGTACAATTAAAGTTCATGAAATTAGTATTGTTTCAATCTCTGATATCAGCCAAAAGTGCTTTTTGCAGCACCCGCAGTGTGTCCAGTAATGACTCCTTCTGCAATTCTTATGGAGTTACATGTATTGGTTTGTTTGTTTGTGTATTTTGGCTTTCCCGGTTAGGGGTCGCCACAGCGGAACTCCGGTCCGCTAATGATTGGCAGTAGAGTCTTATATGCTGGCTTGCCAGGCCTAACGCACAACCTTCAATGAAGGAATGCCCATTCATTTACGCATGTCGCCACACAGAAGACGCTCTAACTGAGAATCGAACAGGCAGCGTCTAACTGTGAGGCAACAACACTACTGCAGCACCACCACCGCAGTATACATGTATTGGTAACATATATAAATATGACTGTAGATTCTTCTTTATAAGACCTGTTGCTCCTCCTACTATTGGAACTGTCTGTGTATCTTTCTTCCACATTGCTGTATTTCTGCCTGCATATCCTGATATTTTATGAGTTTGTGTCTCTGTGCACACTAGACTCTGTAGTCACTGGGTGTGGTGATTTCAATGATCAATGCTATTTTTGTCTTTCCATGGACCTCTATATCTGGTTTTCTAGCATCTATCTTTTGAACTGTTGGTAATGGGTGATCCCATGTGATGCAAACTTCATCATTTTCTATGAAGCTTTGTGGCTCATGTTTCCACTGTTTTTCAGCCACATCAATACCATAATGTTTGCAAAATCACCAATGCCGCAATCTTGCCACA
The DNA here is from genome assembly GCF_019279795.1 of Protopterus annectens. Taxonomy (NCBI): domain Eukaryota; kingdom Metazoa; phylum Chordata; order Ceratodontiformes; family Protopteridae; genus Protopterus; species Protopterus annectens. Next base: position 1,486,593,612 of record NC_056728.1, on the reverse strand, counting down.
TTATTATGCCTTTCAGTATACAGTCCTTCTGCCATTAGCATGTCACAACCAGCAATGAGGTATGCAACTGTTTCCAATTCAGTTTTACAAAACCTACATTTGTCTGTTTCACCCACATGTTCAGTGGACTTTGTAAACCAACGTGTACACAGCCCACTGTCTTGGGCTGCCAGTATTAACCTTTTATCTCTCGGTTTGAATTTGCCTGTCCTTAACCATTCCTATGTTCATTCCTGATCAACATGAGGTTCTTCCAGAAGTTTTCTATACTTGCAACTACACATATTATTTTCCACATTTCTTGCCTTTTCATCTTGCCTTCACCTTATATTCTTTCTTTTGATTTTTGAAACATTCAGTTGCTGCCTGATTTTTATCTACTTCTAATTTGATTTCCATTCCTCCTTGATACTGATATGCTTCTGCTTGATTAAGCAGATAAGTCAACTTAGATTTATTCTCAACATTCAAACCTTCCACTACGTTTGGGTCTTGTGAGGTCAGCAGATATGTGTGGAGTCCCACGATTGCAGATCTGTGCATGTAATCAGTTTCAAGCAGGCCCCTCCATCCTTTGTAATGGGTAATATATAATCTTGGTGTGCACTGATTTTTATAAATCATTTAGTGAGTATGAGGCTCCCTTCTTGTTTTCCTATCTAACCTATCCAACATGTTTTGGGGCCAGTCAATCACTCCAAAACTGTAAGTTAGGACAGGAAGAGCAAATTAGTATATAGCTTGGATTTTGCTCCTAGATGTCAATGCTGTTTTCAGGATTAATTTAAGCCTTCTGAAGTACACCTTACTAAGTTTTATTCACATTTAAACAACTAAAATCACCAAACAGACTAGTGAAATGAAAAACAACTCAGGAAGCCTTCCGCAGATGGTGATCCAAGTGAATCCAGTAAAGTGACAAGTAACCACGGAATGAAGTAAATAACGTTAGCACTTTTATTAATACAAAAGAACTTTCGGATAGCCTTGTAGCCCTCCTTCTTCAGACAAACAGAAGTATGCACACCAACGTTGTTTAAATACCAACTAAATTAATCAATTAGTGACATCATAACTGCAGACTTTTCATTATAAATGGCCGCATTCACTTAAATACATAATAAAAACCATAAAAAATACATTGCACTTTATAATCATGCACATGTGCTCAAATATAAAAAATCATATTTGAGCATATTATAAACTTTAAAATATATAGTATCTAATTATAAATATAACTATAGATATAACGTATAATATAATATAAATAAGCTTTATTGCTCACCAAGATTTTAAATAAATAGTATTTGTGTAAAAATAATAATATGTTATCAATTAAAAACGCATTGGGCTTAGCATAAGAGATGGTAAATAATTTAAACAGATAGGAGCGTATTTCCATGTATGGAATTATACTACGTTGTGCTTTAGTGTGACTAATTAAAAATAAATTATCCTTGTGACTAGTATGTAATGGATTATAATAAAGTAGTATGGTCAGTTAATATTTGGAGCTAATTAGCCTTCTATCATTAGTCTTATTATCATGCTTCACTGGTAGTAAATACATTTTAAAAAAGGGGGGAAAAAAGGGGGGGGGGAAGGTGAATCGTATAGATTTATAATTTTTTTTTAATTAGTCACACTAAAGCACAACGTAGTATAATTCCATACATGGAAATACGCTCCTATCTGTTTAAATTATTTACCATCTCTTATGCTAAGCCCAATGCGTTTTTAATTGATAACATATTATTTTTACACAAATACTATTTATTTAAAATCTTGGTGAGCAATAAAGCTTATTTATATTATATTATAAGTTATATCTATAGTTATATTTATAATTAGATACTATATATTTTAAAGTTTATAATATGCTCAAATATGATTTTTTATATTTGAGCACATGTGCATGATTATAAAGTGCAATGTATTTTTTATGGTTTTTATTATGTATTTAAGTGAATGCGGCCATTTATAATGAAAAGTCTGCAGTTATGATGTCACTAATTGATTAATTTAGTTGGTATTTAAACAACGTTGGTGTGCATACTTCTGTTTGTCTGAAGAAGGAGGGCTACAAGGCTATCCGAAAGTTCTTTTGTATTAATAAAAGTGCTAACGTTATTTACTTCATTCCGTGGTTACTTGTTATTTTATTCACATTTGTTCATGTTTTATTGCTGATCCTTCATCAATTCCCAAATATTTATGCACTCCTTCTTGCTCAAGTTCTTTTATATCACATTCTTGTCCCAAACTGATGTTTTTTCTGATGCTGCAGTTTTCCTGCTTTAAAGGTTACTTTTTCACATTTATCAAGACCAAATGACATTCTTATATCATCTGAAAAAGTTTTGTCAACTTGCAGTTGTGCTTTCAGTTCCTTGTCGGATGAGTAATAACAAATGCCTTGTATAGGCATTCTGTTGAATGAAAAGGGTTGAGAATGCATGTATTGTCTATTTTAGAAATTATGGAATGTATCCCTAAAGGGGGTTGGGGGGCATGGTAAAATACCTTTGAACATAAGGAGCGTTTTGTGTCAAATAAGGCTCCACTCTTCCCAAAGCCTGGCGAAATGAACAGGTAACCTTAACCCCCTGTTAAATATGTGGTCAGCTAAATTATGACATTTTTTATAAAATCTTTTTTAAAATGTCATAAACTCTACAACAGAAGGAAGAAACTGTTGCAAAAGAGAGTAAAATCCCATGAGTGGAGGAGTTCCCTGGTCAGCCTCAGTAAGAAGCTGAGATCCATTATAAGATCCTCCAAAGCTAGCTACGAAAACAAAATCACCACTGATTCTTGGGGCAACCACAAAGCATTCTATAGCTATGTTAAAAATCTCAATGGCAACACCCAGATCTGCTCAAAGTTATAGCACAATGGCATGAAAATTACAGAACCAACTGATATTGCCAATGTCCTGGCAGATAGGTTCAGTGCTAACTTTACCCCACTCTCACCCCCTAAAGGGCCCATATCTATACAGAAAGAATGCAGAATCCCTGTAATCACAACTATGCAGATAAAAGCTGCACTCTTTAAAGCCAAAAACACAGCATCCATGGGAACGGACAACATCCTAGGCTGTGTTTTACATGAACACCAGAATGAACTGGCTCCCCACCTAAGCACCGTGTTCAATAATAGTCTCACATTAGGCTTTGTGCCCACTGAATGATGCACAGCAACAGTTATCCAAATCCACAAAGGGGGAGCCACCACTGATCATGGGAACTATTGCCCTATTAGCCTGATGACCCTGGTCTGTAAGGCCATGGAATGTATCATCATGGAACTCATAAACAAAGACATTGGTAACCTTCAAACTCTGGACCCCACCCAGTTCGGGTTTGTGAAAGGCAGATCATGCATTCTGAACCTGATCAACTTCTTTGAGGCAGTCACCAAAGCTGTAGATGAGGGTAAGGTGGTTCACACAGCCTTGACCTCGCCAAGGCTTTTGACACCATCCCCCATTCTGGAATTATTGCTAAACTAGGTATAAATCCCTACATCACAAGATAGGTTGCCAATTGGCTCACTGACAGAACCCACACTGTAAAAGTTGCAGACTCCAAATCTGACTTCAAACCAGTGACAAGTGGAGTACCACAGGGTTCAGTCCTGGGACCTCTCCTGTTTGGTGTCCACTTCTCTGAAGTACAGGCTAACATGGAAGGCCTTTGGCTAATGAAGTTCACAGATGGCTACAAACTAGGAGCCATATTTGAGTCCCCAAATGATGTGGACATCCTACAGAAGGGCCTCATTGAGACAGATGCCTGGTGTCAGAGCCATGGCATCAAGCTCAATGCCAAAAAGTGCATTGTCATCCCCTTTGGTAAAAACGCTGTACCCATGAACTACCACTTAGGTGGCAGTCTACTTAATTCCAAATGAGTGATAAAAGACCTGGGGACCCAGGTGGACAATAGTCTCTCCTTTGATAATGACATCACCACAGTAGTCAGGAAATCCTTCAGTGTGGCACAACTCATCACAAAAGGGTTCTCATCTAGGAAAAAAAAAAGGTCATTGTTCCCCTCTACTGGACACTCATTAGACCAATTATAGAGTACAATGCCCCTTTTGGAATGTACCTCACAAGACATCTGCAGCAGCTGGAAAGGCCACAGAAGTACCTCACAAAGAGGATTACTGGCCTCAAACAAATGCCCTACACTGACCGTCTAAAAAACTCCAGCTTTACTCCATAGCATATCTCCTACTCCGAGGTGATCTCTGCCTAACATATAAAGCTATGTCAAACCCAGAGCTGTTGGACATGCTGCACCTAAAGAAATCCCAATCCCTCTGAGCTACATGCTCTAGGGACCTAAACCTTGTCACCACAATAAACAGGACATGCTGAAGGGATAGATTCCCATCCCAGAGACTTCCCATATTCTGGAATAAGCTACCCATATAAGTCAAGCAAAGTTCCTCATTAGCACTTTTCAAGAAAAATCTTGATAAGTGGATGGGAAATAGGAAAGACACCCCAGGGACCACTTCTGTGGCTCGGCTCGACAGGGGCACAGGAAAATAACTTTCTTGGGTGGTGTAAGCCAGGGAACCTTGTTGGCTAGGCTTACTTAGGCCCTTGGGCCGATAGCCTAGTACCTACCTATGAACCTATGTAACAGTTTAAAAAAAAAAAAACGTTTTCATACATTTTGTAAATATGTAGTTTACAGAGATGATTTAATTTGTTGATAGTGATAAAGGTTTCATGTAGTAGGGGTCATAATTGGTAATAGCTTTTTAACAGAAGTACACTAATCATTGGGTAGGCATATTTAAACAGCAATGGTTTTAACAACTGGTAGTTCTGATAAAGTCCTTTGTTTTTCTGGAAAGTCAAAAGCACTTAACAACTGTTCTATGCTGTTCATTTTTTATTAATTTCTTTTTATGTCTGTTAATCAATTTACTAAATAAATTGAAAGAAAAGAGAGCTATTTATCCTAGCATGAAGATGACACTTTTTAGGTTGTTTTCTAGTGGAAGATACTGACTGCACAAGTTTGGGTTTCATGTTATAGAGTACAAAAAACATGGAATACCCAGGCATCAGCATTTCAACTTCACATTCTTTTCCATTGATAAATGACATTTGCGACAAACTAATTTATCCAGGACCATCTTAAGGGGGGGGGGGTAAGCATAAGGGTAATATGGGGGGTATGGATGGATAGAGAGGTTTAAGTATAGTGATAGGGATAGATTAGTTGGGCTGCTGGTAGTAATGGGTAATTATGTGGGGTATTAGAGGAAGTGAGGTATATTTAGGGTGGGGTTTAGGTGTTAAATTAGTTTAGTGGCAGAAGTAGTGTCACATTTTGGTGTGAATTTGTAACCCTCCCTCCCTTTTTTCATGGTAATTTATTTGGTTGGATTATCAAGTGTTTACAGGATGGAGAATAGGGACAGGATCCTCTTGGTGATGGTATTGATGTTACTGGGTTTTTGGGATCAAGTGAGCTGCAGGATGCTGCTTGATAAGAATAAGTGAGTGGAGTATGGATGCTGGTTATTCACACAGGGTGAGAGTGTGTGATGCCCTGATGGATGTTAAGATGGAAGTCATGTTTCGCTTACTTTGTTGCAGTTCTTGAATAGAGTTATAAGTTCCTTTTGAAACTAATAGAGGTCGTCACATGTCTGTTGGTTTCAATGTGTATTTTTATAGGGGGCTCACAAACCACTGTACTAAAATTTGCTCTAGAATTAGAAATGAATTGCAATAAAATGGATATTCAATAAACCACCAAAAAATGTCACATCAGCTGCTAAATTATGCATCATACTTACCTGAACAGAATTCAGTCCTTGCTACCTAGATAAAGAAACCACCATCATTTCATGCTAAAACAACAGCAACAATAAAGTGGAATAACCTTTTTACATCTACTTTCATAACTATATAGAGTAGAATGGTCTATTTTGAACCATGCATGCCATACACCAAGCAGTATAGCTCTTCATTTCTAATATTTAAGGGTTACCTGATGTATGTGTCCTGTATAAAGAAATAAAAGCAAATCCTAGTAAAGTACTGTGAATAAATACAACTAGGAAAGGGAAATGCCTAGGAAACACAAAAACATAGTGAGAAATACAAGCCCATTGCAAAAATATGTATTAAATAGAAATAAACATCTGGTACAAATTGGAAGAGCAAATGAAACCTACTAACTAAAAACACAAAACTACAGGAAAAAAATCCAAAACGAAAAACAAACCCTCAAACACCATTTTACAAAATCTAGCAATAATGATTTAACACTGTCAACAGCTTAGGATTCTGTAAATGCATTTATAAATCAATTTAAAATCTTCATAGCCAATTTCACAAGTATAACCTTGCCATATCACATTCAGAAGTTACATGTAACTACTTTAAAATGAAATCCCATTACAGTGGGCTTCACTAAATGATTTCCCAAGAAAACCAATGGTCCCTGTCCGGCATCTGTTGTACTCTGCATCTCATTTTCCTAAAAAGGTAACAGATACACAACATTACTTACAATCAAGTGTACATCCATGTTGGAAGAATCCAAAGTTATACAACTGTTCAAGAGAGCAGACGTACCTGGCCAGTAAGCATAAGCACAGAGGACCAAGGCTGTTAATCATCTGCTTGCTGTAGTGCAGAGTTTGATTCTGTCAGCCTACATTTACCTGCATTGTGATTCTCAGCAATTCACTAAACCAGTCATCATTCCTGGGTTATCCCTAAAAAAGTGATGCTTGTGGCTACTGGACATACCCAACAAACAATAAAATAAAACAAAACAAAAATGAAACTAAATAAATCATTGAGTGTTACAGACCAATACCTAGCTTCTGTCCCCCAGCAAAACAATAAAAAATAACCCTTCTAACCAAAAACAATAATAGTATGTCATCCCAGCATGGTTTTCACTCAGGTCGTAATACACAACCACACTAGGTGACCTAAATGATTATAATTCCATGCAATGTGGTAAAAGTTACAATTCTGCTTCATTATTCTTATATTTTTCTAAAGCCCTGGGGAGAGTCAACCACAACATAATAATGCACACACTTTACAATACTGGGTGGAATAAAACTGCACTAAAGTGGTTTACTCATTTCCTACAAGAAAGGTGCCAATGTATTGATTGGAAGAGGTCAACTACACTTTGACATCTTCTACAATGACATATACCAGCACGTTTGTAATCTCAAACTATTATATAAAGAAGCTGATTCTTGTATTCTTAGCATCAATACTGGTATTTCAACTCAAAACTTATTTCAAAAGTGTAATACTCGTCCAACTCCCTTCTCCTCCAGTTAAAAGAATCTGAAGTAATACTAAATATAAAGAAAATGAGACATGGTTTTAGTCCATGCATGTGAAACCAGTCACATAAAAACATTCAAAACAACAGCACCAATGTTTGAAATAGTGCAGTCTTAGAAAGGCCTGACTGTTATAAGTGACAATAAATTGACTTTCAAAGATCATGTTAACATGTAGTCTTACCAATTAAATATATGCCAGTCTATGGCCACTATGATTACACTGGCCAACACACTACTCATATCCATTTATTTACAGAATATGCGCCATTGACAATTTGAAAAATGCAGTTAGCCTCAAGCTAGAATTTATGTATTATCAAATGGCTAAATTTGCAACACAGACAAACTCCAGCTATCACACACACACAGTGTATTATTGCAAACTCCAGCTATCACAAATGCATAGTGTATTATTGCAAAGTGGACCGCAGGGATTTCCATAACAGATTTAAATGTTTTGACCATATATTCATACATGTAATTTTAGATAGTAATCCAGCACTAATTTCAGTTATACAAATCTACTTCCAAAATAACTTTTCCTAGATCTATTTTCTCAGTCTGTTTTCCCTAACCTCATAACCATGCACATTTTTCACACCCAATAAGAATTTTACCTTCATTTTATTGTATACTTCTATATCCTAATTATATATTATAACATTTTATTTCACCACTATTCGCATTTTTATGTACAGATAACCTTAATATTTATTTTGTGCACCTTATATGCAATTATATTATTTTAAGTATTGCATGTGTTTATTTCACCACTATTGTTATCATCAGAAGCACTATAACTCATAGTATTGCAGCTTTCAGCATGTACCGAGTTTTATTTATTTTTACTATTTCATAACTTTTATAATTTTCATATATCATTGCACACTCTTTTAAATATCTTCAGAATATAGTCTTGATGCTGTTTCTGTCTTATGATTCAGATTTGTCAATATTTACCACATTTCAAATGGCAAATTAGCATGGGTACTGGCAACATACAGTGTGCTCACAGGTCTAACAGAGAGATTACATGGCCATTCAACAAGCAAAGCAATACAGTATGCAGTGGAATCTAATGACCTGAGTTAATCCTTACAAATGAGTCATGCACTGTATGCAAATGATACCAAAAAATGGAGCATTTATTCAGAAACATGTATATACAGCCATGAGCTGTAGCACCTAAAGTTTTTTTTGTTTGTTTGTTTTTACACAGGTAATTGTGGCATAGGTCAGGGTAGAAATGATTGGATTATCAGGAACAATAGTTTACTGGCATTTGTTATAGGCTAACATGGATTTCAGGGGCAATAATGTTGCTTTTGTGGCCATCCACAACAACAGATGAGGTACAGACAATATCTGTCATGCTGCGAAGTCACAAACCAGAAGACTGTAGACCATTGCCATGTGGGTAGAGTGGCTATAAAGACCTTTCTGAAATCTGCTGCCTACAAATGTAAAAAATGGTGATATGTGGCATCCATGTTCCTGTGGATATTAAGGTATGTTCAAATTTGCCATCTACAGTAAGCTTTCCCTGACCTACTAGGGACATTATACAGATACTGCAGGTGTCAGCTGGAGAAATTCTGAAAGGCTTCCATAACATTTGGCTTCAGCTTGTGGAGCAAAATATCTGGTTCCGTAAGAGAGCAGAAGAGAGAATTAGATGTCCATTTCCCTGAAGTAATTGAAGCTACATATTGCACATACATAGTCATCTACTCCACTTCCATGGATCAACAGAAATGATTCCAGGTTTTGAAATGCCAGGTGGTTTGAGATGCCCAGGGCATTATATATAGTATGTCCATGCACTACCTGTGCAGCTCTCGTGATTCACAAACATGGCAAATGTCTGACCTAGAAGAAAAACTCTTATGAGTGGATTTCCTATAGGGTCATATGTCTGGCTGTTGCATACACATGATAAATAGGCATGTCTATACATGTAAGTACCATGCAACTCAATAGAAGACCAAATATGCTAACCCATTTGCAGTGTGCTCCAAGCCATGTCAGATATACCCTGATCACTTTTGATCAACCCTGTATCATTACCCCAGCCTATATAGGAAATGACCTACAATGCAGCCTATGTAGAAATATGTAGTATATATAACATTGCAAAGTGGGTGCTTAGCATACTCATGAATGATTCTGTATCTAGGCATATCTGGGTGGGAGCACTGTGATACCATTAACACATCTGCAGCAGCATTTCTGTTATGTGTGTTATGATACCATGACCACAACATGGCACTGTGAAAAAAGTACAGAGGGTAAAACCATATAGGCAGAGCCTTGCATAAATGTTGTACTAGCAGCTTAAAGGATAGCTGGATTATCAGGTGATGAACTTGCACCTGTAGTACCACAGCTGAGGTACAGATGGGTGCAGTCAATTACAACACTGCAAAAGAGGCAATGTCTAGTTCACAGCTATGGGTCATGACACAAACAATACAGATGAAAATGATGTGGATGCTATTATGCCTAGGTTATGCAGGGAATTGCAAGTTGAATTAAATACCATGAGACATAGGAATGTATACAATGTCAAAAGTAATAAACATGGGCTAAGCTATTACAGCAGACATTAGTTTGGCTAACATAGCATCCTCTCAGTATGAATTAGTCTGTGACTAATGTACTCCTAGTTATGCTTATCTGCATCATCTCTGCCATAGGCTGCATGCCATGTGTGCATAGGTCCAGCAGTAAGACACTTTTCTTCTGTGTAGTGACGTTTGCAAGGCATTGCCAGCATCAGATGTGCATGTTCACCTGAGGATGAACCATGTTAGTCAGTGGGTGTGTATGGTATGATGTAGGGCACCCACAGATATAGCCACAGCCCATTTATGTACTTATTTATCTGCCACAGTTGCTTCTATGCACAGGCTACATGCATTCCTGTACTATAGCCATGGCCATGACTTGTCCATGCAATGTACCCGTTTTACAGGTTCAGGTAGTGTTATGTACAGCCTCAGCCTCCCAGCAAAAGGCATACTGCAGTCATACATTGCCATAGAGCCCTGCAACCCTAAGCCTAATCCACTTGTTCATTACAAGGTTTACACTAAACAGTGCTGTCTTCTACAGCCAAATGCAGATATTATAGTGCCATGCTAATCTACCCATTTCCCATTGACATGTTCATCCCAACATCTGCCTCAGTATGGCTGACATACATCACAAGGTTGATTCTGTGAAACTGCAAATGTATAGAATTTTTACTGAAATTCATCTAATCTGTAATTGTACAGTAGTGAGTGTGCTTAATGAAATTGCACCAACCGTCTACACTACACTAACAAGAACCATTTTGCTTGGTGGTTATGCTAATGTAGCTGCCTAATGCCACTGTTTCTGATCTGCTGCTATTGTACATTCTGAGACCCAAGCATAATGAAAGTAGACACGCACATCATGGTTGTTATGAAGCATGTGAAAAGTATGTTATGTACATGATGCTGTGGTGCAGCACAATGTCCAATCACAGCACCACAGTGCAACACTAGGGACATACAGCAATGCCATTGAGCGGTGTTGCTCTCTACTACATGTGATCTTCAGATATGTGCCCTTCCTTTGGGGTAGCTTTTTGCTTCTCAAGTGGACTTGAGCGAATGTACATGGCTACTTCAGACACTACATAAAGCAGTGCTCTGACATGGTGTGCCAAGGGAATCAATATTTTCTTGTTCTTACTATATAAGAATTGAGGAGTCCCTACTGGCCAGTATGATGGTCAGTTGCAGAAGGTGGATGTTTACAGAAAACTCGGTTGGCTCTTCAATGACCTGCTTCATCATTTGGAGGCACTATTTTCTACAGTACCATTTTCTATAGGGGAGCCCCTTTTGGCATAGCTTGTTGAATCTTTCAAGCAGGAGGCGTCTCCCAGAGAGACACTGAATGATAAATCAGCCTGTATCACTGGTTAATCAGACAAGTGATGTCTGGGAGTATTGCTGCCTCTGCCAGCCTGGCATTCAATCATGCCAGAAGCCACCCTGTCTTCCTTCTGGTGATTCTCTCCCTTACCATCGCTCATTCCTATTTCATTATCCACCTCTCAGCATCAGTACTCATCCACTCTCTGCGTGTTGGCATCCATCCACTGTCCTCCCAACCTTTTATGTAATTATCACTTCCGTCCATCTGTGTCTCCATTTTATATTTGTTATCCTACAATTTCTATCTGACTTCTCTTTCTCTACCCCATCCCTAGTTATTCCTTGCTACATTTCCCATTTTTCCTTATATTCTAAATATCACAAAAATATTATTCCTTATAAAAATCTACCATCCTTGCCGCCCCCCACTTTCAAACCCTATACATATCCTTGTATTTTTCTATCTAATTACTGTTCACCCCTTTTCTGCTTTTCTATTGCCTCCATTTCCTCTCCATTTATGATAATGACCATGACTGACACTTTGCTGTGAATAGTCTGGTATATGCATGGTGGTCACTATGCTGGCCTTCTTGTGCTAAATGATCATGAAGGTAGAGTGATGTGCCACTACATTTTTCTTATGAATGTGCCTTGAATTGGCTAAACTAGGCAATCGTTAGTGTGACATTTGTCACACGGGGCATGCCCAAGCACTGTCGCTGACACTTACATCGTTCATATTCATTGCAAAGATGTTATATCACAGCTAGGTTTATTGCAGTATAATGTGATGTTATAGCCAGCAGTATGATTTTTGGGGTTTTCCCTTTTCACCACTGTTGTAGGAGCATGGAGTTGCTATATATAATTTCAGAGAGTGAGGGGTTTTGCCCCCCCCGGGTCTATATTATATCCACGAACGCTTAAAAAAGCGAACGCTGATTGATCGAACTTATTTTCGCAAAACTGCAAAATATCAAAGCAGCAGAAACTCAAATTTTTTCCTAGGGAAAGAATTCAGTTGTCTGTTTCAATTGCTTCGGTATTTTCAGTGTTATGGTGGAAAGTTACCAGTCGGATTCAGGTAAGTGTGCGATTGTGTGGATGTGAGTGTTAGGGTGATTTAGGTGATTTAGGGTTATGGCTCGGGTTAGGTGTGTTTGAGATTGAGTGGACATGAGGGTTAGGGTGGAATTAAGTGAGTTAGGGTTAGGGAGCAAGTGAGGTGAGTGTGCGATAGTGACGGACCTTAGGGTTAGGGTTCGGGTTAAAGTAAGTGGGTAGTTAGTGGTGTATGCATAGTTTAGTGTAGGGTTAGGTATCAGATTTTAGGTGTATGTGTGTGGATTTCTGTTTGTTTGGTGTGCTTGTGTTGTGTGTATGTGTTTTGGATCAGCGATTTTTTTCCCTGGGAAAAAAATCGCTGATCTGACAGTTCGAGATTGTAAGCGTTCACTTAAATTAGGTCGATCAATCAGCATTCGCTTTTTTAAGCGTTCAATGATATAATATAGACCCCCCCCCCCATATAGGATGGAGTGCATGTGGGCTTGCCCTCCTATAAAAAAAGATTGTTTTTCTATTTTTAAAGGTTTTTTGATTCACTGTTATTGAACTTTAATGTTTGTTAAATGTTGAAGCAATGAAGGAATTGTAGATGGTTTGTTAATAAGTCATCAAATGGCCAATGTAACCTACTTCAGCACCATTCCAGCCATAGAAAAGTTTAGCACTGCTTCAATGGTTA
>NC_056728.1:1486523098-1486575598 GCF_019279795.1 Protopterus annectens | reverse complement strand
TCCCAGATCGATTTGACTGCTCCATAGGCTGGGAATATTCCTGCCCAGGATATAACACTGTCACTCAAGTCCATATGAGTCAATTTGCTTTTGTCTTTTACTGAATTGTGGTCTTTCCAGCCAGCTTCGATCTTTCCAACTGGATTCACAGGTTTTCAACTGGACCTTCGGGTTTTTGGGCTGCTTCTCTCACGTTTCGTATCTTACCCAAAGGTAATTCTGCCGTATGTCTTATTGCCGGAACCAAGTAACCCAAAAAACAACTGCCGGACCAATTCTCAGGTAACCATTTATATGCCTTTTTCCCACAAATAAAATAACAGTTTCCTACTTTAGTACTAATACGCATCAGCCCTGCATGAAACATTTTCTGATCTATAACTGACAATTGTTTAAACAAAACTGGATTTTTGCGAATGTCATTCATAGTTGTTTTCAATGAGTTCAAATACGAGTCATAATTAGTATTGCAAAAAGTATTGCCATTACCATTCTTAATGTAACATCGGTAAGATATGGTTATATTACAATTGCTCCAGCCCACCTGGAGGGTATCATTTTTATAAAAACATACAATTCCTTTTTGTGTGACAGGTAAAAATAAAGCTATTTTGTCCTGTGATCTCACAGTTCCTGTATTGAAAAGTAAATTCTCCCAAGTCTCATTTATCCCCAAAGGGACAGTGGACATTATCAGTCCTCCATATGCTGTTGGTATAGCTGTACGAACCCAGCAATTTGAAATGTTCATAGTCTCTGCATATACACGTTTCATGGCTAGGTATGTGTTAAAATTTGGATGCCAGTCTATAGACGTTTCATCACGCCTTCCCACTTTCACTTGTGTGGTTGTGTGTAGGATAAACCACAACAAGAGGAAAATTGTCACAATTACAGTCAATAAATGTACACTCAACAAAATGATTATGCAAAATCTCTGGGGTTGATCTAAATTTCTATTCGCTTTGTTTTTGGCCATCTCGGCCTGGTTGTGTATCAGTCACAACGTTTTTATCAAGTTGAAAGTTCTTTACCGGTTTACAATGTGTCAAATGAACCCAAGACATCCTCTCGGCCACTCTGACTGCAGTAGGCATTGCCAACAGAACCTGGTACAGTCCCTCCCACTTTGGACTCACCCAATTCTTCCTTTTCGTCACTTTCAGCCAAACGTACATCCCAGGTGCCAAGACTGCTTCCACCGGTCGGGTCTGTTCCTTATCTGAAAAAGAGTTAAACTGCAAAACTGATTTATTTGTTAACAGTTTCCTCATATAACTAGCTAATGAACTGTCAGCCTCTTGCTCTGCAGGCATGAGAGCTTTCCACTGAGGCACATAATATGCTCTCCCAAAAACCATTTCAAAAGGAGTCAAACCCTTTACATTTGGAACCGTTCTCATACTCAGCAGTGCTAAAGGCAGACAGTGTATCCAATTCTTTTGGGTCTCCTCAACTAGATTCCTAAGTTTACTTTTGAGGGTACCAGTGGCGGCTGGTGACTTCAAATCACAGGGGGGCTGCAGGAGACAGCTGAATGGGTGGGGTCAAGGGGAGGGGGTGTGGTCAACCAGAAAGGGGAGGAGCTATGCACAAAACCACAAAAAACTAACTTTAATTAAATACGCTGCCCTGGGTGGCAAACCATCATTATGAAAGTCCAATCAAGACAAAAATAAGTGTAGAAGAATAAAAATATTTCAATGCATTGGCTGCATGACAGCTTACTTAATATCTAGATGGAAACAAAAGGTTGTGAGGCATGAAAAAATAAATTACTTTTTAAATACATTACTGGAATGCCAGTCAAAATCAAGTATAAGAAAAACCAGAAGCACTCAACTCAAACCACTTCTCCTTGCACTGCAGTCCTAATTATAATATATTCAGCTTTATTAAAGTACCAAGTAACATGCTGAAAGTAGAAATCTATGTGATGCCCCACTTGTAAAAATGTTTCTTATCCAAAAAAGACCTGCTGCCTGACAACTTGTTTCATGGGAAAAACATGATAAAAGTAAAAAATGAAAAGCAAACAAGAAACAAGCTCAAGATACATTGCTTAAAGGATTACTGTACAGGTTATGGACCACACATGATTGGCATTCTGTTTAGTTTACGGGTAAAGTCTGTAGAGATGACTGGAAGTCTCCAACAAGTGTAATGAGCTTTTTAAAATAATGGAATCCTGTCCTTTAATACCCAAGGCTTATACATTATGTAGTCAAGTATTCTCTGCATGGCAACAACAGAAAGGCTTTCAATGTTGGCAATTCTTTAACAGTATGCTTATTAAAGCTTACTTGCATCTTACGATCTCAGACAAGCTTACCTTATGGTCATTAAAGCATTGCTACTTAAAAACACAGAGCAACAGGCACTTTGAGTAATAAGCATAAATCAACAGTACAAAATATGACAGAAACCAGACCATTCTGCAAAATCAAGGACAGATGAAAAGCCACTGTAGTACTTATGCAGTGTGTCCTCCCCATCCAAGGTAGATACAACTACTCCTTGCCTTGCTTGGACACATCCAGAGTCACTACATGGGGAGTGGGGTGCAACAAGCATGTCACAATTTGAAATCTCTCTGGCTGACTGTGATGGCCCTGACACATTTGTCATACCTCTCAACCTCAAGAGCAAGAAATCTGGACAAAGCCATACACAGAAGTGGGACAAAGGCCCAACAATAAGGACAATTTTTAAATATTGCTCTAATAAACTTAGAAAGATAATAGAATAGGTCTTGCATTAGTATGAATTTTCTGAAGGGTATAAAATCTGAAACTCAAATGTCTGTCATTTTCTAACTTCAGTCTTTAGTGATGTCACTAATTTGCCAAAAACACAATTTTATGAAAAATGGACAAAAGTGATGCAAAAATATAAAATAGACACACAATACAGCTGCTACCTGTCAAAGAAGGGACACTTTAATATTAGTACTGCTACCTTGAGCAGCTGACAAAATATAAAAGAATCTACATGCATTTCAAGTAATCTATAACTTTGATTATTACAGTTATTTCTTAATTGTAAACCCTCCATGTTTTCTTCCAAAATTGCTATTTTCGGAGGGATTATAAGGGGAAGAGCAACATTTTGAGCCAAAATTGGGGACAGTTGAGAGGTTGGCTATGCCTAATTCTATAAAGCAATTTATTTACATGTACCTCTCATCCTGTTAATGCAGTAAATCTGAACAAGGCCAAATATATTGGGGGCACATATAAACAGTACTAAAAATTGCTCTTGTATAAATTGAGACAGTTGATAGAACAGCTCTTACTTTAACATGCATTTTTCTGAAGGTTATGAAGTCTGAAACTTAGAGTGACTTCTGGCAAATCATTTAGGAATTAAAACTACAAATTTTATGAACAAACCAAAAATAAGAAGCAAAAATCTATTCATTCTTTGAAAATCTGGACAGTTGGGAGGTATAGTTCAGCTGGGCCTGTCTGAGTTTGCTGCCCTTCCCCCGACAAAATAATGGTTGAATGGAGCCTCTGCAGCCATTCCAATGAACCATTATACTTGGCTATTTCACTCCATTTACCATAAACACTAATGTGCATACTGCTTTACTTCTATGATGAGTTGGACTTCATTTGAAAGTTTTATTTTGTAGTTTACAGCACAAACACTAAGTCATCTGTTAAACAAAGCAATGCAGTCTCACAATGAAAACTTAGCATTAAAACTTCTCTGCCCTTGAAACTCACATTCATTGAAACAGCATTGAAACCCACATTCAAAGAAAATACATTTTGCCAGTGGCAGATAAAGATTAATTTTGGGCTGTTTTGAATCATAGGCTCCTTGCATATGAAACATACATGTGCTCTTTGATACACCTTCCTCATTGTACTAAAATTATATTCCTTGTACAATACAGTACACTTGTTACAGGATGTTTTAAATTTGTTTTGAACATTTTTCCAGTAAGCAATGAAACAAACCATATGCACCCATAATGGCAAAACTGCCCAGTTGAGAACATTTATCATAAAAACGTCTACTCAGACTTCCACAGTCCACCATTATTAGTAAATATACACAATTCCACAGTCCACCATTATTAGTAAATATGCACAATTCCACAGTCCACCATTATCAGTAAATATGCACAATTCCACAGTCCACCATTATCAGTAAATATGCACAATTCTACAGTCCACCTTTATCAGTAAATATGCACAATTCTACAGTCCATTATCAGTAAATATGCACAATCTCTGAAGTCAGTCATCTAAATAATTCCACATTAAAGAAATCTGTAACTAATGAAGTGGTTGCTGCTAGCAATCACCTTTATATTTCATGGTTTCATCGAAATATAAAGTGTCTGTTGCCCCTCAGGAATAAATTGTCTATATTACATTAAAAAAATGATAAGCTAGTAATAATATTGCAGGAGGAAATGGATGGCAAACTGATAATGAACTCATAGTTAGTATCTTCACCAAGGAGAACATTCTCAGTACGGCAGCATCTACCCCTAGTGGGAGTAGAACCCACAACCTTCTGCATCAAAAGCAAGTACACAGCCTGTTGTGCTATAGTATTAACTTGGCAAAGCACTAAACTTCTATTCCCCTGCAGCTCTCAGTTCCTTGTAAAATCTACTCAATACTCAACTGCATCTCAACTTCGCAGCTCAAGAAAACTGGAAAAAGCCAAAATGTATTGGGGGTCAAAAGCCCAAAACAGGGACACATTAAACATTGCTTGTATAATCTTGGAAAGTTGCTAGAATAAAATGTTGTGTTGCCACCATATATTTTACTGCCAAGGTCCCTGAGCAAAAAACAGTCAGAGTAACATACCACTCATGCCACATCAGCTGCTTTGTAAAAAGAGGAAGACTGAAACTTAAATGGCTATCATTTAGTGAATTCAGTTCTCACCATAGCTGTCAACCTCTTAGTACAAAACACCTGGACAAACCCAGTAATGAGGAAGCCCTCAAACATATTCAGTGAATTCAGTTCTTGCCATAGCTGTCAACCTTAGCACAAAAACCTGGACGAAGCCAATAATGGGGGAATACAGTCCCAAAAATAGGGACAAATTTAAAATATTCATCTTATAAACTTTGAAAATTGCTAAAAAAAAAAGGTTGTGCTACTATGTATTCTGAAGAACATGAAGTTGGAAATTCAAATGCCGGTCAATTTTACTGTGGACAGAACAAAAACAATTTTCAGCAGAGACGCAGGGATTAAAACTGCAGACACATCTTTGTAAAATGGTAGAGCACCAGAGCAAATCCACACAAACACAGGCAGGAGATGCACACTCCACACAGAAGCCACCCCAACCAAGAATCAAACCAGAAAACCTATAGCTGTGAGGCAACAATACTACCACCGCACCATCAGTTATGCAAGGAGTTAAACATTCAGAAACCTGAAGTCTGAAATTCAAATGCCTGTCAATTTTACTGCGGACAGAACAAAAACAATTTTCAGCAGAGACGCAGGGATTAATACTGCAGACACGTCTTTGTAAAATGGCAGGGCACCAGAGCAAATCCACACAAATACAGGGAGGAGATGCAGACAGAAGCCACCCCAACCAAGAATCAAACCGGAAAACCTATAGCTGTGAGGCAACAATACTATCACTGCACCATCAATTATGCAAGGAATTAAACATTCAGAAACCTGAAGTCTGAAATTCAAATGCCTGTCAATTTTACTGCGGACAGAACAAAACAATTTTCAGCAGAGACGAGGATTAATACTGCAGACACGTCTTTGTAAAATGGCAGGGCACCAGAGCAAATCCACACAAATACAGGGAGGAGATGCAGACAGAAGCCACCCCAACCAAGAATCAAACCAGAAAACCTATAGCTGTGAGGCAACAATACTATCACTGCACCATCAATTATGCAAGGAATTAAACATTCAGAAACCTGAAGTCTGAAATTCAAATGCCTGTCAATTTTACTGCGGACAGAACAAAAACAATTTTCAGCAGAGACGCAGGGATTAAAACTGCAGACACATCTTTGTAAAATGGCAGGGCACCAGAGCAAATCCACACAAACACAGGCAGGAGATGCAGACTCCAAACAGAAGCCACCCCAACCAAGAATCAAACCAGAAAACCTATAGCTGTGAGGCAACAATACTACCACCGCACCATCAATTATGGAAGGAATTAAACATTCAGAAACCTGAAGTCTGAAATTCAAATGCCTGTCAATTTTACTGCGGACAGAACAAAACCAATTTTCAGCAGGGATTAAAACTGCAGACACGTCTTTGTAAAATGGCAAAGCACCAGAGCAAATCCACACAAACACATGGAGAAGATGCAGACTCCACACAGAAGCCACCCCAACCAAGAATCAAACCAGAAAACCTATAGCTGTGAGGCAACAATACTACCACTGCACCATCAAATATGCAAGAAATTAAAAATTCAGAAACCCTTAAGTCTGAAATTCAAATGCCTGTCAATTTTATTTAACATTTTTTAATCAGGACAGTCTGACTTGGAACAAATAAACAATTTTCAGCAGAGGCCCAGGAAGAAATAATGCAGACATGTCTTTGTAACATGGGAGGACACAAAAGCAAACCCACACAAACACAGGGAGAAGATACAGATCCCACAAAGAAGGAACCCCAGCCAAGAATCAAACCCAAGAACCTGCAGCTCGGAGGCAACAATGCTACTACCACACCATCAAATATCTAGCATTGCAACATTTACAAACCACAGATATTATGAGGAACAGATCAGATCGAATATGAGGCATAAATCTGAAATTTTTTTACAAATGGTGGTGGGTAGGGAACTCAAGTCTTTAACACCTGCATACAGGGTACAGGGTTCAAGCCTGAGGCATTCCCTACCACACCACCATAAGCACCTGGGGCATTTACACACACACACACACACACACACACAAGTAAAGCATAAGCACCATACACACACTCCAGTAAAGCATAAGCACCATACACACACTCCAGTAAAGCATAAGCACCATACACAAACTCCAGTAAAGCATAAGCACCATACAAATAAACATTGTAAATTAAAAGGCACCTTACCTGTATATATCCGTACATCCTTCCCACGCAATACTGAACGACCTGCGAGATCTGCTCCTGCCTGACGGGATCCTAATGCTCCTTCCCAAGATCCCTAATGCTCTGTCCTGAGTCCCTGTTGCTGCTCTTGCAGTCTGGACGTGTCCCATAATCCTGGTGAGTCTGTGCACTGTAAAAGTGCACAGACGTCTCCTTGTGTCCCCCTATGGGGACGGCAGACCGACAGTAGTCGGGACTCGGTCTATGTGCATGCGCGAATTTCGAAAATAATTTTTTTTTATCTTTTATTTTTCTTTCTCATTTTCTTTCTCTTTTTTATTTTTGAGGGGGCTGCAGTCCGGCAGCCCTATGCCACGAGCCGCCCCTGGAGGGTACCATTGTACCTTTCCACCAGTCCTGCTGACTGTGGGTGGTAGGCACAATGTTTCTTTAAGGAGATACCAAAAAATCTCCCAAGTTGGTGGATTGTCTGGTTTACGAAATGTGTGCCGTTGTCACTATAAATCCTTTCCGGAATGCCAAATCTAGGGATTACTTCTTTTATCAGGGCTTTCGCCACTGTTGCTGCATCCGGGTTTTTGGTTGGAAAAGCTTCTACCCATTTGGAAAACATGTCTACAATAACTAAACAAAACTTTTTCCCTTCACATTTATTCAATTCTATGAAATCCATACAAATAGTATGGAAGGGGTATGGTGGTATAGGAAAACTTCCTTGCTTGGTTTTAAATGCCCCTTGTGCATGATGCTTGTTACAAGTATGACTAGCTGCACAAAATTTTTTTGTGTAGTTTGTGTATCCATATGTTTGGAATATTCGATTTACTAACTGTACCATCCCCCCTGTTGAGACATGGCACTGCCCGTGGCTCAACAAAGCTGCATATCTAAATAAATTAGACGGCAATATCGGTTTTCTTTCTTTGGAAATGTACAGTCTATTCTCAAGAATTGCACCTCGTTTTACCCATTTTTGTTTTTCTGCTTTTGTAGTAAGCGTCTGCATTGTTTTAACATGTCTAAATCTAAAATCTCAGAGGGTTGTAATTCCTCATTTAAAAGTAAAGTTTCTGAGTCTGAGGCTGCTTGCTTTGCAGCTGCATCAGCTCGTGCATTGCCTTTCGAAATCTTATCCTGTTGTTTTGTATGAGCTACACATTTACAAATAGCTACTTTGGTAGGTAACTGAATAGATTCTAATAACTCCAAAATAAATTGCGCATGATTAATAGGTTTTCCACTAGATGTTATCATTCCTCTATTTTTCCATTGTTGTGCAAATACATGTACTGTAGAAAAAGCATACTGACTATCAGTATATATGTTCACACACTTGTTTTTTGCTAAAGTACATGCCCTCGTCAAAGCTATCAATTCTGCTGCTTTGTTCAGGTAAGTTATGTGGTAAGGATTGGGCTTCTAGAATTTCAATGTCTGTAACTACTGCATACCCCACCAGATTCTTCCCTGTAGGACCCCTTCTGCATGAGCTGTCCATGTAATATGTCACCTCGGCATTGTCCAAGGGCATATCTGTGAGATCTTGTCTAGGTAAAGCTAACTGTTCAATTTCCTGCAGGCAGCTGTGTGGTGTGCCCTCCGCAGGAGTTGGAAGTAATGTTGATGGATTTAATGTCGTACATTGTTCAATTGTCATGTGAGGTTGGCTCAGCAGTATAGTCATACATGAACGATGTCTAGCAGGAGAAAGGTATGCCACTTT
The DNA here is from genome assembly GCF_019279795.1 of Protopterus annectens. NCBI lineage: Eukaryota > Metazoa > Chordata > Ceratodontiformes > Protopteridae > Protopterus > Protopterus annectens. Next base: position 1,486,566,799 of record NC_056728.1, on the reverse strand, counting down.
TTCTTGCAGTAAAATTATTGCAACTGCATGGGGCACTCTCAATGTGAGAGGGTGGAATAACACCACTGAGGCCAAAGCCTGTAGTGCCACTGCAGCTACAACTACTGCTTGTACACAGTGAAGCAAAGATCGCACCACTGGATCTAACTGTGATGAATAATAGGCTATGGGGCGTTGCTTATCCCCATGTTGTTGCATCAATACTGACGTCATATATCCTTGCTTACAATCTACGGTCTGAAAGAATCGTTTATGATAATTTGGAAGTCCTAAAACTAATGAAGAAGCTATCAACTGCTTCAACCTGCAGAAAGCCGTTTCTGCTTCGGTTGTCCATTGTAAGATATCTTGTGCTGCCATTGGTGTCTTATATATCAAGTCAGTCAGTGGAGCACATTCCAAAGCATAATTTGGTATCCAGCTCCGACAAAAATTAGTTGTACCTAAGAAAGACATAATTTCCTTCTTGGCTGTTGGTTTGGGTGCTTGCAAGATTGCTGTTTTTCTTTCCTCATCTAGTATTCTACCTTCATTGGATATTACATATCCTAGGTATCTAACGTGTTTTCTCCAAAGTTGTAACTTACTTTTGTTTACTTTGTATCCTTGTGTTGCTAAAAATTTCAATAATGCCACAGTATCCTCTCTGCACTGTTGCTGGGTGAGGGCTGCTAGCAAGATGTCATCTACGTAAAGTAGAATTTGACTACCTCCCGGTGGGGTAAACCCTGCCAGGTTGCTAGCCATTTCTTGTGCAAATATTGTTGGACTCTCACAATACCCCTGTGGTAGTCGAGTATACGTATACCTTTTACCCTGAAATGTAAATGCAAACCAATATTGACTATCAGGATGTATAGATATTGAAAAGAAAGCATTGCTGATATCTACCACAGAGAAATACTTCTGTTGCGGTTCTAAATCGTTTAACAAAGTATGTGGGTCTGGCACCGTAGGTGCTCTAGGTATTACTGCATTATTTACAGCTTGTAAATCTTGTACCATCCGCCATTCCCCGTTTGCTTTTTTAACAGGAAATAGGGGTGTATTACATGGTGAATCAGGAGATTCTCACAGAACAGTAGTAGAAATCAGAGTTCAGAGCTTTGCACAACCATAAGACACAAATATCACAAGAACGCCAACTTTAATACATGAAGCTTTCGGGTGTTCTACCCTTCATCAGCATATACACAAATACTTTAGCAACATTTATATAGAGGTCTAGTTAATGTCACATGTTTATACCAGCCACTAAAAACACATAATAAAACTTCCATATTATTATTCTGTTTAAAATACATTAAACATTATATTCTACATTAAAAACGCATCAAAATCCATATAGACCCTGAAACTAATATAAAAATATAATATATACAAAAATCATAAATTATCATACTGTCGTTTCACTAACACAGGTTTTATGCTAATGGCATTATTAAGGCCAGGGAATACATCAGCTTGCAATCTTATTATCCAATGTAATTCCCTGATTTCCAAAGCATTATTAATGTCACCACCCCTTAGACCCAAATCTACTATATCAATACATCTAAACTTAAATTTATGTGTTGTTTTTTCTTTAATGTGTCTATATAGGGCATTAGTTTCAATTTTTCTATTAATTTCTGATCTATGTTCAATCATACGATCTTTAAGTCTTCTGGTTGTTTTGCCTACATAAAATTTTTCACAACTATCACAAGTAGCAAGATATACCAGTTGACATGTGTTACAAGTAGCCCTACATTTAAAGATATAGTTGATATTGCTTATTGGGTGTCTAAAGGGTTCATTTGATTGTATAATGTCTTCACAACAGCTACAATTATAACATTTATACGTCCCTAGTTTAACTTGTGATACATGAGATTGTTTGCAAAAGTCCTTATAACACAGAATATTTTTTAATGATTGTTGATTTCTATAGGCAAAGCTGGGTTGGGATCCCACTATTTGCTCAATTTCAGGCATCGCCATTAGTATTGGCCAGTTTTTTTCTATAATTGTACAGATCATATGACTATATCCATTATATGTAGTTACGTACCTGACCTTATCATTTCTTAATCTTTTATGTACTTCTGGCTGAGGTGGTCCTCCATCAATTATAGAATTAAATATTGGTCCATATTCATGCTCTCTACCTTTATTTACTTCATCAATGCATTTCTCTATCATAACATCCGAATATCCTCCATTCTTAAATTCCTGTTTCATCTCTTGTATCTCTTTTTTATATAAATCATTCTCCGTTGTTAACCTACTTACTCTTATTAATTGAGATTTCACTATACCCCTATATATATGTGTTGGGTGCATACTACTTCTCTTCAGATATCGCATCACTTGTACTTCTTTTTTATGTATCTTAGTCTCAAGCTTTTGTTCTTTCATATAAATCTGTACATCTAAATATGTTATATTATTACTAGAATGATTCATCTTGAATTTAAAGAATGGTGTAGTACTGTTCAAGTAAGTTAAATAACTATTCAATTCATATTCAGTCCCTTCCCAAATAAAAAAACAGTCATCAACAAATCTTGTATAACATTTTACATACTTATTTAGATCATTCAAATCATTTAATACATAGTTCTTTTCCCAAAATATAGGACCACATTCAAAGGTATTAGCCACTGATGTGCCCATGGCCACCCTGTAAGTTGTTTATATGGTACACCATCAAATATAAATATATTTTTAGTTAATACTAGATCAAGAAGTGAACATAAATTTTCAATTTCATTAGGTTGAACCACTGAGTACATCAGAAGTAACGTCCTTACAGCTTCCACACCATAATCTATTGGTATTACTGTAAATAACGACTCAACGTCTAGTGTTACAAATATATTATTCTGCTTTGCATTGATGTACCATTCACTCAATTTATGCAAAATGTGTAGTATCCTTTATAACACTAGTACAGTGCGGCAATAATTTGGATAATTCTTTTTGTAAATACTTTGAGATAGATTCTGTCACCCACCCTTTTCCTGAGACTATGGGTCTCAGTGGAGGGTGGGAAAGTGACTTATGTATCTTTGGTATACCATATATTTGTGGTATCCTAGGACATGGGATTGAAAAATAGTTAAAGAGCTCTAGTGTAATTTGTTCATTTAACTGCATATCATATATCTGCATATTTACCTGCTGTATTTGATTTTTAACATCTATAAAAGAAATTCTTTGAAATGTTTTTTCATCAGAAAGAAATGCATTAAATTCATTCATATAATATGTACGTTCCATTATAACAGTTGCCCCACCCTTATCAGCCTGCTTAATAATAATCTCATCATTGTTTTTCACAGAAATCAATGCTTTATATTCATTATATGTCAAGTTATATTTCCTTTCATTCCTGTAAGTGCACATCGCCCTTAGTTCCACTTCCACTATATTCATGAAAGCTATTAATACTGGTGATAATTGTGGAACAAATGTATAATTTTTATAACAGTTTTATTATTGTTAGAATTAGGAAACAAAAGCTTTAACATTAGACTTCTAACGAACAGCTTCAAATCTACTAACATATTAACCAAGTTGTCCGTATTAAATGGAATAAACTTTAGTCCATTGTTCAGCAGATTATAATAATCATCAGAAAAATTTATCCTTGTTAAATTCACAGTACCTTTAACAAAAATAGAACTTATAGCAGTCATCTTGGTGTTTTGTTCATCTTTCTCGGCTGTCGTTCTTCCTCTTCGCCTGCGACTGCTCGTTGTTCTCTGCATTGGACTTCTTTCTGCCCTTCCTTTGTGTAATGGAATTTTCTCCGACAGCTCAAACGGAATGGCAAAAGCGAGATATCCGTTGTTTCTTCTTGTGTACTTCCTGTTGTTGAAATATCGTACTTGTGGAGTTTCTCGCTATCGGATCTTTACCAGATACCGCCATTGCTGTTTCCCCTGTTCCTCGCAAGTCTGCATGACGTTGAGGCGTCGATTGCACGTCTTGTTGTAGTTCTTTCTGTTGATTGGTCAGTTGTTCATCAGATGTAGAGGGAGTTTCAAATGTGTCCAATCTATCCAGCAATTGAGTTTTTTTCATGCTGTTGCCTTCCGATTCACGAAGTGAATTACTGTATGTACTGGGGCGCTTGAATTCTGTTTTCGGCCAAGAAAAAATGTGGCCATTTTTATAATCATCAATGTCCCGTAGTAATTTACGCTTTTTTTGTGCCTCAAGTTTGTTATCAAGCGTATTTTTTCCAGTAATATTTGATAATTATCATTCTCAATGTCCCCCTTTAAGATTTCTAAGATTTTTGTTTCAATTACTGTTATTTCATCCAGTATTGAGAGTTCAACACTCTCAAAAAATTCATTCATTAAGCGCATGTAGTTAGCGCTTAATTCTAAATTTAATTGTTGCCATTTCGTTAGTAAATCCTCATACGTATTGCCATGGGGCGGCATTTTAAGCACCGGAGACCCCGAGGTGCTATGCCCAGTTCTAGATACGCCGTGAAGCTGAATTTCTGCCATTGTAATTGTTTATATGTAGTTACCTTCTTTTCAAAAGCATTTAGCAGCTTATGCAATTCATTTAATTCATTTTCAGAAGTCAAATTAATAGATTTTAGACACCCAATAAGCAATATCAACTATATCTTTAAATGTAGGGCTACTTGTAACACATGTCAACTGGTATATCTTGCTACTTGTGATAGTTGTGAAAAATTTTATGTAGGCAAAACAACCAGAAGACTTAAAGATCGTATGATTGAACATAGATCAGAAATTAATAGAAAAATTGAAACTAATGCCCTATATAGACACATTAAAGAAAAAACAACACATAAATTTAAGTTTAGATGTATTGATATAGTAGATTTGGGTCTAAGGGGTGGTGACATTAATAATGCTTTGGAAATCAGGGAATTACATTGGATAATAAGACTGCAAGCTGATGTATTCCCTGGCCTTAATAATGCCATTAGCATAAAACCTGTGTTAGTGAAACGACAGTATGATAATTTATGATTTTTGTATATATTATATTTTTATATTAGTTTCAGGGTCTATATGGATTTTGATGCGTTTTTAATGTAGAATATAATGTTTAATGTATTTTAAACAGAATAATAATATGGAAGTTTTATTATGTGTTTTTAGTGGCTGGTATAAACATGTGACATTAACTAGACCTCTATATAAATGTTGCTAAAGTATTTGTGTATATGCTGATGAAGGGTAGAACACCCGAAAGCTTCATGTATTAAAGTTGGCGTTCTTGTGATATTTGTGTCTTATGAATCAGGAGATTCTACCAGTACTCCTTCTTTGAGTAATGCTGCTATTATAGGCTTAATTCCTATTTCTGCATCCTTTCTCAAAAGGCATTGTCTTTTCTGTGGTCTAAAAGCTGACTTTGGGGTTATTGTAACTGGTCCTGCTGTTCGAATAAGTCCTACATCTGACTTGCCTGTTAACCAAAGAGTTGTTGGAATTTCACATAAGGCCTTTTCTTCTTCTTCTAATAAAAATGCTAATCAGCTGTCCTCGCTAGATTGCAAGTGTACAGCTGGATGTGTCAACCAATTCAGTTTTTGTTTTTGTATCCCTTGTTCTGGCAGTTCTAAATCAGTCTGTTTCTCACATCTTGTTACTTTTTCTCCTAAGTCTGCCCTTTTGACACTTTCGTTCTTTGTCAAGCTGACATGTGGTAATCGATTTGATCTATATAATGCAAGGAATTCTTGAGGTAATGAACAGCTAACTATACTGTTCCCCTCAGTATCCCAGTACAAAGTACGCAATACTAGTCTAGTTGCACGATTTCTAAACAATTCTTGCTCATATTCTCTATCAGGTCCTGGTGTAGTACTGTAGTATAGAGTACAGTGTAACAAATGTTGTCAATCAGTGTCAAGGGAGGGGGCTTTACTGATGGCTACGTTCATCAGTTCCTCGGTTACTGCCCCTGGACCAGTCGTGACTAGGTCCTGGCTGTACCAGTAAAACGTTTCACCCTCCGATCGCATTACAAAGGTATCCATTTGTCTCTGTGCCTCCATACCTTGTACAGTTGGAACTACTGCTATGCCAAATATCTGCATAAGGTCCCTGCCCAATAGGTTCACTGGACACTTTGCAGAAACAACAATTTTTCTTCTCTGGGTCATACCTGAAACAGGGTCAGTTATTGCTATATCATGGAAAAGTGGTTCCCTGTATAGCTGTCCATTTATGGCTTTTACTAGTATATAATCAGGTGATTTGGAATGTTCTGGTAACTTGGAGGGGTGTATCAAAGTCCGTGACGCTCCTGAGTCACATAGGAATTTGACTTCCCTTCCCTCCACCAGAAGTGTAACTTCTGGTTTCGTATCTGCTAAGTAGAGCTCTAAGCTCAATAATGCTAAGTCCAAAATTTCACTTTCTTCATCCTCCATATCTACTTGCACTTCCTCAACTCCTTCTATCACATTTACATTTGTTTTTTGTTTATTAACTTTTCCTGATGATTTCTGACTTTCACATGATGTATCCTCACTATCATATAGTCAGTCCTCATCTCCCTTATCTTCTGTAATTACCTTTTTGTTGTGCTTACAATCCCTTGCTAGATGTCCCTTTTTCCCGCACTTGAAGCACTCACCTCTCTTTTTCCTCTCTTCAAAATCTTCTGATCGTTTATCAGACTGTTTGTTTCCCTGGGTATTTTTCTTGCCCTTTTTACCTGACTGTAATACAAATACTTCAGCTCCGTCTTCAGCAGTGAAGACTTGCGCCTTCTTTTTCTTTTTACTATTAAAATGTCTTTCAGCATGTCCAGCGTATTCGAGTAAGGCTTGTAGCCTCCCTGTTCGATGGTCTATCATATGCTTCGTAATGAAGCTACTAATAGGTGCAATCAACCTTTCAAAAATGCATTTTTTAATTGTTGTTCATATGGGGAATCATTCATTTGGTTCTCAGGAACCGACATACCGCTATGATTATTAAAACATTCTAATAATCTAGCATAATATCCATCTGTTGTCTCATTTTCCTGTTGTATGCATTGATTAATGCAAGTCCAGTCTGCTCTGGGTTTCCATTTCTCAGAGATTCGGTCTGTCAGAACTTTCACTCTGTTGTCTAACTCTGCGTCACTATGTGGGAGTGGTCTAAGCTCTGCATTACGAGGATTCCAGGTGCCACAAATCATGTGCCAATCTGGACCTATAATTTGTCTTACTACTTTTTCTACTTCTTCCCCATTCAAGTGGTAACTCAACCTCATGCCTTGTAAATCTTCTAAAAATTTCGTAAAATTAACTTTCGGATGGGGGATTCCCTCAGTAGCCTTCCGGATATCCTCTGGTGTCCATGGTCTATATACTAAGAGTGTTGGGTCCTGCCCTTCCTGTCCTGCCTGAGGATTTGGAACTTCTATAAGTGGGCATATTTCTTCCTTACTCTCATCCTGTAGATTTCTCTCTATTTGGTATGATTCTGTGTCCCTATGTGTTTTACGTGTTCGGGACCTAGTCTCAATAGGATCTCTAACAAATGGTTGTGGTCTTGCTGAAACTTCAGGATAACGCGGAGGCGGACCAGTCTGTCCACTTGCTTCATATCCTGAAAAGGGTAAGGGAGGGGGCAAGGGAGGAGGAGGAGGAGCTGTTGCTATTACCAAGTTATTATCCTCTTTGTCTAAAAATAATGTTTTTGAATTTTTAAGCTTCTGTTCTCTACGATTTGCTTCCTCAATCCACCTGTGTGCTTGAGGAATGCCTAATTGGCGTTGCTTTTTTCCTGACCTCCCGCATCAGATTTAAGCTGTTTAAGGAGTTTAACTAGTGAAGTTTTATCTAGTTTACCATCAAATTCATATTTACTAACCCATTTCGTATAATACCTAACGTTATCAGAATGTTGTAATTGCGGGGCGTGGCCAAGGATGAACACAGGATAGCAGCAGATTTCTTCAGCTCCACCAATTTCATTACATTGACAGGAATTAATTACTTAAAAAATTAATTCTTGAAGTAATTTTCTTTCTAAATATGTTTGTTTTATATAGTTCTTGAACTATATCTAAAAAAGAAAGGAAATCTTAATAATATTCCTGTCAGAAATTACTTTGGAAATTTTCCTGTCAGTTTATCAGTCTGAAATGAGTTCCAGTAAGACAAATTCTCAAGACTCCAGCATCAAGAAAGAACTTCAGTCTCTGATAATTATAGTCCAGCAACTTACTGCTAAGATGGATAAAATGGATACTAAAATAGACACTTTCATAGAAAAAACTACAAAACAAATAGACTTGTTACATATGGACCTGCAACAACAGAAGATCCAAATGACAGGCATAGAAGAAGCTGTGAATGACATGGAAAATAAAATACAAGAACAGGAAATCAACATTGAGTTTCTGCTGAAACAAAATACACATTTACAAACAAAGCTGGATGACCTAGAAAATAGATCTAGGCAATAACATTAGGATTTTTGGACTGCCAGAAAATATTGAAGGTAACAATATTACTTCTTTTTAACAACATGGCTCCCTAAAACTTTAGATTTACCAGAAGCATTCTCTTTTGGTATCGAAGAGCACATAGATCTATAGCTAATACTAACTCTAACAAAAACTATCCTAGATCAGTTATAGTTAGATTTCTATCATCTTTTGATAAAGAGATGGTTCTTAAATCTGCTTGGGCTAAAGCTCCTGTTAAGTTTAATGAGACAACTGTGCGTTTTGACAATGACTATTCTTCCATGGTAATTGCTAAAAGAAAAGTTTTTCTGCCACTAATAAGGGAGCTTAAAAGCACAGTTTAAAACATACCTTCTGTTTCCTGCCAAGCTTAAAATCTTTCTTCCTGATGGTCCTAAGGTCTTCGATGATTTAGACTCTGCTTTACTGTTTGTCAAAGAAAAAGGATTTTGGATAAAATAGAAGAAATGGAATGGGCTAGTTCTTCATTAAAGAGATTGGCAACTGAAGCTTCCTGGAAGACTTCAGAGAAGAAGAAGAGACTAAAAAACAAATGATCTGTTATATGTTTTTTTTCTCTCTCATCATTTTAGTTCATTATTAATCTTTTTGAATATAGTTCCTGCATTTCCAGAAAGCCACAAATATTTTGGAAAAGATTTAATCAAAGTTATTCTCTATGTGCAAATAAATGTTTTGTTTCATAACCAGTCAAAATGCCTGAGGATTTAATAGCAGGCTGTGACTCGATTTGTTTTTCTTTCTGAAAAAAGTAAGGTTAGTAATTTGATACATTTATTTTACTTTACCATTTTTTGCCTTCTTATTTTATTATTTTCTTTGTTTAAACAATGACATTCTATTTAGATTATGTAGTGGGTAAAGGGTGGGGAGGGCAGGAGAGAACAGTAATGAAAATATCATTAATAGAATAATAACATATTTATTTCTTGTAAAAGTTTATAAGTTCTTCAAATGCTATTTCTAATTATACTTTCTTGATTATACTGCTTATGCTTGTTTGTAAATAATCTGTCATGCTTTAACTAATAATAATCAGAACTAAATAAGAGTAAATAATATGTTTTATTTTTAACTCTATTAATATAAACAGTAAGTAACATTCCATTGTATATACTTCTTACAGCTTTCTCTTACATTTTTTATTTCTGCCTCACTCCCTTTTATTTTCTACTCTCTTTTCTTTTCTTTATTAATATATAGAAATGCTTTAGACTGTGTGGGCACAGTGAATAATAGGATTTGTATGAAAATTGAGTTGGGAGAAGAATGCTGAGTTTTATTGCTTGTTGGTAATTTTGAGTTTAATTTCACTTGCATAGAGGCTGTGATGATCTGTGGAATACATTGTGGAGGTTCTGTCATGTTTAGATGCATTTACACTGCTAAATGAATGTTTGTCACTAGTTTTAATAAGTTTCCGCCGCCAAAATGTTAAGAGAGACAATCTGGGATGTGGGCTGTCTTATGCACAATGTCCTTGAGTTACCTCAGAATCTTCAAATCACAGAATTCTCACAGAAAAACTGAAAGCAGTTAGTATAAACATTGACAAGGTTATCACACTGACACACCACAGATTCAGGAAAAATACTCTGTTCATAAAATATGTCAGTTATAATGAGTTTAAATGATGTAGTTTCTTGTAGTAAGTAAATGTCTTATTTTAGAAGGCATAAAAATGAAACATTTATTTAAATGTTTTTGAAAATCTACTTAACAGCAGCATAATAATCTGTGTTAAAAATTTGTGTTCCAAACATATACTTTACTATAACTCATTTAATTCATCTGATTGACAAACATAAATAATCTTATAACTCTATTCTGGAAGAAATGTCATGTGATATATTTTAAAGCAGTAGGTTAGCATGATTGTAAAATCTGGTTACCAATATGTGTTTGCTGTGCATTATTTTGTATAAAGCAGACAGATTTATTCTAGGGACAGCAAGTATGATAGTGCTCTACTAACACACAACTCAGTGAGATCATATATATATATATATATATATGTGTGTGTGTGTGTGTGTGTGTGTGTGTGTGTGTGTGTGTGTGTGTGTGTGTGTGTATGTGTGTGTGTGTGTGTGTGTGAGTGTGATGGCTTTTTTTTCTGAGAATCTGCATAACTATCCAATAAGATTTATAATAATTTCTATGAATACAATATTTTACTCTATTGACAAAATGAATGTTTGCCACAAGTTTTAATAAGTTTCCCGCCAAAATGTTAAGGAGACAATCTGGGATGTGGGCTGTCTCATGCATAGTGTCCATGAGTTTCCTCAGAAGCTTCACTCACAGAATTTTCACAGAGAAACTGAAAGCAGTTAGTATAAGCATTGACAAGGTTATCACACTGACACACCACAGATTCAGGAAAAATACTCTATTCATAAAATATGTCAGTTATGATGAGTTTGGATGATGTAGTTTCTTGTAGCAAGTAAATATCTTATTTTAGAAGGCATAGAAAATGAAACATTTATTTAAATGTTTTTGAAAATCTACTTAACAGTAGCATAATAATCTGTGTTAAAAACTTGTGTCCCAAACATATACTTTACTATAATTCATTTAATTCATCTGATTGGCAAGCATAAATAATCTTATAACTCTATTCTGGAAGAAATGTCATGTGATATATTTTAAAGCAGTAGGTTAGCATGATTGTAAAATCTGGTTACTAATATGTGTTTGCTGTGCATTATTTTGTATAAAGCAGACAGATTTATTCTAGGGACAGCAAGTAGGATAGTGCTCTACTAACACACAACTCAGTGAGATCATATATATATATATATATGTGTGTGTGTGTGTGTGTGTGTGTGTGTGTGTGTGTGTGTGTGTGTGTGTGTGTGTGTGTGTGTGTGTGTGTGTGTGTGTGTGTGTGTGTGTGTATCTATGTATATATGTGTGTGTATATCTGTGTGTGTGTGTGTGTGTGTGTGTGTGTGTGTGTGTGTGTGTGTGTGCATGCGTGTGTTTGTGTGTGTGTAAAAGTCTGTGTGTGTGTCTGTGTTTTTGTGCGTGATGGCTTTTTTTTTTTTTTTTTTTAGGTAATAGCATGAGTGTTTCTGAGAATCTGCATAAGTATGCAATATGATTTATAATAATTTTTATGAATACAATATTTTACTCTATTGACAATAATGAGTTTAAGTAAATGCTCATATACAAACAATTCAAGATTTTGTTGGAAGCTGTTGATAGAATTCACATGACAGAAAATAGATGCATCTTAATGCATGTAATGTCTGAATCATATTAGCCAAAGTTTTTGATTTAAATGAATGTTAGAACATAATTTTATCTCCTCTTGATTTCTAACATTAAGATTATTTGAATGCTATTAGAATTCAAGTGTTATATATTACATAGATCTATATAATAGTATGAACAGTTTTTTAAAAAAAAAAAAAAAAATAAAAAAAAAAGTTTATTTTAGTTTATATGATGCTGTTTTACCAAATGTGTAGTTTTGTCTTGATAGATAATTGAATTGAAAACTGTTAACCTCAGTTAAATATAACTAGTATTAAATTGATAAGGTGGTAGCTGAGGTACTGCTGCTTAGGGTAGGGGGTTAACTTGAGTAGTAAATACTGCTCTAAGTTGGAGTTTTCAACTCCAGGCGGGATGCAAGGTTTAATCCTTACATTATTTTCACTTGTTCATTGTTATAGGTATATAGTTTTGACATCCACAATATATTTTGTACACTCATTGTCACTACAAACAAAATTGAATCCTATACAAAATCCCATAAGAGATTTAATAAATACAGCTATATTTAAAGGTACACCTAAAAGAGGAGATGTAACATTATTTATCTTGTTATTTGTTATTTCGATCATAAGATTCTTGAGTTTTAAAAATGCCAAATGACATCTTTAAAAGGAATTTCTTTAAACATTAATGGATTGAATAATCCGTGTAAAAGGGCAAGCCTAATAAGATACATTAATCTACACAAGGCCAATCTAGTCTTCCTGCAAGAAACCCATCTCTTGAAAAAAGATATTGATAAACTAGCCACTAATAAGTATGCAGTATTGGTTAGTTCAGAGCGCACTCAGAAAAAAAGAGGAGTGGCTATTTTATGGAATAAAAGTATGCCCATTCCTAAAACCATTAAGTCTTATCAGGATGACAAAGGAATGTTTTGTATGGTTACAATACAAATTAATGGGAAGACTTACACTTTAATTAATGTATACTGGATACCTGGAATTGGTATTAATACAGTGAAACATCATATTGATAAGATCATATCATTCTCTATAGGGGATATTATTTTAGCTGGTGATTTTAATTGTATACTACATGAAAGTGATACTACCACTATAAAGAAAAGAAGAATTACATCTAATGCAAAACATTTAAATGATTTTGCTAATTCTTATCATTTGAATGATATTAATAATCAGATAGAGTCAAAATCATTACCATACACCTTTTTTTTCTAACAGATACAAAACTTATTCAAAAATAGATAGGGTCTTTATTTCTAACCAGATGGTAACAGATTTAATTAATTCCAAAATCATTTCATGTCCTATATCTGATCATAACTCAATTGTTTTGAATTCATGATAAAAATACTCATAATGTTCAGATCAAAAGGATACCAGCATACTTAATTCAGCTAAAAGACTATAAAGAATATATACTTTCAGAAGTACAACATTTTCTAGACATAAATAATACTTCTGAAGTCTCCATTGTCTATGTTTGGGATGCCTTAAAATCATATCTATATGGACAAAGTATCAGATGGTATAATAACAAAAGGAAATCTTGGGATAAGGAATTGTTAGATATTCAAAGTAAACTAGACTCTTATAAACATTATAATAAAGAAAATATTATGGACAAGAAAGTTATTGAAGAAATAAACAAACTAAATGAGAAATACAAAGAAATTTTAACTCATAAAGTTAAAATAACTTTAGAGAAATACAAGTTTTGTCTTATTCAATAAGCCCCAAATACTTACATAGACTTAAAAATAAAACAAAAGATTGAATAAACAAAACCATATCAAAGAAATCTTTTCTCTAAGGAAAAGAAGAATGTTTCTAGTATACCAGAAATACTGGATGAATTTAGAAATCACTTTCACAAGATTAACCATAACAACATTAACATGGAACCTAAAGATAAAATAAAGGAGTTTATAACCACAAACATGAATAAAAGCTTAATAAACAACAGATTAAACTATTGGACAAGAGTATTTCATATACAGAAGTTATTACACAAATAAATAAGCTTAAATCAAACAAAGCACCGGGTAATGATGGTATTATACCAGAGATATATAAAATCCTTTCTAAAACTACATATTCATTAATACATAAGGTTTTATTCTGGCCCAAACTGAGTTAATAACCCCCATCTTGGCAATATACATTTATTTCACCAATTTTAAAACCTAATAAAGATCCAACTAGATGTTCTTCATATCGACCCATCTCATTACTTAATGTTGATTATAAAATGTTTATGAGTATTTTTGCTGATAGATTGAAGACAATTATCCCGGCATTATAGACATAGATCAGGCGGGCTTCATTGTAAATAGAAATACTTTTGATAATATAAGAAGAACTTTAACATTAATTGATTTTGCAAATAGGAAAAGAAAGATTTAACACTTATTAGTCTTGATATAGGTTCAGCATTTGATTCAGTAAGTTGGGACTATCTGTTTACCTTACTGAAGTGCACAAATTTCTCTGATGCATTTGTAAATTTAATTGAGCATTTATACAAAGGAACACTGGCTTATATTAAGGTAGGAACATATGTTTCACAAAAAATACCCATTCTTAAAGGTACAAAGCAAGGATGTCCACTTTCTCCACTATTATTCACTTTAGTAATGGAGCCTTGGGCTAATTTGATTAGAAACAGTACTGACATAGAGGGTTTTGAAATAGAAGAAAATACAACATCAAAAATTCAACTTTTGCAGATGATGTTCTAATTACATCAGCAGGATCTAATTCTTCTATGCAGTCTTTATTTGATAAAATGATGAATTTTAAAAGTATTTCTGGTTTAATATTCAATGAAGAAAAACTAAAATACTACCTATATATACACGAAAAAATACTCTCATTAGTGATTTTACTAAATATGTACCCAACTCAGGTCAGATAACTTATTTAGGTATAATACTATCTAAAGATATTAAATCTATTATATATAATAACTATAATACCTGTTTTCTTAATATACAAAATCTTTTTAATACCTGGAATAATATGTTTTTACTATGGAGGAGAGACTTACAATTATTAAAATGATAATATTCCCCAAGATTTTATACTTAATACAATCAATAATACTTTCACCTACAAAAATAACTATCAAGAAACTGAATACACTAATGTTAAATTTCTTATGGGCACCTAATAGACCTAGGATTGCATTAAAGAAACATACTAATAGCTGGTCTCAAGGGGTATTTCTTTTCCAGACTTTAATTTATATATTATCTCTTCTATTATAAAAGTTATTACTTTATTAATAGATCGGTCATATGTCATAAAATGGAAAGATTATTGGGAGCTAATTAGTATGCACTTCATGAAAATCTCCTTAACACATAAAAATATGATTATAAATAACTCCATGTTGTGGTTGCTAAAGGAATTTTGTACTTCACCTATTACACCTAAACATATGGTCTGTTACCCATTAAATATTATTATTAGTTATCGTAACTTTATATTCATGCACCCTAAGTATAGGGAATGGAATTTTATTGTATTCCCTATAATTTATACTCAGGGTATGCTTATGTCATCTACTTCTGAAGGAGCTTATTTAGCTATAGATAATAATCTAAAGTACTGGTATCAGCTGATATCTGATAATAAAGTTAAAAATCTAGATTTCTTAAAACAAGAATTTGATCTAAGAGAAACTTGCTGGTTAGAGGTTCAGATCTTTAGACAACATCTCATTGATAGAATAGATCTAATGTCTATAACAGTTAAAGAATCTATTCCAAAACTGATTGATTACTTGATAATAAATTTACAGCATAAAGTTTCTGATAAAGGTAAACTTTCATATATACATAAAATTATCAGACAAGAAACTTTTTACAATGTAGATTAATACTGGAATTATTTCACCTCTATTAATGGGGACCCACCAACTCAACAAGATAAACAATATATATTGGAATCTGCTTATAGAACTACATCTTCCATTGTCTGGAGACTTTATACATGGAAATTTTTACATAGATCTTTTATACACCTTTGATGATGAATAAAATTAATAATAAAGATAATCTATGTAAGAGATGTAATGTAGAAATTAATGCTGACTGGGCTCATATGTTTTATGACTGTATGAAGTTGAAAGAATACTGGAAGTCAATTAATGAATTTTGCAGGCTCTTTTTACAGATAATTTCATTATTTCTAAGTCTCTTATATTATTCAACACCCTGTACCTCAATGTGTTAAAAGATTAAGCTTCCCTTGTTATGGTCTATCCTAGCAGTGGCTAGGAAAATAATAACTAGAAATTGGATTTCAGATACACCTCCTTCATTCAATGAATTTAAAATGTTATGAATATAATGTGTCATATGGAAATAAGCACAATTAGAATGAGAACAACTAGAAAAACATCACATTTTATTGTATGGGATAATTTACAAAATTTGTTAAAAAAATTCTAATTTCAATAGCACAGTATTTTAGTTTAATTAATTGATCTGATTGTAGTGGATGTCTTTGTAAATACTTTAGTGGTTTTGTTGAATATTATAATAATACCTATTTTTAATTATTTGTATAAAATTGTTATGATATTTCTCTTATATGTTAAAACAATAAATTTGTTTTAAAAAAAAAAAAGAATGTTGTAATTACATGTATTTTGCGTCTTTGGTTAGGGCCGGATCTCGCGATGTTTTAGTGCACTGATTACCCATGTCAAAGAAAATGTTACGTAACCCTTTTTTATCACGTGATATCAAGTTCTCAGTTCCTTTTCACAGTTTATCTAGAATAACTGCCTACCTTATTCTGTTACCCTGATCTATGACCAAATATACAGTACTTCCTTTTGTCCCTGATCTGCAAAACAAATCTTGACAACAATATACTGTAACCTAGTCCCTGATCTAAAACAGAAAAAAGGCAAATTCTTCCTACCTGAGCCTCCGGTATTGAACTGTCCAAGTTCCGCTTTTCAGCCACAGATCAGAAAGTGGCCAGCCTCTTTACACGACAATTCAGTCGGAGGTCTTTTCACTCAAGAAGAACCATTTTGGTAACTTCTCCTGTGCAGTACTCGACCACCGATACGCTCTGATCTGCGGCTTACCAAGGGAATTCTGTCTGCGAAGGACCAAAGTGTTAAATAAAATTAAGAATTCAATACACAGGAGGTTCAGATTCAAATGTTTACTAGTGTACACCAGGAGGCAAAAAACGTACAAGTACAGAATTTTGTCTGACATGAAACAGGAAGCACACAATTTTATATAGGTTTAACATTTAAGCTATGCCCACCTTTCTGACGTGGTATGTCACAGGGCATCTACATCACTTTAGCTTACAGTTCTCTATTCATTAAATCTGCTGATGCTGTATATTTTAAAAAACTTTTCCTCTAGATACAATACGGCCTTGCTATCCAGCTGGTCAGACATAATGTCTTTCTGTAAAGTTACTTCTTCAAGGTTTCATATCAGTTCGAATACAATAGCAGATTCAGTCTCTTAATACACGTCTTTGTTCTCTGTAACACTTTCTCACACAGCTGCGTGCTATCTCAGTAATACATATACAAGGCCAAATCATTCCAACAGGAAAGAGCAGAAGATTTCATTATTTCACACATTTAATTTCCTGACCCAGCAGATAATCACTTGTGAAAAGCATAAACATTAAACCATGCTAAGCTAGCATTCTGCCAGGGTCAAAGATCAGCTTTGCATTAAGCCACACTGCAGTTTCAAAACTACTTACATTTACACATGAATTAATCATTACTATTATATGATTAATAGAATAAAATGCATTATATACTAGTTTGCTTTTAAACTAGCATTTCTCATATATTCAAATACACATTTTTCTAACAATAAGTAAAACAACTTGTTCTAACCACAATAATTAAGGCCACATCTGCAGAGCCCATATAAAAAGCACCACTTCTATGAAGAAAAAAACGGATGTACCAGGCACAACAGAAAAACACTTTGTTAAAATCAGTGACCATCCTTACATGGCATGTTTTAATCCAAAAGAACTAGGTGATGTTGGTGCTGTTTTAATAGCTAATTCCCAAACTGAAGGGAGGGTTTGGCATAATGGTTAAGGTATTTATCTTACAGATGCAAGGTACAGGTTTGATTCTGACCCCTGGTTGTTGGTTAGGTCTATAATAATCTATAGAATGATAGCTGAGTACTTACCTATGACTAAAGCTTTTTTGTTGCTCTAGGAGCAACTCAGTTGCACACTGAGCAGCTTTGCCTTATTGATCAGCCTTAGCCTACACACAATATAGGTCCCTCTGGTAGTGTCAGCACTACCAGCACAGTCCTGTCAAATTAATCCAATCTCTTCCCTAATAAAACATACAGTAAGAGTCTGCTATCATGGATGGGCAATTTCCAATCATCTCACTGGCCAGCATGATAGACATGGGCATCCTGAGGCAGTGTAGCAATTGTCTCATACGTTCATAGGTTCATAGGTAGGTACTAGGCTATCCACCCGAGGGAATTTATAAGCCTAGCCAGAGTGTGTCAGATTTCGCCACCCCATTGATTAATTAACTGAGCCTCTGTCAAGAAGAGCCAATGAAGTGATCCCAGGGGTGTATTTTCTGTTACCGATCCACTCGCCAAGGGTTCTCTTGAAGAGTGTTAGTGAGGGGGTCTGCCTAATGTAGTTAGGAATTTTGTTCCAAAGCATGGGGAGTCTCTGTGATAGGAATCTATCCCTCCAGCATGTTCTATTTATTGTTGTGGTGAGGTTTAGCTCACAAGAGCGAGTGGCTCGCAATGACTTGGATTTCTTTAGGTGGAGCATGTCCATCAATTCTGAGTTGAACATGGCTTTGTAAGTCAGGCAGAGATCACATCTGAGTAAGCGATATGCCACTGAGTACAGCTGGAGTTTTTCCAGTCAGGCTGCATAGGACATATATCTGAGGCCAGTAATCCTCTTGGTGAGGTACTTTTGTTGTGTTTCCAGCTGTTGGAAGTGTCTTGTGAGGTACATCCCAAATGGGGCATTGTACTCTATGATGGGTCTGATGAGTGACAAGTAGAGGGGCACTATAACCTCTTTATTTCTAGATGCGACCCCTTTAGTAATTAGATGGGCTACATAGAAGGATTTGCTAACTACTTTGGCAATATGATTGTCAAAGGAGAGATTACTATCTACCTGAGTCCCCAGATCTCTTATTACCTCTTCTGTATTAAGGGGGTTGCCACCTATGTGGTAATTCATGGGTGTTTTGTTTTTCCCAAATAGGATGACTATGCATTTTTTGGCATTTAGTTTGAGACCATGACTTTGATACCAGGTGTCCGTCTCAATAAGGGCCTTTTGGAGAATGTCCGTGTCAGCCAGAGAGTCAATTTTGGCTCCCAGTTTGCAGTCATCGGCAAACTTGGTAAGCCATAGTCCTCCTATGTTTGCCTGTACTTCTGAGAAGTATATGCCAAACAGTAGGGGTCTCAGGATCGAGCCTTGTGGGATACCACTTGTGACTGGTTTAGAGTCGGACCTGGAGCCCACTATTCTTACCGTGTGAGTTCTGTCTGTAAGCCAGTTAGCAACCCATCTCGTGACGTAGGGGTTTATGTTCAGGCTGGTGAGTTTTTCTATAATTCCCGAGAGGGGAAAGGTGTCAAAAGCCTTGGCGAGGTCAAGGTAGGCTGTGTGAACTACCTTCCCCTCATCTATGGCCTTGGTGACTGTCTTGAAGAAGTCAACCAGGTTTAGTAGGCATGATCTGCCCTTAACAAAGCTGAACTGGATCAAATCAAGTGTTTAGAGGTTCCTAATGTCTTTGTTAATGAGTTTTATGATGATGCGCTCCATAGCCTTGCAGACCAGGCTAGTCAGGCTTATGGGGCGATAGTTACCAGGGTCAGTTGTGGCCCCTCCTTTGTGGAGCAGAATAACCATTGCTGTGCACCATTCCATGGGCATGTAGCCTGTGGAAAGGCTGAGGCTGAACAGTGTGTTTAGGTGTGGGATTAGTTCATTCTGTAGTTCATGCAAGATGCAGCCTGGGACACCATCTGGCCCCATTGATGTTGGATTTCAGTTACCATTGAAACAAACAAACACTTTACATGAGAAGAGTAGTGAGACTATGAAACTAGAGGCAGGACTCTCACGTAACGACAATTCAAATGCCAAACAAGTTGTCAGCACACACAAACACCCCACACTAAATAAGGACATGACACATAAACCCACATATGCAGAGGTATTCACTAAAAAATTACCAAGAAATCAGAAGCCTCCCAAACGGAAACCACTTACACACATAACAATGTAAAAAACAACCACGCACACACACACACACACACACACACACACACACACACACACACACGTGTCTCAACAAATAAGCCCATAAGGCATAATACCACAAAACCTAATGTATTGGTTATAGGTGTTGGCATTGTGTGACACATAGATGCTCTCCTCACCAGGCTGGATAAGGAGTGGGTTACAGTTAGATGCCTGAAAGGTGAAAAGATCCATCAAGTCTCTCAGGCAATTAACTCATTCAACCACAAGTACTGGTATGACTCCATCATAGTTCATGTAGGGGTGAATGACTTTATGAACAGAGACATAACTGAGCTCACAGATTATGTGTCACAGACAAGTATAAGCCTAGCCCTAAACAGCATTCTCTCTTCTACAAGGATGATGCCACAATACAAACAAAAAAAATATTAACTTTACCAACTGGCTTAGCTTCTGGTGTTAGTCCAAGGGGATCCAATACCTGTCAGCCTGGGAGAACATGGTCGATAGGCCGTGCAGCTTAGCCAGACATGGTCTGCACCCATTTCCCCTAGGCTTTTGGATACTGGCAAATGCATTAGCTGTCCCTGTTGTGCCTTTTTTAAGCAGTGTCAAAATAACCAACCTGTTAACATTACAAAATCCTCACTAGATAAACTAAAGGTAATGCTGCTTAATGCTAGAAGTCTAAACAAGAACCTGCACTCCCTGGACGCACTCCTCAGTTTGGAAGATACTGATGTCTGTGCAGTCAGTGACACATAGTTCAAATATGCAGAAAGCACCCTGGCCATGCAGGGTTACAATGGCTTTCATACATTCAGACCACAAACTGAGCATGAAAGAACCAAAGGAGGAGGGTGCATCCATCTTCATCAAGGATAAGTATACCTCCTGACTAGTCAAGCAGTATGACTGTCTTGAGCAACTCCATGTCTGATTATCATTTATTTATTTTTTGACATTTGTTAACCAGGTAGGCCAACTGAACCAGGCACTCATTTTCAGTGGAGACTCAAGGAGAAAACCTCCAGAAGTATTACTTATTTTTACAATAAAAATCAAATCAAAAATATATAAGAGTAAAAATAAAATAAAACCACCATGAAACATAATAAGAAAATCAACAGTTAGAAATTATCTGTACATAGAGTAGGTTAAATAATAACTGACAGGTCCAGAGAATATCACACATGAAGTAACATACAATAGATAAAGCATTCAATCATTTTTTTAAATAAAGATATATATGAATATATATGCTATGGAAATGAGGGGAGAGGGAGGTATAAAGGTATATGAAGCATGTAGAAGGAAATAAAAAGTGAAATAGGGAAAAGGAGTTAAAGTTAAGAAAAGTCTAGATCAAGTGAAAGTTAGACAAGGGCAGGAGCATGTACTCTGAAGAAAAAATTTAAGTTCTTTTTAAACCAGGTGTTTTTGATGAATGCCTCATGTTTTGAAGGAGTGAGTTCCAAGCATATGCAACAGAGTATTTGTACAAGGACTTTCCTATATTTTTATTGGGTTTATATATGTCAAGGAGGGGGTTGATGGAAGTACAAAGATGATGATGAAGGTTGTAGTAGGAGACTAGGTTGGAGATGGAAGGGCAGGAGGAGGGGTCATTCAGGATAGAGTGTGTAATGTGAAGTTGGGGTGGAAGTAGTTGTTTACAGAATTATAGACACTGGAGTGATTTAAGGCCTAGACAGTGGTGAGATTTCTAGGGTAGATTAGAGGCAAACCTGGCTATGTTTTGATAGGTTTGCTCTAGTTTAGTGCTAAGTGAAATTTGAACATTAGTAAGGACAGGGACAGCATAGAGAAGACAGGGTAGAAGACGGGACTGAGTGAGGGAAGGTTTGGAAGAAGGTGACAGAAATTTCTGGTTGCGATAGAGAAGTCCGAGTTGCTGGTGGGCATTTTTTTTACATTGCTGGATAAGAGTATCAAATTTTAGTTCATTATCAATAATTACTCCAAGTAGTTTGGTATGGGGGTCGGGTTTGATGATGGTGTTACTAAGGTGATAGAGAAACAGTTCTTGTGCTGGGTGAGTGTTTTAAAGAAGAAGAGAAGGATGTTAGTTTTTTGGATTTAGTATTAATTGGTTATTAGAGAGACAGGTTTTAGCAGAAGTTAAGGTTTGTTGAGTGAGAGCTAGGAGTTCAGGGATGTTGTGGGCAGAGGTAAAAAGGGTGGCATCATTGGCATATTGTAGAAGTCTAGAGAGGTCCGATCTTACCAGGATTAACTATAGGCAAAGACCTCTACCACATTATAGCTAGCTGTGGGTTCCCCACCATGAAACAGGAAAAGCATACCACGTACCTGGACTTTCTGGAGTCACTTATCATACAGCCCAACACCTTTCTCATCCATGATTTTAATTATCCTATCATTAAATGATAAACATGCACGACCACAAACATGCTGGCTCAGAGGTTTTTGGAGTTTGTCAATGCAAATGTTGTGGAACAGCTAATTAGCACACCCACAAGAGGATCAAATGTCATGGGCATAGTACTCGCTAACATGGAAGAGCATTGCAACCCCTATCCCCCACAGTGTGATGTCCTTTATGGTAAGATCAGACCATAAAACAGTCTAATTTGATGTAATTATAAGACTAGATACCCCACCAAGCTCAGAAACGTTTAAATATTTTTCAAAGACAAATTGCTTCCTACTGAGTGATGGTATAAGATGTTTCAAAGCCCCCCTCACATGCATTTAACACAGACTCCTGTGGAGAGGTGTTCCTCTGCAGAGGTGTACACCAAGTCCCTGTATAACCACTTAAGCAGTTCTATAGAATCAGCTGTGCTTGACCAGACTGAAACTAGGTCTTGCCAAAAAAAAAAAGCCACCTTGTTGGACCCCTGGTATAAACAGGCTATACGACAAGAGAAAGAAACTAATGTCCACGAATAAGAGGAAGAAATCTGTGTCTAGCTTAAAGAAACAGATTATAGATCTTGTCAGGCCCTCCAGAGTTAATTATGAAGCAAAATAACCTCCCTAGCTAATGATAATCACAAGACATTCTTTAACTATGTCCAAAATCTAAAAGGGAATACCCAGTTATGTGCTGAACTGGTTGAGGATGGCCTAGCCAAAGCATTTGTTACAATCCTCCACTCAGCTATTATAGAGCAACTCTCCCAGTTGGGAATTAACCCCCTGCATTACCAGATGGGTAGCTAATTGGCGCACTGACAGGAAACATACTGTCAAAGTGGGGGACTTCACTTTTAGTAAAAGACCAGTTACCAGTGATGTACCACAGGGTTCTGTGCTGGGCCTCTTACTGTTCAGAATTTAATTCTCAGAAGTCCAGGCAAACTTCGAAGGCCTGTGGCTGACCAAGTTCACTGATGATTACAAATTTGGAGCAATCACTGAGTCCCCAGTGATGTTAGTATACAGCAGTCAGGGTATATGCAGACAAATGATTGGTGCCACAGCCATAAACTAAAGCTAAATGCAAAAAAAAAATGCATTAGTATTTCCTTTGAGAAAGCTGACATTCCTGCTAAATACAAAATAGACAGCACCCAAGTTAGTATAGACCCAGTGGTACATGATCTGGGTATTCAGGCTGATAGCCATATGAACTTTGACCACCATATATCCCCAGTAGTAAGGAAATCCTTCTATAGGACATATCTTACAAGTAAAGGCATTGCATCTAGAACTAAGGATGTTGTAATTCCATTATACTCGGCCCTCATCAGCCCAGCAATTGAGTACAATACTCCTTTTTGCATGTACCAAACCAGACACCAACAACAACTATAGAGACCACAGAGGTCTCTCACCAAGAAATTACAGGGTACACAAAAGAAGTCTTACATGGAAAGACTGAAAGCCCTTTCACTGTATTCTGTCTCCTACAGGTTGCTACAGGGTAACCTTTGCCTGGCTTACAGGGCAGGTGCTGATCTGGCCCTGATGGAAATGCTACACATCCATAAATCAAACTGCAGAAGGGTCACTTGCTCCAGGGATCTTAACCTAGCCTCTAACATGAACAGGTCATGCTGGAGAGATAGATACATTTCCCATGGACTGCTACTTCTCTGGAACAATCTTCCAATTCACATGAAACATAGATTGTCCCTGAACCCCTTCAAAAGCAACCAAGATCAATATATGGGTGACAGCAAATTCACTCCTGGGAGTGTGCCCATGTCCCTCCTGGACAGAAGAAGTCAGTACTAAGTACCATTGACCCTTACCTGTGTAAACTTCACTCACCCAACCAATTACAATTGGGGCAAGTCAGGATAAATATGGTAAGGCTTTAAAGCCTTTATGGCCATTAGCCTAGCGATCTTCTAAGAACCCATGAACCTAAGAACTATATATATATATATATATATATATATATATATATATATATATATATGTTAACCTGCATCTACCCATCCACATACTCTTTTACACATGAGGCCGGGGTTGCTGCCACTTGAACAGGGACAATCAACCTGAAAAATATGTCAAAAATGGTATTAGAAACTATTGTCAAACTTATGGAACACTGAAAAGTTTTAATATAAAATTAGCAACCAAGAAGATTAAGAAAAGCACCATAATTTCTGATCAGTTTTTAACAGTTTTTATTCTTCTTTTCCACACACAACAAATACTGTCTGTAAACATCTCTTTGAATAAATGCGCAAATAATTTCTATGTTTTTACTACACAGATTAGTAAAAACAGCATGTAACATTTGCCTTTTTTTTCTCTAAATTCTCTCTCAAGCCTTTATTGCTTCATTGCTTTAACAATAATATTATATAGCTGTTCCATTTTGGTTCACTGTATTTATTCTGCCACTGAACATATAATTCCACATTGATATACATTGTTCTAATTCTAACTGCAATTTATAGACACATTGATCTTCAAATCATCTTGTGCCTCTAGGGTTGCCATACCAGAGCCATGTTATCTTATTTATTTTGAAGAAGTACTGCTTTTAGAGCATAGACATTCTATTTACTTTCATAATCTGCATAAGAAATATTTCTTACAACTATTATAGCAAGAGTTCCTCATTAGTGTGCATTATACATTAATCTATTAACTTTCATTAAGTTATCATAAGATTGGTTCTAGCTATAAAGTCATAAGCAACTAAACCTCCCTATACTTCAGGAAAAGATACCAAAGGTTTTCTTTCTGGTCTTTCCTAGACTTTTTAATAGATCAAGTAAAAAAGTTGAAATATATTAACACTGCTGCAAAACAAATTGTGGACGTAAGCAAAAATGATTTCATCACACTTCAGTCAATTCTGTCAGTCTAATTAATCTAATTCTAAGAAATAAGTATGGATTATAACTTCATATCACCTACTACAGTTTAAACTCTTTCAGTGGAGGCCAAGCTCTTGAAATTAGTAAGTATTTTTGCATAAACATTTAAATATGTACCTCTTTGTCAAAGGCAGCTTACACTTCTAAAATGGTAATGTTTAAAACTTGAAACCTGTATAATTTTGCAATAAATATCTTGTCTCAGTCTAAAGCAAAGCACCCTTTATACATTGCCTTGCTATTTGTGACATCTTTACTTTTCTCCTTCAGTCTTGATATTCATTCCACAAAACTGAAGTCTCATCTTTTTTTTACAACTCTTCGTCTTTTTGTACATAACCAGAGTACAAAAGTCATGTTCTCTTTCCCCCTTAACCTAAACATTCAGCATTTATTATGCAAACTTACATCAAATGTCAGTATCACAAAGCCTAAAAGCTGAGGTAATAACCATCATGGCAGATCGCATGTACATTAACTCCATTGTATTACACCTATAAATTACATCAAACTGATCTTTGGCAAATAAAGCTCAGGTGACCATGCATTAAAAAAACATGTGTTTGTCTTTATCAACTAAACTCACTATGGAGTACTGGCCACACATTCCTTATAATACACAGTGTCATATAATCGGAAAGGTGTGTGATGATAGTTTATTCAAAACACTTTTCTTGTTAGGCTTGAAGAACTGCAAACATAAGATGGAAAAATAATTTTGTTATGTTCAGAATTGCTTAAGACTTTGCATTTCTTTTGAACATGCTACAGTTTATTTTTTGTGTTTTTAGTATGCTTAGAAAAGGTCTTAATCTTTGGTAGTTCACCATCCTGGCAATCAAATAATTTCTAAAATATACTTAGGTTTTTGATGCATAATATTTTATGAAATTTACTATAGTTAGAAACCACTAAAGGGTTATGTGTTGACAATGTATCATCTAGAAATGTTGCTAAAAGACCTTCATGTTTTAGGCAATCTGGATGATAGTTCTGAAAACTAACACTGTTTTAAATCTTCCACTCAATCTTTATATATATATATATATATATATATATATATATATATATATATATATATATATCAATATAAACATTACAGTATTTGCCTTAATTTGGCTGACTAACAAGAATGTCAGCATCCTGATGCTAGATCACTCTGTGTTGAAAAGGAAACGTCAACTTCCTAGCATATATGTGCCAAGGTTGTTTCTCAGCTCATGCAAATATTACTTAAAAAAACTATATATATATATATATATATATATATATATATATATATATATATATATATATATATATATAAGGAACATCCCCACACTACCAGCTAATTATACATACTAACTCTGTGATCACACATTCCTTGGGGAAAGAGAATATTCCTCTACGGGAGAATTGTCAAGCCCACACACCTGTCAACTATCTGTATAGTCTACCAAATGTAGTTGATAAAACAGATGTTGACCATACTCCTTATCAACCAAACCAATGGAGCCCATATATAGATAATACATGCAGTCATGTAGATATATACATATATATATATATATATATATATATATATATATATATATATATATATATATATATATATATATTCACAAAATACTGCCAAACTCTAATCACATTCAAAACCAATGTTTTTGCAAGAAATCCTCCTGCACACCCTGCCCCCAATAGGGGTAGGAACTTTAACAGACCCCGCTGACTATATCTATTAACTTTTAGGTTGCACAGCAGTGGAGAAAAGGCATAAACCCTTTCCTAGTATTTTGATTTTTTCAACTCTTTATGTTTAGATGTTTTTCAGGTTTGATCATTTTAGATATTTTGCTGTCATTATTTTTACTGTCAGTCTTATGCTGTTTTAGATCATTTTAAGCAATATATATATATATATATATATATATATATATATATATATATATATACACACACACACACACACACACATATATTATATATGTGTGTGTGTGTGTGTGTGTGTGTGTGTACATGTGTGTGTGTGTGTGTGTGTGTGTGTGTGTGTGTGTGTGTGTGTGTGTATATATATATATATATATATATATATATATATATATAGATATAAATATATAAATATATATATATATATATATATATATATATATATATATATATGTATAGATATATATATATATATATAGGTAGATATACTGACAGATATACAGATAGACAGACAGATACATAAAAATGAATAGATATGTGTGTATGTATGTAGCTATCTATCTATATATATATATATATATATATATCTATATATATATATATATATATATATATATACATATATATATATATTTCAACAGCGATCTACTGTCGTATCAGTATGTACATATATATGTATGTGTGTATGCATGCGCACATATTTATATCTGCATATATAAGCCCCTACCCAAAACCCATAAAACACAAACACGTACCTACATCTCCAACCAGCCACTCACACATCGCAACACCAGAACCGCTAATTCAAAATCTCTGAACTTCAGGATTTTGAATTTCGCACTTCTGGGGTTTCGGTATTCAGCACTTTCGCCTTTCTGGTCCTGGGCTACTGAAATTCGGGATTTCAGTAGTTCAAAATTCTGAAGGGAAGCCATATATGTATATATATATATATATATATATATATATATATATATATATATATATATACACAGAGAGAGAGAGAGAGATATTTACACACATATATACATAAAATGTCTGATGCTCATATTGTCAGTTCACTAAAAAAGTATCTAACTTAACTTTCATTGAAGAAAGCTGATAAAAAAAATATTTTCCTGTCAGTTAGAATGACTACTTAGTTGCAGACATAATTTGCCTAAAACAGTGGTACTGTCAGGGAAAGGGTGTTTAGTACCCTAATGTGAATTTTTGGGTTTAGGGCCAGGGGTATGGTGTAGAGTTATAGGATTAACTGTAGCACACGTTAATGAGATGTGCCCACCTTAACCCTGCTCCAGGCCCTCACCCTAACCTACATATTAGTACTAATCACCTTTTCCCTAACAGTACTATGAAACAAGACAGACACAGTACCATGAAATAAGACAAACAGACACAGACACACAGAAATAGACAGGCAGACAATTGAACACACATAAACACACATGTATGAGCATGCATAAATGCACACTTCAAAGATACCATTGCCAAGTAAAAGTGCACAGCAGTCCTCTTCCCTAGCCCGTACTCTATCTTTAACCCACAAAAATTCACACCCACAAATTAAATCCCAGTGTTGAAACTTTTGTTAAAAACAATATTTTTATCTTTATTCCCCACTCCTAGTTTTCATACCTTTGGTATAACCTACTTCCACTATTCTATCATTCAAAAACCTTCCCTTCACCGGTAATACAAAAAAAAATATTTTGATAAACACAACTTGTAAGCAAACAAATGTTAACCATATAAACACACACGCAGACACACATACGCACATATAGCTTTGCTATTATTGTGTATTTTCAGAGATGATAGTCTTTCATTTAAAAATATTAATATAGTACAGCATACTTGTATATAGAGCTTGCATGTTCTTCCCATGTTTCATGGCCCATCTCTAAGTTTTCCAATTTATTCTCAGTTCTCAAAATCATGCTGCTTAACTGGTTACTCTAAAGTTTTACTATACATTTAGATAGATAAATAGATAGACATGTAGAATAATATAGCTATAGCTATAGATACAGATACAGAGTTAGATATAAATATAGGGATCTAGGACGTTTGCTCGACTGAGCAAACGTCCGAATCCATAAAACCCGTACACACTTTAACGAAAGCCCTTTTATCGAAAAAGTGCTTACGTTAAAGCGTGTGACAAAAAAAACAAAAAAACACTACATTTATATTTTAGCAGGGGGCAAAGCCCCCCTGCACCCCCCATGTGGGGGGTTGTGCCTTCCACACTCCCCTACTTTAATATTCTCCCTCCAAGATCGCACTTCAGTGGAGAAAAGGGAAATTTCATTTACCCACACCGTAGTATAGCCTCAGCAACAGTCATACTTACGCGAAAGTGCTTCTTCGGTGAAAAGCACTTTTGCGTAAGTATGCCCGGCCATTTGGATTTCGGTTGTTTTTTCCTCAGTCGAAGCAAACATCCTAGATCTAAATATAGATATAGATCTAGATATAGGTATAGATATAGATATAGATATAGATATAGATATAGATATAGATATAGATATAGATATAGATATAGCTATAGATATAGATATAGATATAGATATAGATATAGATATAGATATAGACATAGATATATCCCTGTCCAAGTTTTCTGGGTCATGGCTGAAACAGGTGTGAGTTTCAATTCACTTGCACCTTTAATGAAAATTAAAAAACATGCATAGACTAAGCATGAACAATGCTTTAAAAAAATTAAAACTTATTGCACATTGCACAATTATTTTTGTTCTTTAATGACAGTAATGGTTTAATTGCATGTAGTTTTGACCATTTGATGATCAGGATGTTTTTTTAATTGAAAATTCTATTCATAAAAAAAATAAAATGACATCTGACACACATGAAAAAGAAAATTTTGGAGCCAAACATAATCAAATCAGAAGGAAGGAGTAATAATCAAAATGTTGAAATGTAAAATAGTCCAAAATGTGTAACAGATGTTTGATAATTCAGTGATCATAACAGGTAGGATGACACACAGATAAAGAAATTGATGAAGGATCGGTAAGACACTGCAGCGACTATTTTATTCATTTTATGTTGAATTTATTAAACAAAGTACAGCACTGATCCCATTGGACCTATGCCAATCTGAGCCCTGAGTAAACACAATCTCCCAGATTCACTATCCTTCCGTGCAGGACTACCTTAGTCCTGCATGGAAGCAGGTGTTTATGAGCAGGACGGCAGTGCTCCATGCATAGTAATGAAGGAACGCTGCCTGAGCTCCAAAATGGACATGGAGTGTGTACAAGTGCAGGGGGCGTATCTCTCAAATATACATGCCCCTACAGCAAGAACAGCTGTGTAGGAGTAAGAATGAGCGAGACCGCTCATAGGTGTTTGCATACCCCCAGCAGCATCTCCCCAAGTGTACAAGAGCAATAGTTACAACATTTAAATATGAATTTTTTTTTTATGAACAGATCAAATTTAACCATAGGTGCACTGGTTTGCCCATCACTTAGCTACAGTTTATGCAGCTTAAATGGCGCAAGAGGATAAAAAGCAAGATATATGCAAATGAAGCAGTACAGCAATAGTGTAGTGGGCAGAGCATTCACCTTATGAGCAGTCATTCCCGGTTTGAGTCCCACTCCAGTATAATCCATTTCCCATGTCAGATCATTTTATGATCAATTTATTTTGTTGCATAACCTATGACATAACATATTTGTGAACTGGATTAGTGCATTAAATGCAGATGTGAGGTGTCAGTGTCATAATGTTGCAAAGTCAACAGATAATCACATGTGCCCCATACAGTATATGTACAGAGGAATCAGGGATACAAATGGAAGGTAAAATGTGTAATGAATGATAAATCAATACAGGTGCCAAATCCACCACCTGCCAAAGAACCATTAGACATCACTGTCTAAATTAGTGCGATGGTAAGCGGGTGTAAGCACTAGTAAGCAAGAGTAAGCATAATAACATGGTAGTAAGTGGAAGTAAGCATATTTAAGCAGTAGTAAGTGGATTTAAGCCCATTTGCATGGGGGTAAGCAATGCGCATACAGGTTAAGCAATAATGAAGCTAACTCACTGTATGCATACTTAACCAGAGGTTAGCATTGCGTACCTTCATGCAAACCTGCTTAAAATTGCTTAAAAGTGCATTAATCATGCTGCATGCATCAGCCGCTCCTCTGGCCAGAAATAAAATAAACAGCATTTGCAGGTCTTGAACCAAAGACCTGTACAATATAGTCACAGTAGTTAACCAGTAAGCCATCACAGCAGTACATAAGCAGTACATAACCCCCCCCCCTTTACCATAACTTCTAAGGAAGGCACCACCATCTCCCCCTCTAACCATACCAAACTTCCGGGCATTGAAATAGACAATAATCTCCACTTTGATGTTCACATCTCACATACCATAAAACTAGTACACAAAAATCTAGGCTCCCTATACAGGCATAAATCCTTTCTCTCACAAAAAGCAAGAGTCACTCTTGCACAAACCTACCTCCCCTCAACTCTGTTGTACACAGCACCGATCTTTACCCAAATCAGACAATGCGACCTAGACAAACTTGAATCATGCTACAATAAAATAGCAAAGTTTGCTATTAACTTAACCTATAGAACCCATCACTGTACGGCACTAAAAGAACTAAAATGGCTTGAGCTACCACAGCTACTTAACTATCACCAGCTGGGCACAGCCTACAATATTTTCAAATATCCTAAAAAAAAAACTCTCATTATCCATCCTGCTTACTGTCTACACTGCAAACCGCCACCTAAGATCTAGTGAAAATTCTCTCCTCTCCACCACCAAGGCTAACAACAATGCAGGGAAAGCGCTCTACTCCCACAACATTGCCAGAAATTGGAACTCTCTTCCCCTATCCGTGACCACTGCCCCCTCCACATCCATATTCAAAAACTCCCTCAAATCACATCTTCTTAGTACCTGTTTATGCCCTTGTATCAAATAACCCTACCCACACTGCTACTAATCCCCCAAACTACCCTCTGAGCACATGCTGAACTCTGATCCCCTGTAGGCATGGTCAACTGAAAGAGTTCTTCTAACTGTAGAATCTGACTTGATATATTTTCTTCTCTCACCAATCTATAACTGACATTGCCTCTACCTATGTTCTATAGCTTCTCTTACCTGGAGTGTTTTATTAATTTCTTGTTATATTACTATGCTCAGCATACATGATGTAACCTGTTTTGTGTAGTATGCTGGAAGTACTGTATGTGTATAACTTGATGCCGGAGCTTTTCTCCCCTGGCCTCCGCTGAAAATGGACCTCCTCCAGTCAGAATTTCACAGTTAATAAAATAAATAATAAATAAGATTGAGGTATCACCGAACAGACCCTCACCATAGAAAATACAAACTTAACATGTGAAAGGAATCTATATACAGTTTTATATTGTATAACCAACTACAGGACATAAATATGTGAACTGGAGTACTACATTAAGCCCAGATGTGAGGTGTCATTGTAATAAAGTGTTGAAATCCCCTAATAAACTCAAGGACCCCATCCAGTGTACGTACACATGAATCATGGATACCAAACTCATATATAGCATGTAACGAATAATAAATCAATGCCACAATGCCAATATAATGCAACTTTAATATTAAGCAATGGTAAGCATTGCACAGCCCAGCTTGGTAGTTGTAAGCAATGTGTAGGCCAGCTAACTCAATCTGCCCATTGGTATACCCCTTTAAGCAATGCCAATCTTAGGTAGGCAGGTTTGCCTATAGCTTAGCCTTTTCAAAACCGTCCAATCACAGCAAAGTGCAGGAAACCAGCCCTATTTAAACCCAAGAGACAGGAATACATCTCATAACTGGTTGTAGCTTCCCCTTGTAGGCACTATGTCTGGAATGGGAGAGGGTGTGCGCTTTCGGGTGCAGCGCTGGGGCATCCAGGAGTCCAGAGTCATGGCAGGACTCCTTGTAAAAGACCATGACATGAGACTGCTGCAAGACCAGTACCAGGATTCCCAATACAAAGCAGAAGCCTGGGAATGTCTTGCCCATGACCTCACCAGTGCCAATGGCATACCTCGAACTGGTGAGCAGGTCATGCATCGCTATGCCGGCCTGAAGCAGCGAAAGGGGGATCTATTGGATCAGTGGATCCAAGAGATTAGGATGACAAGGGAAGTCCCAGACGTGTGTAAGTATCAGTCCACTACCTGTTTAATAATTGCCAGCTCATGTATATTATGGATAGGTATGGCTAAATATTCCTCTTATGTCTTCCACAGTGGCAGGTGAGCGGGCTATGAATCAGGAGGCCCATGGCTGTAGATTGTAGTGGTTGCGATGCGAGGCAGGTTAGTAATACTCTTGCATGCACTGTCATAGGAAATAAATCTAAAAGTAGTAGTAAGTTAATTGCCTGTATAAAACCTGTATTGTTTAAGGCATGTACTGCATACAGCAGAGAATAGGGCAGGAAGAGTCTCATATAGGTTGTATGTAGCCTGACAATTAAGGTCTAACTACTGGACTGCATGTGTTCACTCTAGTATCATATGGCAATGTAGAGTTGCAGTCACTTAATAGTACTGTTGTAGTAAGCACTGTTACCCACACTGTGCTACAAAAGTAAATTGTGTAGGAATGTCTGTATATGACTGTTGTAAACCCAAGAGGTCAAATAGTACAACTGAGAATGACTTAGAAAACACTGAAAAGACAAACAACAAAATCCAAATAGCACACTCAACTGCGATGTGAACTGTTGTATTTTTTGCACACACATCCATGATTCAAATCCTGGGAGTGGTAGTAGGCTGTATGCAGAATTATACCCCACAAGTGTACAGAAATATCCAGAATGTCCAGTAAATTGGCCTATATCTGCTGCCTGTCACCCTGTCCCCCTGGCAAACCAGTGGGATGATCCCAGAGGTTTAGGCAGCAAACACAACATACAACTGATTGTCAGACATCTATAACAACAAAACTGTCACACTAGCAACCCCCCCAAAAAATGTTATGAGAGTAAGTAGCCAAGTATGTCCCATCTCCACCCCCATGTTGTCAAGCTGTGACTAGAGTGTGTATAGTAACAGAGTAAGATGTATGTGCATAATACTAATGTGGAAACTGGTAATTTCTGTGGCAACATTCAGGTAGTGCTAACAAACATTGCTCCCACAGGTCTGTCAGATACAAACACTGCGCCTATAAATAAAAGATTGATATCCTGTACTGGTACTGTTTACTCTGGTATTGTATGGCATTGTTAGTGTTGCAGTTGCTCAGAATAATAAGGTATTACTCATCACTGTCACCCACACTATACTACATAATACAACTGTCTAGGAAATCCTGTATAAGAGTGTTGTAATTACAATGTCAGAATGTAAAGCCACAGGAGAATTATAGATAAAAATCAGGCAAGAGATACACAGCAGTACCTATATAGCACATTCAACTGTGATGGACAGTGTCTTAATTTTCGCAGACACAACCATGGTTCGAATCCTGGGAGTGGTAGTAAGCGGTATGCAGAATTATATCCCACAAGTGTACAGAAATGTCCAGAATGTCCAGTTATTTGGCCCATATCTGCTGGCAGTGACCCTGCCCCTTGCCATATCAGTGTGTCAATTTCTGACATGTAGGCCGCATGTCATATCATATAACTGACTGTCAGACCTGTACATATTTGTCATTATACACGTCACTAAAGGTTTAAGAGGGCAATAGTGGAAATATGTCCCGGTTCACCTACATGTGGTGAAGACATGCCCAAAGTGTGTGCAAAAAGAGATGTGCATAACATCAACTTGGAATCTGGGAGTATGTATAGAAACAGTTAGGTAGTGTTAACAAACAATACCTCCACAGGTGTACCAGGTAAGAGGTGTATACTACAGGTAAAACCAGTTCATGTATATAGTTGTCGACAGCCATACAACTGTCCAAACTAAAGGCAATAGGGAAGTGTACTAATACTTGTAAAGTACAGATCACAACACTGACTAGGAAAGTAATGCAAACTACAGTAATATACTACTTGTTAATTGACATCTTCCCCCCCACACACACCATATCTGCAACAATAAACTAAATACACAACTCAATTGGTATGTGCTGACTTAACTCTAATGTTGGGATATACGTCCTATTGTTTGATAATTATCTAAATCTGTTTCTATGCTTGTCCTATATTGAAATGCTCCCACATTGGTGGCATGCTGCCATCAATGTACCTGCATTCTGTTATAATGACCACTGTGGTCCCATATATGCATGTGTTCTGTTTGCTATGCAACTGTTCCATATCTGGTGTTTGGGTTAATGGGATTATCTATGCATGTTGTTATACCTAATCCTGGAATGTGTTGACTATTACTAACCCACATATGTTGATAGAACTTAAACACCACAGCACTAATGGGAATGCGGGTCCCGGTGGACCCACCTGTCCCACCTCAGCTGGCCATAGCACCGGTCACCACCACGTCTTGGGCCTAACCCAGGACCTCCTTGTCTGTTGGTCATGCACCACCTTCAGGTAGAACAGCCTCAGGGAATGGAGAACACCCCCCTGGGAGTGGACATGGACAGGAACCTGTCACCCATTGCCAGGTCTGGGCTGTGGTGCATAGTGAGCTCTGCAGAGAGGTTGGAGATCTGCTATGCCAGCTTGAGGGCCTTGTGTCATGACTAGAGGGTCGACCTGGCTCTCCTACTCAGCCCCCAGCACAGCCACCTTTGGGGCTGTGAAGGTGCAGTGGTGACTTCAC
Organism: Protopterus annectens; assembly: GCF_019279795.1. Lineage (NCBI taxonomy): Eukaryota > Metazoa > Chordata > Ceratodontiformes > Protopteridae > Protopterus > Protopterus annectens. The sequence goes on along the minus strand of NC_056728.1, from coordinate 1,486,530,987 downwards.
ATTGGTGGGGACCTCAATCCCACTGTTTCCACTAGGGGGCTCATGGGCTTCAGATTTCCCAACACCCCTCCCCATCAAGGTGTTTACCCCCCACATGTGTCATATACCGCCCCTGTATGCATCTTGTTTGTCTTGTCTGTTAACCTACCCAACCTATCTCCCCAAATATACCTACTATCCCTCCCCAGCATCCCACACTCACCTGAAAAAAGGGCAATCTGTCCCCCAAAAAAATCTTGCCCCATACATAGCTGTCCATTTCACACACGTGTCCACTGGACACATAAGCTGGTCTAATTAGCTTAACAACATATTATTGTTGTCCTCACCCTTCTCTCAGGGCCAAATCTATCTCCAAATTCAGTGTATATGTACAGCTGTTGCTGTAGAAGAAATAGGCAGCTATGGACATTACACAATCTTCAGGTGTTCCAGTAGAAAGCACAAAGAAACAAAAAAACGGAACCTTGAGGTAAATAAAACAGTAGGTGATTTAATCAAGACAGTCAGCAAAAAGATTAACGCTCCACATGGTAAAATAATGTGTTTTTGTCCGAGCACCTCCCGGACTTTTTCAGATAAAAAACAGGTGTAGATACAATCCGTATATATAGGGCTTATAAATCAATTAACCAATTAAAATGTTAATACATTATAGTAGTCATAATAAAATATTTTATATACAATGAACATAAGTAAATAGCATTTGTAAATCCCACTGATATGCAAAAAAACTATGTGCAAATACAAAAAAAAAAACACTCTTGAAGCACATAATATTAAAAACTGTTAAAATTCTTAGAGTTTGGTAGACCTTAGTTTTAATAGTGGAGCCAGAGAAATATGTTCATTCAGGCCTGGGAACCTATTGGCTTCCAAGGTAACCTGACAAAAGGTTTCCCTGTACTCAAGCTTAGTTTCCCAGGCTCGACCTCTAGCTTCCTTAGGTACTGAATCAATAACAAAAAACCTAAAACTAGCTCCAGTACATTCTAGGGTATGTTTGAACATAGCGTTTTAGAATTTTTATTCCTGACATCATTCATGTACTAATAGATTCTACATTTCAGTTGTCTTTCTGTTTTACCAATGTAGAATCCTTCACAGGACCCACAAACCACCAGATAGACAAATCCAGAAGAATTACAGTTAAAATAACCCTTCCCTGTCACATGTTTTTGCCTAGCTGAATGATATAAATCATCACCCTGAAAAATGTAGGAACATTGGTTACAAGCATCACATTTGTAAGTACCATTTTTTCTTAAAGATAAAACATTAGTGTGGTTTGCCTGTTCCAACAGCTGTTTTATATTCCTACCTTTACGGAAAAACACTTTCAGTGGTTTACCTTTGAGGTTTTCTAAATCTGTAAGCTCAGAGAATTTAGCCCATTCCTTTTCCAAAACATTTTTAATACAGTAGGCATCCACACAAAAGTTAGTTACAAATGCCCTACTGCATCCTGGCTGCTCCACCTCATGTCCACCCTTCTTATTTGGAATAAAGGAACCCATACCTAAAATAGGAAACTACTTGTCAACCCTTCCTGCCAAAACTTCATTTTGGAAATCTTGTATCAATTCTCCAGGATAACCTCTACTCAGAAACATACTCTACAAGGTGTCACATTCATGGTGAAAGTCATCGTCACATGATGTCATATGGCTAATCCTCACATATCGTCCGTTAATAATGCCTCTCTTTTGAAAATGCAGGTGGGCACTAGATAAACTTAAGTAAGCATTAGAAAAATGTCCCCTTCCTATATACAGTGGACTTGAAACCTTGACCTGTCTTTTGTAAGGAGACATCTAAATAGTTCATACAGTCAGTTGTACTCTGGTAAGTGAATTTCAAGAAGGAGGTAGTTTGGGAAATATATGTTACAAACTCATCTAATCTTTCTGAGCTGTGAACCCAAAACAGGCAAATATCATCCAGGTATCGACTGTACATTCTCCAACAACTGGAAAATGTACTGTATGTGATGTACTTATGCTCCTATGTGGCTAGGATGATGTTAGCATAGGTGGGGGCACAACTGGCCCCCATTGTTACACCCCGCTCCTGCCTGAAAAACTCTCGATCAAAGAATAGAAAATTATTTTTCATATGCTAATATCATCCTAGCCACATGGGAGTATAAGTACAAGTCTGTATGGCAGGAAGCAGTAGGCCTGCATTTACCCAACGTGAATTGTACGCTAATGTACATCCAGATACCTTAAGGCAGTATACCCCTGATACACTTCACATGTTGCAATAGCCTAATTTAGTTATGGTGCATCCCCCCATAGACTGACATACAGGGGCACGTACCACCATTACATACACTGACCTGTGGACTGCATAAGGGCACACATGTATTGTGCAGATGAAGCCCACAAATATATGGACCCAACCCCACAATATGTGTGGGGGCCACAACAACAGTGGAATGATGGCAGGAATGGCAGCATGACATACTCACAGGCCACTACATAACAATCCCTGATAGCATGTCCTATGAACAAGCCTGGTTTGCAGGTGGAGGACAGATGCTGGAACACAGGCCCATATGTGAAATAGTGTTTTTTTACACTAAGCAAGTTGCTGGTATTACAATATAGTCTGCAACATACCCTTAGTCAGGAATATGAAGTCATAAACACAAATGGATGTAGCCATGCACTGATAGCACTCAACACACACACTGCCAGTGATATATCTGATACAAGACCTGTCTGGTGGACAGGCAAAACATAACAGGCACACCTCTGGCCATCAAGTGGATAGGCCCACAGTTGTGAGCTATACAGACAGACTGCAGTCCGTGTTAAACTAGTATGTACACACAAACCCTGTAACACTGGTGCTATACAATGCATACAACAACACTGCTCACACTCTGTTTGTAGTTCTGGAACCTCATACAAATATGTAGCTGGCCTGATTGGGCAAGTTCCCTTGTAAGAGGTATTGCTACCTGCTCTATGTAACACTGCTGCCCCCACACAGGAAGGATGTCCACCATACAGGAATGGTAAAGGGACCATGCCCACATGATGTAGAGACTTATAGTAGTGGGTTGCCATGACAGTGGTAATTGGAAATATTACACAGCATGCTGTATGCAGGTAGCAAGTGGAGGACACTGACTAATGCAGAGCTATCACCTGATCATGTGCATCACCTATAAAAAACATGCTGAAATCTATTCCAAGCAGCTCAATCCATTTACTTGAGAGCAAGAGAGAGAGACAGAGAGTGAGAGAGAGAGAGAGAGAGAGAGAGAGATAGTGAAAGAGAAAACAGAAAACAGATCCAGAACCAAACCAGAACCACAACCAAACCAAAAACAGAAATGCGGGAAGCAGGCTAAGGCCATAGCCAAGGAGAAAAACAAAACTCCTACAAGGACACCATCTACAACAGACCTCATTTCCAATTGACTGTAGTACTTGGTCCATAATACTGTGGTAGATGATGTGGAATGATATATATGTGCCATCAGGTGTTGCTATTATAATGATGATCAGCTGAACAACTGCTATGGACATTAGAGTCTGTCCCTGTGGGTAGTGGGCTGTACCCATCAACTGTGCAGAGCAGAACTGACTGAAAAGATGTAAGCCAACATAGTGTGTGTTGTGTAATGAAACGGATGTATATTACTGTGGCCAATAGCTGGTGGTGGATGTAATGCCATAATGATGGACGCATGGGTTCCAGAGCCCACCACTTGCAGGATACTCAGGTTAACATGTATTGTAGCATCCTGAAATGCCATAAGTGTCTAATAGGCTTACCTGCAATCTGCCTCTAAATATACCCCCCCTGATATTAGGCTGTGTCCATAATTGGCACCTGCCTGTGTTGTAGCAAGGCAGAACAGTGCAGATGTGCAGGAAGGAGAGTTAGAGATTGTGGACCTGATGTCTGAATGTACCCCATATATAGGTATGTATATGTGTACACACACATATATGTATGTATATATATATATATATATATATATATATATATATATATATATATATATACATGTATGTCTACAGATATAAAGATACCCATATGTAGACACACATATATATATCTATATATATATATATATATATATATATATATATATATATACATATATATATATATATATATATATATATATATATATATATATATATATGTGTGTGTGTGTGTACAACATAATATATATCTACATGCACACACACACACACACACACACACACATATATATATCTATATATATATATATATATATATATATATATATATATATATATATATATATATATATATATATATATATATATATAGGTTTACTATCAAAATGCCGCCGTGCATTTGCACGGCTATGAAGTATTCGAACAACATATGTTTAAATACTTCATAGTTTGGCAGGTTATGTGAGTGAATGTTATTATTGCGAATGGACTGTGCATTCGCAATTATAACGTTCGCTCATGTAAGAGGATCGCGGTACAGTGCGGTTATGGAAATACATCCCTTTCCTCACTGTAGTGCGATCTCGGAGTTGGAATATTAAGTTAGAGGGGGTGTGGGGGGAGCAGCCCCCCACAGGGGGGTGCAGGGAGGCTTGCCTCCTTGCATAAATGTGAGTTTAGGCTAGTTAGGTAGGGAGTTAAGGGAAGGCTGGGAGTGCTGTTGATTGTCGAAAATGTTGCGAGCGACATTTTCAACAATTAACAGCTGTTTTCGACATTAGGTACATACAGAAATGTGTACGTTTGGTGATACACTTCGCTAATACGTACACATTTTATTTTAACTTTCGACTTATTGATAGTAAACCATATATATATATATATATATATATATATATATATATATATATATATATATATATATATATATATATATGCATATGTCTACATATATAGATATACATATATATATATATATACATATATATATATATATATATATATATATATATATATATATATATACAAGCACACACACACATATATGCATGTATATACTTGTCCCCCTATATTACCACCACAGTGCTGCATGCTATGTGGGAGGGAAAGGCACACATACAATACACACAGATTTATACAGCTGTAAATGTGTGCATCATGGATGGGTATGTCACATGTGAACCCCTTCTTAGGACCACAATGCCCTTGTCTGTGAAGTCGAGAATGGGAATATGGGGAAGGATAGCAGGTATATTTGTGGAGGTGGTTCGGGTTGATAAATCTAGAGGACAGCCTACAGAGGTGGTATATGTCAAATGTGGTGGGTAAACACCCTGGATGGTGTGTGCAGTCTGCGATGTGAAAGACCCATGAGCCTCCATATGGAAACAATGGGAGCAAGGCACCCACCCATTGCTACTCACAACAGCAGTCCATGGTCCTGAAGGTGCCTGGCCTGGAGGCTGAGCAGGATGAGCATGTGGACCCTGTGAATGTATACTGGGTGCCTCAAGGTGCTGTAGCACATCCCACAAGTGTCTGTGGAGCCCCCTATGGAACAGACCCTGGACCTGACCTTGGGTGACAGCATCATGTCTGTGTGTGCCCCGCAGGGGGGGACAACATCCCCTGAGGTAGATGAGGATGCCCCAGGGTGAGTCCCACATGTGATGTGGCCTGGTAACATGACCAGATGAGGTGGGAGAGGTAGTTCTGCTGGCAACTATTCCCTAAACATGTTATTGTGTCACTGCTATAGAACATATGTGGGCAGTAATAGTCCACACAATCCCAGAACATGTCCAGCAGCATGCATAGATATCCCCAATAACACAACATGATAGATGTGCAGCAATCACATAGCAAGGATACCACATGCATATATGGAACCCTAGTGGCCCCGACAATGGCAAGCATGTGAAATAGTCCATTACAGGCCAGCAATGATAGTGTCCACACAGGGATCATGGCTACAAACACATAGCACAAAGTGTGGTACAATACAATATATGTCCCAATGGTAGGTAAGCTGTAGCCATACCTATTGAGTTGTGTGAACAGTTTGTTGTCACTGATACGGTGGGGGGGGGGGTGACAGAGATGTGTATTAAGAACTATGGCAATCTTGCTGTATGAGTTGCTGTGACCTGTTTCCATTTTTATGTCTTTCAGGCAAGATGTCATATTCAGTAGTGGAAAATGAGGTTGTGTTGAACCACCTAATACAGCACTATCCAGTTCTGTTCAGCAGGGCTGCCCATGAGCAGCAGGAGTGGACCGCCCTGTGGAATGGTCTAGTCCACAGGAACAATGATGTTGGCCTGCATAACCGCAGTTATGAGCAGGTCTGGCATCATTGTTCTGACCTGCTTCGCAATACCCGTTGGCCTGCTGCAGGGGATCACCTCGCAACAGGGATGGGTTATGCCATCCATCCACCATACACATGGTGAGGAGCTCCTCACTAGCCTCATGGCACCTGCCTGCCCGCACACACAATAACTGGCAGAGACCATTGTGGAGGTGGGTGCTACCCACACACCATCTGAGGAGCATGCAGGTAAGGCCACAGGGCACATGAGTAAACCACTGTTGCATATGCATCCGCATATGCACAGGCAGATCATGCATATTTGAGATGTCATATATATATATAGTCTGTTGCTATATAGTAGTAATAAACAGTTGAGCATAAGTGGTAGTATTGTGGACTTGTACTGTTGATGTACTGTGATGCTACACCCACCATGTTGCAATGCTACAGCTGTGGCCACTGACATTGCATCTTTCACACTCTTATGTAGGTCCCTCTGCTATACCACCAAGGCAGCAGCCTGTAGCTGGTGAGTATGTTTATGATGATGCGTGTCAATACACCGGGCATGTAATGGTTATGGTATATTCCATGCACACATCTAACACACCTAACCATAATGCATGCCATACATGTTCACGTATTGTTGCTGTTAAATGCACTGCATCACAGTGGTGACCATGATGAGATATCTGAAGGGTTGGTCAGACACCTGCAAGATAACTAGCATCCTGTCATTGTGAAATGTGTCCACAGGGATGAACATAATGGTGGGACACATGGCCTACAGTAGGGACGTGTGAATCATCACCCTTATACAGTGCAACAACAGTGTATATACCAGTATTACAATGGCAACTGTTACAGATCTCCACGGTGGCATAACATAATACTGTGGTCCACATCATTAGCTGGGACTAGGCTGTAACATGTGGTGTTCAGTGTATGGGACACTGCAAGCTGATACACATGTGTAAGCCATACTTGTCAAGCATCTGCAAAAAGGCTGAAGGTGGGGAGGGAGTGTCAGCATTGCACACCAGTGCACAGCATCAAGGATCCTAAGGATTCTAAGAATGGCTGCATCTGGACACAGTCAGGTTCAGGAACTGTGACAGATGTAACCCTACCCCCACAGCAATAGTGACGGCAGTGTGTGAACACAAAGGGATGTGCACATGAGTAGACCTTGCAATCATGCATACTTGGGGATATGTGTAGGGCAGACTGAGCATATACTGGCAAATGCAGATGGCTCATGCCAGCATACGCCTGCCAGGAATAGTGACTGCTGTAGTACACATAACATTAGGTGCAACAAACCATCATGATAAGGGTGTACACACATATGCACCCACAGAGTGTATGCATTGCGGTCAGCATCTGCACACCTAACACATTTCATAGACACTGCATGTGAATGTACAGGACATAAGTCACATATCAGGCTCATGTACTGTTAATATATGCGATGATGTGGTCCCATGGCAGATCAAGGAAAAGTGCGTCATATCAATAAGAGTGTGTACACTCCCCATAGCCATGGTACAGTCTGATGGTTGTCAGTGTAACAGTATTGGATTGGTCACCCATGCATTGCTGATGTTGAGATCTGAAAACCTCACATA
>NC_056728.1:1486460598-1486518098 GCF_019279795.1 Protopterus annectens | reverse complement strand
CAGACAGAGAAAAAGTAAGTCAGGGAGGGGGTGGGAGAGTAAACCCTAAGCATGTTTGTGCCACATACCCACCAGTGCAGGGTTTCAAACCCCTGACTGACTATGTATTGCTATCACATGTCTATGCAGTTATTGCATGCTCCACATAGCTTACACATTGAGGAGCTGTCCAAAGGTATATCTGATGGCGAGTGACATCTGCAACAGTGATATAGTAGTGATAAGGTAGGCATAGTACACATGCCTGTCCACATGAACAGATGTCAACGTCAACACAGCCACACACTCTCAGGGACTCACACTCATTGACACACTTGGCAGGGTCAGGCATAGACTTCCTAACTAGCTAGTTTGCCACAATACAGTAATGCACAGGTATCACATGCACCATAGGGGTTATCCAGATGTTATATGGGAAAAGGGTCTGTGAAGGTGTCTGACATCAGACAGCATGCTTCAGTAGGCCAATGGGAGTTGTAGTGAGTGTGATTGTGGTCGAATGCATCATACTCCGCACACACAGACACAGGGTGCCAGTACTGACATGCATGGGTGCATTACTTCATGGCTGTGTAGTGGTTGACTGTGCCAGAAGGCTGTACAAGCCTAGGTGAAGGGTATACCTTGGCATCAGGCCACATGACAATGGTCTGCAGTGTGGTTCAGGGGTGTAGTGTCTGGATTGGCCCACACAAGTGGGTATTGTATTCACCATCCAGTCACCTGGGTTACTATTGTGTGTGGCCAGTGCTGTGCAATGCTTGCCATGTATATGTTCTATAGTTCATGACATGGACATTGTCTGGGATGTGCACATGTCCCACATGCATGTTCAGTGACATGTGGAACTGTACCTGGGGTGTCTGGCCCATGTTGTGTACACAGATTGTTATCATCAGATGTGCCAGTCCTGGCCTCATGTGGTTGTAACTGGTAATGGACACCAGGTTGACCCTGCACCTACATTGATAGCATGATACAGGTATTCCCTGGTGTCAGTGGCATCTGTCTATACAGGCCATGTGTTTAAGGCATGATATGTACTTTGTGGGTCACATTTGATGGGACCACAGTTGTTGCAGGCATCCAGTGGGAAACATAGTAAAGGCACACTGTCTGCATTTATGTGCCTATTGTAATGATGGTACAGGGTGTCATGTTATCTGTAGTCCACTGCAATCACACCATGGTTACTATCTGTGGGCAATATGCAGGGTACTACCAACAAAGCGGTAGTTGCCTAGGCAAGTGTGTTTGTGTATGAGACATGGGTTGAGAGGGTTCTCTGGGTAATACTAGGGTTACTTACTTTGTTCATCAAGCCTTGCTGTCACATGTAGGGGTATGGATTGGCTCCCCAGCCTCTCAGTTATTTGACATCTGTTATCCTTGTAAGGTGGACATTGTGACATATAATAGGCCCACCATATAAGAAATTTCCAAAACCCGCTCCACAATGAGTCCAGTTGTTACACACTCACAGCCACCTCCCCACAGGATATGAATGAGAAGCACACACACACACACACACACACACACACACACACACACAAACCCAAACACAGACACACACACATTCACTTGCCATGTCTGGGATTAGAACTCCTACCGAACTACTTTATCGCACTACAGCATTACACAGTTATAGGACATGCCACGAAGATTATTGGACTACACCTTCCCCAAATGTGTTTTTCACTGGGAATGACATCAGCAGGTTTGCCAAAGAAGGCCAATGGAGGTTGTAGTGACTGTGAATAGCCTCAAAAGCATTGCTCCCTACACAGAAAAACAAACACACACACAAATACACGAGCATCCACACTTGTCATGTCTGGTAATAGAACCCCTACCAAACTACTACATCACACTACAGCATTACGCTGTTATAGGGTGCACCACAGAGATTACTAGACTACTCCTTCCCCAAAGGTGTATTTCACTGGGAATGACATCAGCAGGCTTGCCAAAAAAGGACAATGGAGGTTTTAAGTGACTGCGAATGGCCTCAAAACCATTGTTCCCTACACAGACAACACACAAACATCCACACTTGCCATGTCTAGGAATAGAACCGCTACCAAACTACTACATCACACTACCGTATTATGCTGTTATAGGATGCACTATGAAGATTACAGGGCTATTTCTTCCCCAAAGGTGTATTTCACTGGGAATGACATTAGCAGACTTGCCAAAGAAGGACAATGGTGGTTGTAGTGACTGTGAATGGCCTCAAAAGCACTGCTCCCTACACAGACAAACAAACATCTATACTTGCCATGTCTGTGAATAGAGCCCCTACCAGACTACTATATCACACTACAGCATTATGCTGTTATAAAGTGCACCATGGAGATTACTGGACTACTCCTTCCCCAAAGGTGTATTTCACTGGGAATGACATCACCAGGCTTGCTAATGAAGGCCGATGGAGGCTGTAGTGACTGTGAATGGCCTCAAAAGCATTGCTCTCTACACAAACAAACAAACACAAACATCCACACTTACCATGTCTGGGAACAGAGCTCCTACCCAACTAGTTTATCACACTACAGTGTTACACAGTTGTAGGATGCACCACAGAGATTACTGGGCTACTCTTTCCCCAAAGGTCTGTTTCAAAGTGAATTACATCAGCAGGCTTGCCAAAGTAGGGCATTGGAATTGTAGTGAATGTGACTGAACTAGAAAGCATTGCTCCCTACAGAAGCAGGCACACACATGCAAACACGTTTGCCATGTCTGGAATTAGAACTCCTAACTAACTAGTTTATCACACTACAGCATTACGCAGTTTTAGGACATGCCACAGAGATTACTGGGCTACTCGTTCCCCAAAAGTATATTTCAAAGTGAATGACATCAGCAGGCTTGCCAAAGTAGGGCATTTGAATTGTAGTGGGTGTGACTAGCCTAAAAAACTTTTCTCCCTACACAAATACACATACACACACACACACACACAGTTGCCATGTCCAGGATTAGAACGCCTACCTAACTAGTGTATCACACTACAGCATTACACAGTTTTAGGATGCGCCACAGAGATTACTGGGCTACTCATTCCCCAAAGGTGTATTTCAAAGTGAATGACATCAGCAGGCTTGCCATAGTAGGGCATTGGAATTGTAGTGAGTGTGACTAGCCTAGAAAGCATAGCTCCCTACAGAGGCAGACACACACATGGACACATGGTTGCCATGTCTGGAATTAGAACTACTACCTAACTAGTTTATCACACTACAGCATTATGCAGTTTTAGGATGTGCCACAGAGATTACTGAGCTACTCTTTCCATAAAGGTGTATTTCAAAGTGAATGACATCAGCAGGCTTGCCAAAGTAGAGCACTGAAATTGTAGTGAGTGTGACTGGCCTAGAAAGCATTGTTCCTGACAGAGGCACACACACACACATAGACACACACACACACGCACACACACACACACACACACACACACACACACACACATGGTTTCCATGTCTAGAATTAGAACTCCTACCTAACTAGTCTATCACACTACAGCAATTTCACAGTTTTAGGATATGCCACAAAGATTACTGGGCTACTCTTTCCCCAAAAGTGTGTTTCACAGTGAATGACATTGGCAGGCTTCCCAATGTAGGGCGTTTGAATTGTAATGAGTGTGACTAGCCTAAAAAGCTTTGATCCCTACACAGATACACACACATAGTTGCCACATCTGGGATTAGAACTGCTACCTAACTAGTATAGCACATTACAGCATTATGCACCTATAGGATGGCCACAGAGATTACTGGGCTATCTTTTCCCCATAGGTATATTTTACAGTGACTGACATCATCAGGCTTGCCATAGTAGTGCTATGGGGAGGGCAGTGTGTGTGCATGGTCCATAAGCCATTCATCTAGAGGTAGACACAACACATTCAGGCACACACAGGTAATATTATGCAGGTACGTCTATACAACTGCTAGATGACTACTGCCTTGTACAGTCATGCTGCACAGTTAGCAGTAGCACCACAGATTCTATAATGCTGAGGGATACCAGTGGCTAATTTCTACAGTGAGTGACATTTACACATTATGTGGTTATAGCCATTTGGCTGTGTGCTGGGTAGGACAGGCCTCATGATGGAAGGCTCTTTGTCACTGTCACTCTCTTCCACATATCTATGCATGTGTACATTTGGCATATTATAGTGTGTTGTCCTTGGATATATGTGTGTATTCCTATCCAGTGTGTGTGCAAAGCATGACTGGTGCATACTGAGGAGTGTATGCACTAACATCTTCAAATGTCAGATATGTATGGTCCACTGTTGTTGCCAGACATGGGCTTCAGTTCTTTAAGTGTGTGAGCATGCCCAGTATGACCTTTCAGTATTTTGTTGTCTGACATTGCCTTCATTTCTCTAAGTGTGGGAGCATGCCCAGTATGCCCTTCTGTATTGACTGTGTGGAAACATTCCAGGTAGATTGTACTACAGTGCAAACTTTTGTGTTCTACACCTGAAGCTAGCAAACTGTTTCTGCAGGATATCTGTAGATCAGTTGGCAATATGGGGTCAAACTGGGCAAGGGATGGTGGGTACTGTAGGTAACTGTGACTGTGCTGCTTCTGCTACATGGTCCTGGTGTTAGCAGAGATATTCAGACATGTGTAGTGTTATACACTGTGATGTTTTATGCCCTCAAGTACTGTCAGGTAGACATTTTTGCTCGCAGTGATATCTTGGGGAAAACAGGGTGAATGCAGCTGTGTCCAGTATTGTGGTCAAACGCCTACATATTCCTGCAAACTAATGCCATTCTGGAGGTGGAGCTGCAGACACTTGCTGCTGGGTCAGTGTAACCCATTCAACACCTTGGTACAGTTGTCGCAGAGGATCCCATACTTGTACATCCATCGACGTGACAGTATGGCCTTATCTTGCTGTAGCAATACCTCACAGCTGTACAGAATCACACAGGTTACCCAGAGGCAGGGGTCATAAGTCAGGACATTACCCCTATTGTGGTGTATGGTCAAGTTTGTAGCCACCTATTTTTGCATTTGCAGCCAGGGATAGTATGTGCACACAGCTGTGTTTCAGACTTCGCACATTCAATGCTGCCCATGCTCCCACCCCCCCCTCTATTATTCTATCCTCTTTCATACAATATGCAAACATTCTCTGATACTTTCCCTATAGTTATTACCTCATCACAGCAGTATATTGGTGTTGGTCCACAGTTCATGCAGTGGGACATGGTGGGCATGTTACTGTGGTTTGTCCACATGGCTTTTCATATGGATTCTGTGGACTGTGTTATGTTGTTATTTGGGAGTCCATGACATAACACACATTAGCAATACGGGTGAGATGCAGGCCATTGGCAGAGGACTGTAGGCCATTTGTTAGTGATGCAGTCCAGACTACAGTGTATTCCCCTGGGGTGACAGGGTAGGTGTGCTAGGTTTTCATGCCAATACTTTCTGTCAGTATTGATCAGATGGTGTAGATGCTGGCAGGGTGCTGCTTACAGCTAGGGCCATACCTGCATGGGACACCTGCACTGCATGCAGCATCCTTTCACTTTTGCCATACAAAGATGGGGGTCATATTGTACCCATTCCCAACAGCAGGGATAAGACCGAAGAGGTACCTGTGGGTGGTGGATGGGTGAGCTGGGTGCATGTGTGCTATGGATGCTACTTGCATCTGACTCACAAATATGCATGGGGCATTCCACTTATGCTGGTTTGTGCAGGGGCATCAGCTGTTTCTCAATACATCATTCCTATGACCTTTGTGATCTGCGAGTGTTTGGCCAGACGACATCGGTATTCCCTACTACAAGCCCAGATAATATGATGCAAACCTTTATGTACAATTCCAAGGGTGTGTCCATTTCATGGTTACACATTATACATTGTCTGTCTGGGATACGTTCTCCTGTGTACTGCTTGTATATCTGGCCAAACAGTCATGCCTTGTCCATCTTTCAGATGGTGACACATACTACCTCCATACATTTACAATGGCTTACTGCTAGAATGTGTTATACTGGGGTGCATTGTGTTTGGCACTGCAATTGTGATGACTTGGCCCTGTCATCAGCAATACTGGGCGATGGCCACTAGGTCAAACCTCACCATGCATACATACTGACCACTCTCACACAATATGAAACACACACCAACCTAACACACTCATACCTGCATATTGTACAAATGCTACAATCTTTCCTGCTACCTTGGCAACCTCAGGTCATCTGTGCTCCACTGGTATTATACCTACAAATACATGTTACTACATTTCTACATCAGATTGGGGGGGGGGTACACAGGACTGTTACTACATTTCTACATAGGATTGGTAGGGGGGGCACAACTGTCTGTTTCTACATTTCTACATAGAATTGGGGGGGGCACACCTGATTGTTTCTACATTTCTACATAGAAGTGGGGGGGCACATCACACTGTTGCTACATTTCTACTTAGGATTGGGGGGGGCACACCTGACGGTTACAACGTGTCTACATTGGATTGGGATGGGAACACTAGACTGTTACTACATTTCTACATGCGATTGGGGGGCATGCCTGACTGTTTCTACATTTCTACATAGGATTGGGGGGAACACCTGACTGTTTCTACATTTCTACATAAGATTGAGGGGACACACCTGACTGTTACGACATTTCTACATAGGATTGGGGGGGGGCACACCTGACACTTGTACACATTTGCTATGACTGTACTGGTATGTCAGGTACTCCATTTCATTCTGTATTCTAACCTATCATGATAACTAGAGGCATATCAGTGTACTACAGGTCTTAGGTTTGATTGACCTACATATCAGTTTCTGACTTCTTACCCTTCAGAACTAACATCCCACTACCTGACCTGATGTAGTCTGTCTGTGTAGGCCTGGGGGGGAGGTTGCCATAGCAATCATTCAGAGGCCTTAGCACAGCCTTTGTTTGTGTTTGTCTACACCTGTCCTGTTGGCTGAGACTGTTGTTGGGTATGTGAACCTCCCTGACTGGCATGTGTGTGTCATATGGACACACATGTGGCCCAGCACATTTCTGCAGTGGGTTTTGTCACCACGTGTAATACTGGTTACTATGGTGACACCAGTATTTGTTACAGATCTCATGTTGCCACTATAGGTGTCTATTATCTGTTGCTATCCCATTCAACTACCTGATTCCCTTGCATGCTCACAGCCATACCATAGATACAAGTAACAACACATACTACTCCATTTGGCAATTGGTAAGAAGAGTGACTTACCTTGTGGGTGTGCCAGTATTGAGGATAGTGCTGGAGGGCTGCCTATGTTGGATGCACATAGTACACTCCCTTTACATGGTTGAGCACAGGTAGTGTCATGTTTGGCATTCCTTTTACTGTATGTGCGAGTCAGAGAGAGGTGTCATTCCCTAGGTCCCTACTGTGTCAGTGTATGTGCTATGTGCTGCCTTTGTGCCAAGGTCAGGGCATACTGGACATGCCTCCTTCTGCTTACTGGGCCAGGCTCAGGTTGTTCCTCCTCCAAGTCACTCTGTGCCTTTGCAGGCCTTGGCAATGGTGGGGGGCTGTGTGGCCCTGCCCCATGCTGTTCCTGCTGCAGCTGTTTCTGCAGGATCGTATTGTGTAGCATGGCATATATGATGACAATTTGAGTACATGTAGCTGGTGAGCACTGCAAGGTCCCACCAGATGTGTCCAGGCACCGGAACCATGACTTGAGCATCCCAAACACACGCTCTATTATCATTCTGGTCTGTGCATGTGCCTCATTATGGAGTTCTTGTTCGGGTGCCTGTGCATTTCTGATGGGGGGGTCATCAGCCACAGCTCCAGTGCATAACCAGCATCCCCCACTAGGTGACCGTAAGGGATCTCCCAACTGGCAAATCTCTGGTACAGCTGCGTCAGATGCCAGATGTGGAAATCGTGATAGCTTCCAGGGCAGCCAGCACACACATTCATTATAATGCCCTGGGCATCACACATAACCTAGCAGTTGATGGAGGGGAAGCCCTTGCGTTTGATGTAGACCCTACCCTGCTCACCGGGTGGTGCTTTGATGCATATGTGCATGTAGTCTATAGCACCCACTGGCTCAGGGTTTTCTGCTATTTGGTGGAAGAGACAAATATTGCTGTCCAACGCTTCATGGGTGTTGGGGAAATATACATGCTTACTGGCATGTGCTGACATGGCATCCAGGAACTGGTGGATTACCCTGGATGCTGATGCCTGTGAGATCTCCATGATATCCTCAGTTGGCCTTTGGAAGGTACCTGTGGCTAGTATTCTTAGGCCTGCACATACCTTGGCATCCACTGGGATGGGTTCCCCTCTGTTAGTTCTATGTGTCAGGCATGGCCGGCACAGCTCAACAATTTGCTCTAGGAGGTCCCTGTCCACCCTATAGTGCACCACTCCAGCTCATGTAGCCCCTGGTAGGTTACCCTGGGTCTCTGCACTCTTCTCCATCTCCTCACTGTGGTTGGTCAACAGCATTCCCATCCTCACCACCCTCAGCCCCTTCCACATGCTGATATATGATAGCCACTGCAGCTCCTATCATTTTGTTGTTTTTGTCTGTTAAAATCTTCCCACTTGTATACACCGATGGTGTAGAGTATGTGAGAAAAACCAGAGGGAAAGGTGTTTGCATAGTTTATAGTAGTGTTCTGGGCTGGGATGGTCTGCTGCCTGTGTAATTTGCTGATTCTGATACATTTCACCTGCCAGCTATGCTAGTTCTCCTTGATTACCTTCTTACCACTATTTTCCCTTCCCATTGCCTTCCTGTTTAAGCAAATGGACATGACATGCAAACACAGTGCTCAAATGTGCACAGAGCTGCTATTTCCTGGTTTACTTTTCTTTTTTTCTTTTAAAACCTAGTGCGCAGTGCACACACCCGCTTAGGCAATGTAAAGAGTGCAAGGCAGCCTCAGACACAACCCCTTGCTTAGCTCTGCTAAGCTAAGGGCAAACCTGAGCCACAGGGGTCCAATCCGCTTACTGTGTGCCTGACACACACCCCTATAAGACATTATAAGATCCTCCAAAGCTAGCTACAAAAATAAAATCGCCACTAATTCCAAGGACAACCACAAAGCATTCTATAGCTATGTCAAGAATCTCAATGGCAACACCCAGATCTGCTCTGAGTTACAGCACAAAGGCACGAAAATTACAGAACCAACTGATATTGCCAACATCCTGGCAGATAGGTTTAGTGCTAACTTCACCCCCCCCTCACCCCCTAAAGGGCCCATATCTATACAGGAAGAATGCAGAGTCCCTGTAATCACAACTATGCAGGTGAAAGCTGCACTCTCTAAAGCCAAAAACACAGCATCAATGGGACCAGACAACATCCCAGGCTGCATTTTACATGAACTTCAGAATGAACTGGCTCTTCACTTAAGCACCATGTTCAATAATAGCCTGGCATCAGGCTTTGTGCCCACTGAATGGTGCACAGCAACAGTTATCCCACTCCACAAAGGGGGAGCCACCACTGATCCTGGGAACTATAGACCTATTAGCCTGACGAGCCTGGTCTGCAAGGCCATGGAACGTATCATCATGAAACTCATAAACAAAGACATTGGTAACCTCCAAACTCTGGATCCCAACCAGTTCGGGTTTGTGAAAGGCAGATCATGCCTCCTGAACCTGATTGACTTCTTTGAGGCAGTCAACAAAGCCGTAGATGAGGGTAAGGTGGTTCACACAGCCTATCTTGACCTCGCCAATGCTTTCAACACCATCCCCCATTCTGGAATTATAGCTAAACTCAATAAACTAGGCATAAATCCCTATGTCACAGGATGGGTTGCCAACTGGCTCACTGACAGAACCCACACTGTAAAAGTTGCAGACTCCAAATCTGACCTCAAACCAGTGACAAGTGGAGTACCACAGGGTTCCATCCTGGGACCGCTCCTGTTTGGTATCTACTTCTCTGAAGTACAGGCTAACACAGAAGGCCTCTGGCTAATGAAGTTCGCAGATGACTGCAAACTAGGAGCCATAGTCAAGTCCCCAAATGATGTGAACATCCTACAGAAGGGCCACTCTGAGACGGATGTCTGGTGTCAGAGCCATGGCCTCAAGCTCAATGCCAAAAAGTGCAGTATCATCCCCTTTGGTAAAAACTCTGTACCCATGAACTACCACATAGGCAGCAATCTACTTAACACTGAATGCGTGATAAGAGACCTTGGGACCCAGGTGGACAGTAGTCTCTCCTTTGATAGTCACATCACCACAGTAGTCAGGAAGTCCTTCTACGTGGCACACCTCATCATAAAAGGGTTCTCATCCAGGAAAAAAGAGGTCATCATTCCCCTCTACTCAACACTCATTAGACCCATTATAGAGTACAATGCCCCTTTTGGAATGTACCTCACAAGACATCTGCAGCAGCTGGAAAGGCCACAGAAGTACCTCACAAAGAGGATTACTGGACTCAAACAAATGCCCTACATTGACCATCTCAAAAAACTCCAGCTTTACTCCGTAACATATCGTCTACTCCGAGGTGATCTCTGCCTAACATATAAAGCTGTGTCAAACCCAGAGCTGTTGGACATGCTACACCTAAAGTAATCCCAGTCCCTCCGAGCTACACGCTCTAGGGACATAAACCTTGTCACCACAATAAACAGGACATGCTGGAGGGATAGATTCCTATCCCAGAGACTTCCCATACTCTGGAACAGGCTAACCATCTATGTCAAGCAAAGTTCTTCATTAGCACTCTTCAAGAAAAATCTTGATGAGTGTATGGGAAATAGAAAATACACCCCGGGGATCACTTCTGTGTTTCTGCTCGACAGTGGCACAGGAAAATTTCTTGGGTAGCGTAAGCCAGGGAACCTTGTTGGCTAGGCTTACGTAGGCCCTTGGGCCGATAGCCTAGTACCTACCTATTAACCTATGAACCTATGATGTCAGCTAACTCCTAGGTGTGCACCAAACTATTCCTGCACTTACACTGTTGGGTGCTGACTAGCATTGAGGGGAAATCTGGGATTCAGTATCATTCCCTTCATTTGCATAGGATTGCCTGCTAATGCATAGTTACAGGACCCACACTGAGCCTCCCCCCTTAGCAACCACTATTCACTGGCCACGTTGTCTTCTGCCTGCCATTGAATATAATGGCAAAACAGTGATTTTGGTTAGAATGCTTATTTCAGGTTATTTTTTTTTTGTTTTTGGCCTGACAGCCGAAATCGGCTTAAAAAAATAAAAGTTGTTTTTTTTTTGTTTTTTTTTTTTTTGTTTTCCATGCCAGTGGCCATATATTTCTCCATTGGCATGCTTTACACATTATATGCACCCTTTATTTGGAGCTGTCATGCTCCATTTTGTAGTTTGCAGAAATGTACTCAGTTACTAACCAAGTACATTTCTGCAGATTACACTCGTCCTGCACGGCCGGCTGCCAGCTTTCTGGATCACAAATTCACCTCATTTGCATGGTTTTCACCTGCAAATGGGGTAGTTTGCATACAGGAGCTGCGTCCATGCAGAAATAATGCAGGAGCGCTTGTGCACGTCCCTGCAGCTTATTCCTGGATTGCACAGGGGACATATTGCCTCCTGGAGCTCTTGCACTGTTCCTGCACACTGTGTAGGGTTTTTGTGAATCCGGGACGATATATAATTCACATTATATAAAGAGAAAATGATAAAATGCACTAGATGTGTGTGTGTGTGTGTGTGTGTGTGTGTGTGTGTGTGTGTGTATATATATATATATATATATATATATATATATATATATATATATATATATATATATACACACACACACAAGCACATATATTAGTTTGTTGAGTTTTTACATTGTTGATCTTCATATGGTCAAGACCATATGATCAACCACAGGAAAGAAACCGAGTTGCACAGAGATTGTGGTACAACTGAGATCAGAGAATATGACCTTATCCCCATGTTAGTGCAATCTTATAGCTGGTATGTATAATATATAGGGGGTGTAGGGGAGAAGGAAGGATTGCCCTCCTAAAAAAAACGGTTTCTTCTCCCTGGTTGGTTTTGATATTTTAAGTTGTCGATCAAATGGTCTCAAATAAACAATCTTTTACCATTTAAAATTTCAGCCAACTAACATAAATACAGATCTATATCTATATCTATATAGCTATATCTGTATATCTACATCCATATATATATATATATATATCGGTCTACTTTGATTCACTTAAAACTCATTTCACTGAATTTCAATTCACCCTTAAAAAATTGCTGAAAGCTCAAATCACTGAAAATTAATTTCACTGAATCACATTTCACTGAATATAAGTACTGTTGGGCAAATAAAATGTATATTGCCTTTTCCCCATGGTAGTGTGATCCCGAAGTTTGTATATATAGTTAGTGGGGTGGGGGGGCATATCTCCCCACCTACTTAGCTTTTATATTTATGAATCGCATTTCACTGAAAGCTAACAATATAAAACCAAAAATAGGTGGGGGGCTACGACCCCCACAGCCCCCAATGTGGGGGCTGTGGCCCCCACATACCCCCTAACTATATATACTAACTGCAGGATCACACTACAGTGGGGAAAAGGGCATATATGTTTTATTTTCACAACAGTAGTTACTTTCAGTGGAATATGATTTAGAGAAATGAGTTTTCAGTGATTTCATCTTTCAGTGATTTGGCGTGAGTGTTTTGAATTAAAGTGAAATGAGTTTTCAGTGAATCAAAGTAGACCCATATATATATTTATATATATATATATATATATATATATATATATATATACACACTGACGTGTGTGTGTGTGTGTGTGTGTATATATATATATATATATATATATATATATATATATATATATATATATATATATATATATATATATATATATAGCTAAATACATTATATGTGTGTGTGTGGACATGTGTAAATATATGAATGAACAAAGAGAAATACAATAGTTGACTTGAGTGTATAAAGGGAATGACGTTATGTACAGAGTTACTGATAAAACCCAAAATATATGCATTATATATAGAATGGAAATCAGAGTTGTCATGCTGAAAATATCTTAATCAGAAACAGAGGTGGAGCATTACATGTAGAGGAAATAAGGGTATGAAGAGGTTAAGTCACATGGCCAGAGAGATAGTAGTTGCATTTTCTGAGTGACTTGAAATATGATTTTGCTTCTGTTCGAGAAATGGAGTAACATGAATGATTTTAAGGAAAAAAAAAGGAAAGACTACTACAGTTGTGTCACTAAGATACTTTACCTATGGCATTTTTAAAGGGTCTAGATAGAAAAGGGTAGATTCTATTTGCCCAAAATCCGAGAACTAATTTGTGTGTGTGTGTCTGTGTGTGTGTCTGTTATCCAGATAAAGTTTGAAATTAGGAAGGGGTCTGACCATTTCCCTAGGTATTTGAATGAAGTGACTTTTTCATTAGTGTCATTAAGATGATTCAGGATTTTTGGAGGCCTTTACACAGAAGTGATCATTTGCCAAGTGCCAATAAGAATTGTTTTTGTTTTAGAGGAGTTTAGCAGTAAATATTTATCTTTGACAAATTGATTATGGCATGGAAATCAGACTTGAAGTTCAAGTTCAAGAGCAAAAACAGAGTGGCTGAATTGGGATTGTACCATCTGTCATCAGCTTAAAGCAGGACAGGGAGATGGTTAAGATGGTTAAGTCAAAAGGATATGCGTTAATGTAGATAGAAATGAGGAGAGGTACTAAAACAGATCCTTTAGGTACTCCATTCTGCACAGGCACTATTGATGAGGGTGATTAATTGAAATTCACTATGAAGTGTCTTACAGAGACAGATTTTGAGCCAGGGCAGATTGTCATCACTAATGCCTCTTTCTTTGAGATGGTCTAAGAGATCTGACTGGGCAAAAGGATCAAAGACTCTGATCAGGTGAATTAAAATGGGTTCTGTAATTAGGCCTTTGTCCATTCCAAGAGGGATATTGTCGCTGAGTGTCCAGATAACTGTGGATGTACTCGGACTACACCAAAAGCCATGTAGCTTTTCTAAGAGTATTGCTTGATGTACTGAACGAGTTGTCATTTTTCCAGAATCTTTCATAGGGTAGGGAAAACTGAAATGCACCAAATATCTGATGGATTGGAAGGATTGGGTTTCTTAGAGAGAGGTTTTATAATGGCATTTTTCCAGATATTAGATATAATATTTAGTGTAATATACAGATTGTAAATTTGTTTCAGTTGGGCTATGATATTGTCAATCAAGCAGTGGGCCATGAAGATTTTGTGTGAAAATACAATTTATGTGTAAGAGCTTGATATGAGCATTCAGGTATGTACTGAAGATATTGTACTGTTCTGTTTTGATTATACCAACAAGGAGGCTTGCCTTCCAGAGCATAGGTGGGTGGTTGCATCCTACTGGAGGTAGGTCAGAGTATGCTAATACTAGTTCAGTCCTTCTCATTGTTGGAGTTTTGCTTTGCAAAGCAAAGATTTTACTGCAGCATATTGGAAGTAGGTAAGAACATCACAACGTTAGACTAGGGCTGTTCATCTCTGCCTTGGCATAAGATGAAGGCTATAATCAACTGTATACAACATCTCAAACAGATGACTGTTATATGTTAACTGTCTTATCTAGTCATACAGGCCTTCAATTGTTAAGGTGGGAATGTTTATTTAATTTCTGATTCAGGCAATCAGGAGTTCTATATCTTAAAGGGATACACTCTATTCTTCGATAACAGGACACATGGAAAAAAAAATCTCCCTCAGTTTAAAGAGACAGCCTTCCAAGATGGAAGAAGATCAAAGAAAAAGGTCCAGAAACATAAGGAGCATTCTTCAAATATCACTCCATCTGGAGTCTTCTGTGAAAATAAGTAAAATAAAAGGAGCGGCACATGTGGTGGTTGCTTTGTTGGGTGTTCATTTTAAGGGAAACTTTAAACTAAGAGGTACAAAGTGACTGGTTACTCCCTAGTCTGAAAGAGACATTGATTATTAGGGTCAAATGATTTTTATTTTTACTTTGCTGTAGGCATGAAAGAGTGTTTAAATTGCCAAAGTATATTCATACATTTAATAGTGCTATAGCAAATGCTGGTATAAGTGGATAGCTTTAAAGACGGTCACTAGTAGATACTAGTTACATGTACTTGATTTACTGGGACATTATTACTTGAAATAACCTTAGGACTTGGACTACTGTTTTGTGGTGTAAAAGCAACAAATAATAATTTTGTATGGAACCATTTAGTATTATTGTTGCCTCACCATTTATTGTGTATAAGTTACAAAGGGTCTATATTTGATGAACAACTGTTCCGATGTTTGAATGATAGATGGTCGACATCATATTGAACATCAGAAAGGTCGAAGGTGAAAGTCAACGGCTTTTCACGCTCAGAATGGGAAATTTTTCCTTTCTGCATTGAATTGCGCTCTCAGAGTTGGTATATTTAAGTGGGGGGGGGGTGCAGGGTGGCTTGCCTCCCTGCTCAGAGCGGTAAGGTAAGTTTTTTTTTTGTTTTATTATATAGTCAATGTTCTGAACTTTGCTCATATGAGTTTGCTCATGTGAGGTTCGAAGTTTTGAAACTTCAACTATATAATATAGACCCATTACAAATTCAGATACCTGTTGCATAATTCACTAGAGTATCTCACATAGGTATCAGGTTTTCATTGCTATATAGAGCTGTTTATTTTAACAAACTGTGAGCCCATAAGGATAGGCACTTTTAAAAACTTGTGGCCCCACCAGAATAAGGATATGGAGATGATTAGATGTGAAAGTCCTGAATATCCATTTTTTTCTTGTTTGTCTTAAAATGTGTTCATTACAATCAGAAAGTTGTCCCCATCTACTGACTGAATAATAATGATGACAAGTGTGTGCCACACGCTGGATCATATATCATAACATACTCCCAATACAAATGATCTCTGGATGAGATCATAAGCTGCAAGTGCATGCCTGAAAGCCTTATTGTATTCACTCACAATATTCAAAGACATTGGTTAACCCTTTCACAAAAAATACCTATACCCTACTTTGTATGCATTTAGAAGTCTAGATATTACTGCAGCATTAATAAATGCAGGTATAATGGTTAAGGAGTATACCTCAAAAATGCAAGGTACAGGGTTTGACTCTCAATGTGGGAAGCATAGCTGGGCATAGAAAAAGGTAACTTGGGATTGTTTGCTTAGTAATCACCTATGAACATCTATCTGATGCTTCCTCATTTGCTGTGTGCAAATTAAAGAATAACTGGTAATATTATTAAGGATAAGTGGGAGATGTTACCAGTTTAAGCTTAATCACTATTGATGTAAAAGACCTTTTTTCTTTGATTCCTCACCAGACAGGATTGGCCTAGTTTGAGGAGATATTGGCCAGCTTTGATTTCCTTTCTAGGAATGAATTCAGGTTAATTTTGGAAAATCTGGAACTCATCTTGAAAAATAACTTTATTTACTTCCAAGGTGAATACTACAAACAGTTAGATGGTGTGGCAATGAGCACTGGTTGCGCCCCAATATATGCCAACCTTGTATTACTATATTGGGAAATCCAGTATATATTTAAGTGTGAATACTACAAATATATCCATGCTTACTATCATTACCTGGATGACATCTTTATTGTATGGCAGGGCCCTATTGAGCAGGTGGATAACTTCATGGAATATTTAGAGACCACTACTGATTTCTAGTCGTTTACACATACAGTAGATAACTCATCCATCTCATACTTGGATATGCATATTTCCAAAGATGTTGAGAACCATATTTTTGTATATAGAATACACAGGAAAAACTATTTTTCCAATTCATATTTACAGTTTAAGAGTAATCATCTGTATTTCCAGAAGAAAAATATAATCAAAGGTCAAATGGTGAGGGCAGCCCGGATGACATCAGATAAAGAAGAACTGATTCAAAAGCTAGATTACATAGATAATTTGTTTATTCTTCGGGAATATCCTAGACCCTTCAATGAGCCAATTAAGAGAGAAATGTTAGAAGGATGGGTTCAATATATTATCCATTGATTAATGGCCGGGTATTGAATATGAACACCACGCTATCAGGGACATTGGTCAATACTCATAATGTGAGTTCTACAAGTGTTTCAGATATGTATTTTGTGATAAGATACAATCAGGATTAATCACAAATAAAACAAATTATTACAAAATATTGGAATATGTTTGTAATTATGCACAATACTCTCAGGGTATTTCAAAATCCATTTAAAGTTAGTTTTATAAGTGGGGCCAATTTTAAAAATGTATTTGAAAAGGCAGTTCAACACAATAATTACAACACAAAGGCAAAAAAGGTAACTTTTAAATGTGGTAGTTGTACACAGTGTTGTATGGTTGTTAATGCTAGTAAGTTATTTTTACCCAGCCTGAACAGATATATTCCAACTGATGGATACTATAATTATGTTTCAAACGGGGTGATATACATGGCATTCTGTACCATCTGCTATGCATTCTATACGGGAAAACCAGAAGATGCTTAAGGCAAAGAATATACAAACATGTATCTGATATAAATAAAGGAAATTATACCAGTGCCCTGTATAGGCACATGATTGCGTGCCCTGAAGCCAAATTTAAATGTTGGATTATAGAGCAGGTTAAACCCCCGGAACGGGTTGGGGACTGAGAAATAAAACTTCAGTACCAGGGATTGGTATGGTAATTGTTTTTTTATGCTTGTACAAGTCCAGGGATAAATGACCACATTTCCATAGTCCATGCATTAAAAATGAGAGCTAATTTGTTATGATAATTTATTATATATAATTTTAGACCAGACATGTATATATGTATGTATGTATGTATATAGGGTGTTTTATTAGGGTAGATACATTAGTGGTGTTTCAACATTCACTAAGCAATTTCTAAGCTATCATTTTAAAAGTTGTGTTAATTCATTAACACTGCTTTTTTAATCAATCAGCATAGAGTGATGTGCATTTAAACTGAGACTGTGTTTGACATGATTATTCTGAGGAAGTTTTTGTTAGTGAAATGAAATCGCTAAATCCTGTCTACATATATTTTTTTGTGGAATTAAAGCTTTTTATACCTTTTGGTGTGTTCTGGTTTTATTATTTTGGGTACGAACCTTTACTGGCTTTTGTCCTGTAGTGCTGTGGTTACTACGTTGTTTGTATTGGATTTCTCAGCATTTATTTGGGTTACAAGATACTCCAAAATCACACAGGCATGTTGATCAGTAAAAAGAATATTTTGATTGGCTGTATTAAAGAAATTCATATCGAGAATGAATCTTGAGAACACATTAACAAAGAGTTATGACTGGTGATGCTGTCATACTTTTTTGGCAATAGTCCTGGCATAATACAAGTTAAGAAAGAGTAAATGTGTAATGGTAATAAAACAGTGCAGAAGTGTTAAGTGTCTAGCAGTTTTATAAGGTGCCACATGCTTTTTGCTTCTCAGAACATAGGCAACAAACAAAGTGCATTTGCAGTCAGCAAAGCCCTTTAAAAGCCGTTCAGTATTTTGCTCTGCCACACTTCAGACGTTCATATGGCAGCATGAAATGTGTAACAATTTGTTGATGTTTGTCAATGTCGCAGCATAAAGGTTGCTAACAATAAGGTTTGTACACATAAACCACTATTTAATGCAGAGGTTTATGATCAGGATTCAGATGGTAACCGACTTGTCATGTGTTTAAGAGTTAGAAGTGAAGAAATTCATCTCAAGAGTTATGTGAAGCAAAGCTTGAGATGTGATTCCTGACATCCATTTCAGGAACACGTATGTGGTGATGATCAGGGAAACTTGATCATAATTCTCTGTAGGACATGGTGCTTCAGCTGCTCTGATGTACTGATGCAACTTACACAGTACTAACATGCAGGAACACACATTCCTTTACAAATTTAAAACCTGTTCATGTTTAACCTCTAGCATACAAACAGTGGATGGAAGCTCATCTCTGTTGGGCTCAAAGATTTAAAAGATGCTAAACTCTTCAGGTTGCCTTTACTATGTCACAACTGTTACAATTTCCTAATGCTGTTCTAATTTGGATGCTGTGTATACAATAGTCACCATAACAGCTGTAAAATGTACACAACAAATCTTGCTATGCACATTTTTGATATTACAGAGGTACATAACAAGGTTGTCACTTATCTAATTGTGGAGGATAATCAATAAGCTGTATGTACCCCAAGATTGTCATAGCTTGTTTTTTTTAATGTATGTAACTTGCAATAACAAAGCTATTGTCTCACTTTTTAGTGTACTAAACAGGTTCCATGTATTGCACATGGTACTGAGCAATAATCTAAGACTAGTGTGGATGACACAGGATTTAGCAGTGGTTGGCATAGTCTGATAATAACAGCAAAGCCCCAGGGATTAAACAAAGCCAGCTGTGGGTAAATCCAAAGTTACTCACACAGTAACAGCCTGCATATCATTGCTGGAGCCTTCCTGTGTCCTGATAGAGTGTTCTTCAAACTATCGGGAGATATACAAGCTAAGTATATTTTTCTGGACTTCAGAGTTGTGTACTGTTAATTCTTGCTTGACTAATTTTATATCATTGCTGGCTGACTTTAGAGTTGTGCACTGTTATTTTTGCTTCACTGTATAGTTTTTCAGATCTCTAATGAAGGTGTTTTTCCCCACATCCCACTATTTCTGCTGTGTCTTAAGTTGGTATAACTGGTTTTACATCCTGTGTGTTATCTGACTATCTCAAGAATTACTTGCATAAAAATAGACCCTGTTAGTGACAGCCTGCATATCATTGCTGGAGCCTTCCTGTCTCCTGATAGAGTGCTCCTCAAACTATCTGGAGATATACATTTCAGATCTCTGCTTAAGGTGTTTTTCCCCACCTTCCCCTATTTCTGCTGTGTCTTAAGTTGGTATAACTGGTTTTACATCCTGTGTATTATCTGACTATATCAAGGATTATTTGCATAACATTAAACCCTGTTAGTAACAGCCTGCATATCATTGCTGGATCCTTCCTGTGTCCTGACAGAGTGTTCTTCAAACTATCTGGAGATATACAGAGCTAAGTATATTTTTTCTGGCATGTCAGAGTTGTGTACTGTTAATTGTTGCTTGACTAATTTTATATAATTGCTGGCTGACTTCAGAGTTGTGCCCTGTTATTTTTGCTTCACTGTATAGTTTTTCAGATTTCTGCTGAAAGTGTTGTTTTTTAATTTGGAGGCTTTTGCAGTTGCCCGCCCCCACTGTAGATTTGATCTGGGACACTCCCCCCAGTCCCATCTCTTTACCTCATTCTACCTAATAGACTCGTTCTGCACTTTTTTGCGTTTTTTTAAACTGTTTGGTCTAACATTGCTACATACTCAAGTATGCTAGCTTGCACTGCATTTGAATTGTTTTTACTGCTGTTTTAGCTACTTTTCTGTATTAAAAAAAATAAAATAAAAAAATAAAAAAATCCAAGTCTGTTTCCTACCTTTACTGTAACTAGTGTAGTCCAGATTCAGATTTGGTGTATCCAGGACTGTATGTAAGCTTCTGAGCCCCCCCCCCCAAGCTTTCTGTGTTGGAGGGAAGCCTTCTAGCTTATCAGTGTGAGTGGTAAGCACTAGGTAACCTATCTACCACATAAGGAGCAATTCTGGCCCAGAAATTGTAGTTATTGGCCTTTTGGGCAGTTTTTCCATCTCTCTCAACTTTCTGATTTAAAAGCATGCATTTGTACTTGTTTCACCCCACCTTTCCTGTAACTAGTTTAGTCCAGATACAGATTCTTAGTTTTAGCACTTGAAATTGCTTATTCGTGATCAGCACTTGTTCAGAACTTGTAAGCACTAAATAAACTACTAATTACTACAGCACTCAACCTTCCTCATTACCTAGAGGAAAATAGTTTTGGTACTTACTTTCCTCACTTGCTTAGAGAAAAACAGCTCTTGTACTCACTTTTATCACTTATTTAGAGGAAAATAGTTTTTTATTCAGGCATGTCCAAGGGTCAGCTCCCAGTGTTCTATCCTGTCTATCTGATGAATCTGGGCATCTTGGGGCAATGTAGAAATTGCCTCATGTACACAGACAACCCTCTCCTCCTACCACCCAACACTACAACCTGTGAGAGATGCACTCATCTAGCCAAACTGGAGGTGAAGCTCTCTCCAATCAAGACTGAACTTGACAGTCAAGAGGAGAAGGTAAACACTTGCACCACACCACACTCATCACATAGTCACACTAAATCCTCACCACAAAAATCCACACATAGAAACACAAAAACAGTTGTGGAGGCTTTCAATAATAATCTGCTCAAGCAACAGAGACCTCCAAAGCAGAAATGCAAGCAACCTCCACTCCCCCAACACAACCCAAATAACACATAGCCGGCAGACTCAGTTTTCCATTCAATCATAGCCAATACGGCAAAACAACGTACCCAACACACTAGTCATAGGCGACTCTATAGTCAGGAACACTGATGTCCCATTCACCATTCTAAACAAGGAGAAGGTTACTGTTAGCTGCCTGTCAGGTGCCAGGATCCACCACATAAACCATGCACTCAAGTCACTCCACAACAAGTACAAATATGACTCTGACATTGTCCAAGTTGGTGTGAACGACCTGAGATGTACCTTCCTGGACTACATGAAAAGAGACATGGAAGAGCTATCCGATCTTGTAGCCCAAGCAGGTATGACCCTAGCCCTGAGTAGCTTTTTGCCATCACCCAGAATGATATTGCAGTAAAAGGACAAAATGATTGACTTAAACAATTGGCTAAGCTTCTGGTGTCATTCTAAAGGGATCCAGTATCTGTGTGCCTGGGATGACATGGCCGACAGACCATGATGCTTTGCCAAAGATGACCTGCACCTGTCACCTCTGGGATTCCAGATGCTGGCTAAGGTTATTGCCACCCCTATAGTGCCTTTTTTTAGGCAAGGTTCAAATGACAAATTCACCACCAAAACAGGAACAGGCAAGCAAAAACTGAGAGTGATGCTACTCAATGCTAGAAGTCTAAATCTCAAAATGCACTCACTCAAGCTACTCCTTGAAATGGAGAACATCAATATCTGTGCAGTGACTCAGACCTGGTTCAAGGCTTTGGAGAGAACCCCTGCACTACCAGGCTATAACTCATACCACACTTTTCAGCCATGTAACCTGGACAGGAACACCAAAGGTGGAGGTGTGTCCATATTCATTAAGGATATCCACACCTCCAGGCTAGTTGCTCAGCATAATGCATCCAAGGTTATCCAAATGCAACTTATGGGCAAAACTACAATCCAAATTGCAGCTTGCTACAGATCCCCCACCATGCCCCAGGATTCCCTCTCCTCTTTTCCTGATGTACTGGAAAATATTAGGGTTCAACCAAACACCCTAATAATGGGTGATTTCAACCACCCACCATTAACCGGGAAAACTACTCATGTGCCATCTCCTTCACTCAACGCTTTCTGGAATTCATACACTCCAATGCCCTGGATCAACTTATCCACACCCCCAGCAGGGGCAACAATATCCTAGATCTAGTCATTACCAACATGAGTGACCGGTGTTCCATACCTGAAGTCAATGCCTCATTGGTCTGATCCAACCATAAGCTAATCACCCCAGATATCCACATCCTGCCCCCCCCCCATTATGGAAACCACAGTAAAACATTTCTCCAAAGTCAACTTCATGCTTCTTAAAACAGAAGTTGTGAACTTCATGACACCCATGCAGATGGACAGTACAGTTATGACTACTGAATCCTACACAATTGCACTTTATAAGCACTTACACAAGTGCATGGATCATGCTATCCCAAACAGAACCAGGACGCTATCCTTCAAAAAAAGGAAGCCAATCTGGGTGTCCCCTGCCATAAACAAACTGTACAACAGAAGGAAGAAACTGTTGCAAAAGAGAGTAAAATCCCATGAGTGGAGGAGCTCCCAGGTCAGCCTCAGTAAGAAGCTGTGATCCCTCATAAAATCCTCCAAAACTAGTTGTAAAAACAAATTCACCACTGATTCTAAAGACAACCACAAAGCATTCTACAGCTATGTCAAGAATCTCAATGACAGTACTCAGATCTGCTCTGCGTTACAGCACAGTGGCACTAAATATACAGACCCAACTGATATTGCCAACATCCTGGCAGATAGGTTCCATGCTAACTTTACCACCCCCCCATCACACCCTAAAGGGCCCATCTCTATACTGGAAAAATGCAAAGTTCTGGTAATCACGGATGCACAGGTAAAAAACACACTCTCCAAAGCCAAGAACACAGCATCCATGGGACCAGACAACATCCCAGGCTGCGTTCTACACGAAATACAGAAATAACTGGCACCCCACCTAAGTACCATGTTCAATCATAGCCTCACCTCAGGCTTTGTGCTCACTGAATGGTGCACGGCAATAGTTATCCCACTCCACAAAGTGGGAACCACCATGGACCTCGGGAACTATCGCCCAATTAGCCTGATGAGCCTGGTCTGCAAGGCCATGGAATGTATCATCATGGAACTTATAAACAAAGACATTGGTAATCTTCAAACTCTGGACCCCACCCAGTTCAGGTTTGTAAAAGGCAGATCATATCTCCTAAACCTGATAGACTTCTTTGAAGCAGTCACCAAAGCCGTAGATGAGGGTAAGGTGGTTCACACAGCCTATCTAGATCTTGCCAAGGCTTTCGACACCATCCCCCACTCTGGAATTATAGATAAACTCACTAAACTAGGTATAAATCTCTATGTCACAAGATGGGTTGCCAACTTGCTCACTGACAGAACCCACACTGTGAAAGTAGCAGACTCCAAATCCGACTTCAGACCAGTGACAAGTGGAGTACCACAGGGTTCAGTCCTGGGTCCTCTCCTGTTTGGTATCTACTTCCCTGAAGTACAGGCTAACACATTAGGTCTTTGGCTAATGAAGTAAGCAGATGACTGCAAACTAGGAGCCATAATCGAAACTCCTAATGATGTGGACATCCTACAAAAGGGCCTCACTGAGACAGATGCCTGGTGCCAAAGCCATGGCCTCAAGTTCAATGCCAAAAAGTGCATTGTCATCCACTTTGGTAAAAGATAAGAGACCTTGGGACACAGGTGGACAGTAGTCTCTCAATCTCTGCCTAACATACAAAGCTATGTCAAACCCAGAGCTGTTGGACATGCTCCACTCAAAGAAATCCCAATCCCTCCTAGCTACATGCTCTAGGGACCTACACCTTGTCAACACAATAAACAGAACATGCCAGAGGGATAGATTACTGCCCCAGAGACTTCCCATACTCTGGAATAAACTACCTATCTATATCAAACAAAGCTCCTCATTAGCATTCTTCAAGAAAAATCTTGATGACTGGATGGAAAATAGGAAATTCACCCCGGGAATCACTTCTGTGGCTCTGCTTGACAGTGGCACAGGAAAATAATTTTCTTGGGTGGCAAAAGCCAGGGTACCTTTTTGTCTGGGCTTGTATAGGTCCTAGGGCCAATACCCTAGTACCTACCTATGAACCTGAGTAGTGGAGTATTTCTGTTATACAATGACATTAGTGAAGGAGACATTTTTTTCCTTTTCTAAATAACTTCACTATATAAATGGCCTTTAATGTTCTTTTGCATGCTTCTGTTAATCTACAACATCATAACTATGCACTCTGCATACTTTATGGCTGCATAGTACATTGTTTTCTCTGCTATGCTTTATTTATTTATTTTCTATATACAGGTGCATGTAGGGCAGCTGTTTGTTTCACAGTTTTGATCTTTTCTTCATGAAAGTTGTTTTCTGACATACCATTGAGGAATGCAATCAATAAATTATTGAGCACATCTGATAAAGGAGATAAGAGGTAGTGAGGCATCCAGTGGAGCTGCTTGTGGGGGAACCCCAAGCATCAAATGTCGTAGGGAACATTCAGTCCTCTTAGATCATTTTAATATTTTATAATATGCTCCAAGTGGGAAAAAATCATTTTTACATTTTAATTTTTCCATTAGCAGTACAGAGAATGTAAAGTAACAGAACTTCTTCTTGAGCTTTACCCGACAAGCATGTACACTTTTGAATTCTTATTGTTTTATTATTTAATCTTAAATAACTATACTCATATCATGCCTTCAATTATACACAGGGCTCCTTCAGAACAAAAAGATAATGGCAATATGTTTTACATGACGTGGTGCCTAGAGTGACCAGAGTAACACTTCCATAATTCTCCTATACACAGAAGTGAAGCTTTGCACTATATTAAATAAACATTTTGGAAATGCATGGCCACATTTACTGTACTGCGTACAGCACTGAGAGTTAAGGATGTGTTACCAGTCGATATTCCATGATGCTCATGCACTAACTTAGTGTACCCAGGCACCAAGAGGTTCCACATGCCTTTGCTAAATCTGAGAATAATTATGATATCATTGAAGTGGTGGCACACACATTACAATGCAAAACTAATATAATAGCCACTGTGTGGCCCACATAACTGCCACATACACTATACTTTGCAGCACAGCAGATATGCAATGCACCATGCCTTGACCTTAAGACTTAACCCCCACCACCACATCCACATATTTGCTCTGAGTTCTCAGTCACTATGGAAATATAGTTAGGCCTTTACCCAACTAACAACAGTGCAAATGTACCTGTGGACTGCAAAACTCTTGTTACATGACCTATTAAAAATATAGAAATCGTGACAGCAAAGAAAGTTGAAAATTCTGTGTTGACAAAAATCATTCAGTGAGTCTATACACAAAAAAATTGAAAACACTATAGCACTGAAGACTAAGAAATGCAGCAAAATCTGAAATTTAGCATACATAAAGACTGTTGTTCTTTTGCATAATTTTATTTAACAATGCTCCCATTTAGGACAGGGATGTTCAGTCTCATCCTGCCAGATGTTTTTCTTCTCCTCTCTTCAGAAAAAATCCAGTCTCTCAATACTAATGAAAAACCAATACCCTCATCCACTGAACTTAAATGTTCCAAGAATTTCTCTGACCACGTCTTACAGTTGTGACTGTCTTTCTCTTGGAAAGTAATATCCTGTGTTCCTGTTTTTCTAGGACAATCCTTTTAAAAGACAATAAACCTCAAAGTCATTTGCAGGGATTTACTTGTTTGCTGATTCCGTTTGTGTATCACTTCCAATTCCCTGAGAGATAGTTTCTCATCCTATGAGCCTTCTTGGTTCATAAATGAAGAGTTCTCTTTATACATGCTTTTTCTGACATGGCTGTGAAGGCTTGAACATGGCTGGTATAATTTTAACCTCAAAAGACTCTAATTCCACCATTTTTTATCTAATGATTCTCATTTACATTTTTGCTTTAATATACATCCTACTCTTTCTGTATTTTATAAATAAAGTGCTCCCTACTTTATTCAATCTTGACAGAGACATCTGTAGGTTCCCCAACCAGGCCACCTAGATAAATCACAGCTATTGTATATCCCAGCTAAGAAAAGTCTTACTGACATAGCCTTACCTCTTACGTTAGGAGGTGAATGTCACTGCAGTAGTCTTCAGTAGTGTCATTCTGATATTTGCCACATGAGACACCTCTTTCCTATTAGTTTTTATTATTCAGTCACTGGGCTGAGCAGATGTTGTTACCATGACAACATAACATGGACTGAATATTGCAGTTTTAACATTACGCTCCTTTCTTAACTTCTCTGATTCTGCCTCAATGTATTTTTCATTTCTTCTCTGCAGCATTACATTAACGGAACATAGTGTATCCTCCACTACTGCAAAGTATCTTCCCTGTTGTTTCATTTCTGAGTGATAATAAGTGACAACCTCCTACAGTAGTACTAATAGTCTTTTGAAAACAATGATGCTGCCTTAATTTCTTCTAAGGAAGTTGTGACCTGGCTGTCATTCGTATCAATAAGGATGTCTGAAAATGTCTCTATGACTCACAATAGGGAGCTGAGCATTTAGGCTGCCATTCCTACCCGGAGTCAGCTGATGAGAAATGACCTTTGTTCAGA
This sequence comes from Protopterus annectens, assembly GCF_019279795.1. Lineage (NCBI taxonomy): Eukaryota > Metazoa > Chordata > Ceratodontiformes > Protopteridae > Protopterus > Protopterus annectens. Next base: position 1,486,491,017 of record NC_056728.1, on the reverse strand, counting down.
ATGTGAGATGGTTGGAAAACGGTAGTAATGAGATTGGGCTCTACATGTAGCTGAGATAGGGAAAATGATTAAATACTTAATTGTGAACAAGTTTATCTGTGTTATGACAAGAAGTAAAGTATCAGGACTAGTCAGAACTAGTGAATCTCCAAGAAAGGGAGGTTTCATACCACTTTGAACTGCAGTACAGGATATGTAGATAATGCTTGAGTGGTGAGGAGTGGAGAAAAAGTGTATTGGCACCGATTTTTAAGAATAAGGGTGATGTGCAGAGCTGTATTAACTACAGAGGGATAAAACTGATCAGTCACAGCTGAAGTTATGGGAAAGAGTAGTGAAAGCTAGGTGAAGAAGGGAGGTGATGATTAATGAGCAGCAGTATGGTTTCATGCTGGGAAAAAGCACTGCAGATGCGATGTTTCCTCTAAGGATGTTGATGGAGAAGTATAGGGAAGGTCAGAAGGAGTGGCATTGCATTTTTGTGGACTTAGAGAAAGCATATGACAGGGTGTCTAGAGAGGAGTTGTGGTATTGTATGAGGAAGTCGGAAGTGGCAGAGAAGTATATAAGAGTGGTACAGGATATGTACGAAGGTAATGTGACAGTGGTCAGGTCTGCGATGGGAATGACGAATGCATTTAAGGTGGAGGTAGGATTACATTAAGGATCAGCTCTGAGCTCTTTCTTATTTGCAGTGGTCATGGACAGGTTGACAGATGAGATTAGACAGGAGTCCCTGTGAACTATGATGTTGGCAGATGACATTGTGAACTGTAGTGAGAGTAGGGGCATGTTGAGGAGACCCTGCAGAGCTGGAGATATGCTCTAGAGAGGTGAGGAATAAAGGTCATCAGGACTAAGACAGAATATATGTGTGTGAATGAGAGGGAGGATAGAGGAATGGTGAGGATGCAAGGAGTAGAGGTGGTAAAGGTGGATGAGTTTAAGTACTTGGGATCAGCAGTTCAGAGTAATGGTGAGTGTGGAAGAGAGGTGAAGAAGAGACTACAGGCAGGGTGGAGTGGGTGGAGAAGAGTGTGAGGAGTGATTTTTGACAGATGAGTACCAGTAAGAGTGAAAGGGAAGGTCTACAAAAGGGTAGCGAGACTAGCTATGTTATATGGGTTGGAGACAGTGGCATTGACAAAAAGGCATGAGTCAGAGCTGGACATGGCAGAGTTAAAGATGTTAAGATTTGCACTGGGTGTGATGAGGATGGACAGGATTAGGAATAAGTATATCAGAGGGTCAGCTCAGGTTGGATGGTTTGGAGACAAAGCCAGAAATGCAAGATTGCATTGGTTTGGACATGTGCTGAGGAGGGATGCTGGGTATATTGTGAAAAGGATGATAAGGATGAAGCTGCCAGGTAGCAGGAAAAGAGGAAGGCCTAAGATAAGGTTTATGGGTGTGGTGAGAGAGGACATGCAGGTGGTTGGTGTGACAGAGCAAGATGCAGAGGACAGGGAGAAATGGAAAGAGATAATCCGCTGTGCCGACCCCTAACAGGAATAGCCGAAAGAAAAAGAAAAAGAGGGTATGGAACTTACAGCCCTCTTAGATAGCATACCTTGTACAGGTGTTAGGATATATTTTTGACAAATCACATACAGAATGGAGAGTCAGGCCATTGTAAAGGGAAATAATTTGGGGGTAAATACTTACATGAAAAAATGTCTCATTTTAAAAAAATGGAAATGCGTAGTGCATGCAAGACAAATTTTGGATGCACATGTGCTTAGACAGGATGGCTTACAGTTGTCAACATCACAGATGAAAAATTTTACAGCAGATATTTTGCAATATTTGCCAAACACAAGGCAGGATTTTTGCCAGTTTGAAAGCTTTAACAGTTCATATAGCAACATCTGATGTTATCTCTGATGGTTGTTGATACTAGAAGCATTAATAATAATTTTTTTTTTACTGGAAAATTTGCTATGCATCCATAAGATTGATGTTGTTATTGTTTGCAAAACATGGTTAAAGAACAATGACTGGAAACCATTTCCATCAGGCTATAAATGCTTTTACTGTAACAGACAGTCTAACAAAAAAATCAGGTGGAGGTGTTATGACAGGGATTAACAATTGCCATGAGACCCGCAATTATTAAATGTTCAATGAAAACACCAATATTGTAGATTGTGTAACTGTGACAATAAAGATAACCCTGGAATATATAACAATTGTTGGAGTATATAGACTGCCAGAATCAAGTGCTGATGACCTAGAGAAATTCATGCATTTCTTGCATGAAACACAGGAGGGAAGAATAATAGTGGCCAGAAACTTATATTTACTACAAACAGATTGGAATAATATTGATTCAAAAACATTAGTTAGAAATTATTTACAATGTATGTCAAGAACAACAGCTGCTTCAGATTGTAAAAAAAAAGATACCAGTGAAAGGAACATGATAGATGTTTGTGTTCCTAAAGAAATTACTGTTACTTCATGTCAAGATTTATTACCATTGATGTGCAGTGATCATGGGGTTATAAAGGTTAATTTCTTGCTAAGTAATCCTTCCAAACTTGAAATCTAAACCAAATGCACAAAAGATTAATAACAGGTTATATGGGAGCAAAACAATCACTACCTAAAACTAATTGGAGTGATGCATTCAATCGAACAACTGCAGAAGGAATGAAAAAAGTTTTAAAAGAGAAGTTGTTTGAATGCAAAACTAAAAAAAAAAGATTAACATCAAGATCTAGACAAACAACTTCAGGAGGATATGTTTCCATGACAACAAGATACTTGATTAAGGTGAGATACAAAAAATATAAAAGATGGTAACGAGTTTCAGCTACAACATTGAAAATGGAAGTAAACAAACTGAACAGACAACTTAAACATAGTGTGAGACAAGCTCAAAATTTTTTTGAATAAAATTTATATGAAGATATTGAGCATAATTTATTTATTTATTTATTTATTTATTTAAATGTGTTGACTGGGAGTGTTCGACTGGACGTAGGTCCATTTTCAGTGGAGGCCACGAGAGAAAAGCTTCACAGTTAAAATAAACAGACGGTAGTTACATTGGATTACATAGCGATTAACAATTTAACATAGTAATTACTTACAACATATTTACAGATGAAGAACATAGTAGATCAGTAGACAACTAGAATCTTTATCTGTGAAGTACATAACAGACATTAACAAATGTTGCAATGAGAAGCTCCTGCTGTATAATAAGTACTAGGCTTATGAGCATCTGAGCTTGCTATAATCAAGGTAGTTAGTGGAGTGGAAAGAAAGGTAGTGGTTGGATGGGGTGGGTGATATTAGAGTGGAAGTTGCAAGGCCATAGCCAGCATGTTTTTAGGTGCGCTTTTAGTAAAGTTTTGAAGTGGGTGCATGATGGTATGGAGGTATTTGTGGGTGGAAGGGAGTTCCATTATTTGGCTATGGTGCAAGAGAATAGTGCTTCACTAGCAGAGTTATTGACTTTAGTGATCTGCAAGTGATTTTTGTTGCTGGATTTTAGTGGTCTGGTGGTGCGATAGGGTTGGAGTAGATTCTGGAGGGATGGGACATTTAGTGGATGATTGACTAGTTTGTGGGTGAGTGAGAGTTGATACCACTGAAGGAGGTGAGGGAGTTCATGCCAGCCCAATTCAGCAAGTGAGAGACAGTGGTGACTACGGTAGGATCCCCCTGTGGCGAATTTGGCGATTTTGTTGTAGCAGGTCTCTAGCTTGTTTAGATCGCATTGCCTTAGGTTGGTATATATTGGAGAGGCATAAAGTAGGGTGGAGATAAGGTGGGAATTTGCTATTGAAATCTTTGCTGCTTATTTCTGTATAACGCTCCTAGTTTTTTTTGGACATTTTTTATGGTCATGGATATGTGAATGTCAAATTTTAGTTTATTGTCTATTTCCACTCCTAGCAATTTGATGTGTTCAGTTGGGTATATAGTGGTGTTGTCTTTTGCTGTGATGTTAAAGTGAGAGTTGTTTTGAGTATGTTTGGTGGGTTGGAAGAGGAGTAGTTTAGTTTTGTTTGGGTTGAGTATTAATTGGGCATCGGATAATCAAGTTTCAACAGAGGAAAATGCTTCCTGTGTGACCTTTTGCAGTTTTGGCAGGGACTGGGCTGAACAGATGATGGTTGAGTCATCTGTGTATTGTATGAATATGCAATGTTTGATGGCAGAGGCTAGATTATTGGTGTAAACAGAGCAGAGTAGGGGTCCAAGGATGGATCTTTGGGGAACCACTATGGAGACAGGTAGTTGAGGAGATATGTTATTCTGCCATACAACAGATTGTTGGCGGTCAGACAGGTAACTCTGAAACCAGTTGGTGACTAATTGTGAGAAGGACAGGTTATTGAGGACAGAGATAAGTTGTTTGTGTGGGACCATGTCAAATGCTTTAGATAGGCCTAGGAAAGTAGCAGAGGAGAGATAGCCATTGTTTTTATGCTGAAGGATAGTGTTAGTAAAGGAGAGTAAGGTAGTGGTGGTGCTATGGTTTGGTCGGAAACCATGCTGAGTACTGGAAAAGAGGTTGTTAGTAAGGAGGTAGTCTGAGACCTGAGAGTGTATGCATCTCTCTAGTATTTTGGAGAGTGGAGTGAGAATAGCTATGGGACGGTAATTGGTTAGTTCTGTGGAGGGTCCGCCTTTGTGGAGGGGAATTAGATGTGATACTTTCCACAGTGTGGGAACGTAACTTTCTGACAGAGATCGGTTAATCAAGATGGATACTGGGTAGGCCAGAGCATCAGCTGCAATTTGTAGGTATTCACTTGGGAGGTTGTCAGCTGCTAATTTGGTGGGTTTAAGTTTAGTTAAGAGTTTTTTTTTATGTTGGAGGTAGGTACCGGAGAAAAAGAGAAGGCAGTGGGGAGATTACTAGTTGAAGGTGTGGGTTGGAGGGGAGGGGGTTGTGTTGTTTACTAATAATAAGTAGTAGTAGTAATAATAAGAGAACATTTTAAACACACATAAGATGTGGAAGGAGTAAAGACATACAAATTGATAAACTATGTGTAGATTCTAAAATGTATTCTCAGGCACAACAAATAATAGATATATTTACAAAATTTTATGCAAAGCAGTTTGGCTACACAAAGGGGGATGATAAATTGTCCTAGTGACATCCAAGTAACCACAGATACTGAAATAATTTATTTTGTAAAAGAACTATGCAAACTGGATCCGAACAAAGCACAGAGAGGAGACTGAATTAGTAATTATGACTTGAGAACACTTTGTCATTAACATACAGTATCATTATTAGGTTGTAAAAATATGGGAGGATTCCTCAAAGATTGGAGACCTGCACTTGTTAAACCTGTCTTTATGGGAAAGGGGAGTTGGACAAACGTGGAGTCATACAGAACCATAAGTTTACTTTTCATGTTGTGGAAAAATAATGGATATGGTTGCATTGGATAAATTATTGTCAGAATTGGAAAGGTTGGGACTTGAAACTATATATTAGCATGCGTGTCTTGAAAATAAGGTCTATTACCACCTGTAACATGATGTTCTATAACAATATAATAACAGCTATGGAAAATTCTGCTGTGATGTAATTTATAAACATTTAATTTCAGCATTTGGTGGGTTTGTACACAAAACACTGATCAATAAATTAAAACAACTAGTTATTGATGCATTCTTGATAAGAATGAGAGTTGCTTGGCTTATAAATAATACATGGCAGGTATCCTACTGTAACTGAATAGGTGAAATTCTAAATTATAATCAGGGTGCCCCACAGGGCTCTATCCTAGGCACATATTGTTTAAATTTTATCTTTCCAGTCTGTCTTTTCCATCTGTGTTGTTCTACTGTCTGTATGCAGATGACGTGAACATAGGGAAACTGATGACATGTGACAGACAGGGCATGTCTGTAAATGAACATGACTAAATTAACCATTTGGGCAATAGAGAATAATATGCTGATACATATATCAAAAACTAAGCATATGGGATTTAGGAAACATACACTGAAAAGTGAATATTTAATGCAGGACACAGTGATTAAAATTGTAGATTCATTTAAGGACCAGGGTATAAGGGTAGATCCAGCTTTCAGTTTTTCTAGTCATATCAACCAGCTGGTTAATGATCATTATAGAACTAAAGGTTTGATAAAAGATTTATAAAGTATAAAAAAATCAAAAATATTGAAGCCACTGTTTCTTAGTTACATTAATCCCAAACTTTAGTATGGAATAACAATATGGAAAATTTATAAGAAAACAACCATAAGTAAACTGGAAAGGATACAGTAGAAATATACCAAGGACATCCATGAATTTGAAAATTTAAGTTATTATGAAAGACTAAAGGGTTTCCTCCGGGTGCTCTGGTTTCCTCCCACATCCCAAAGACATGCTGTAGGTGGATTGGATACTCTAAATTGGCCCTAGGCGTGAGTGCGCGTGTGTGTGTGTGTATGCCGGGCTGGCAACTCGACACCGTAAAAACTTCATTGCCAATCAAGAGTGGATAGGTGATCTGCTGTGGCGACCCCTAACCGGGAAAAGCCGAAAGAAGAAGAAGAAGATGAAAGACTAAAATATCTAAACTTGTATATTGTCTCAAATAGATATTTAAGAGGAGACATTATTCAGGTATATAGGAGATTTAGAGGCAAGTACTTCTGGGAATGTTTGGGGTTATCAAAGTATAGCAGAGACTTATCAGACAACCTATGTAGAGGATTATGTAGGAATGAGAAGTGTACTAATTGGTTCTATGAGAGAGCAGTTGATACACGGAACAGACTACCAAATTACAATAAAACAAGCACTAATTTATATATTTTTTTAAGAAGAGCCTGGGCACTTATTATGGGAACAACTGTTTTGGTATATTGGCAAGCTAGAAGGGCATTAATGGCTGTGCTTGAAACATTTGTATGTATATATATCTTCAAATGCTTATTGTAGCATGGCTTGCATGACTTTATGATTCTAAATGGATAAAGTTATTTCCTACAAAGGATAAACTAATTAAGTAGTCATAATAGAAAGAATAGTGACACCTATTTTAAATCAATCTTGTTATTAAATAAATTAGGGCCATAGCTGTGATTGTCAGCAGCATTGGTATATTTGGTGTTGTTGTTGGCCTAGCTGTAGAGCTAAAAGGCTGTCCCTGGCAAGTTACAGTGAAGTAGAACAAGTTCTTGATAAAGCCAGGAAATCATCAATAAGCATATTTTCTCTGTAGTGCAAACACGAGCCAGCAGTTTTAGCAGAAGTATAATAATGGAGCAGAAAATGCACAAAGGAAAAAAAAAATACTTCACATCATCTCCACCTTTCTTACTTACACTTAGGTTCATTGGTTCATTAGTGCTAGGCTAGCTGCCCTTGTAGGCCATATTATTAGCAGCTAAGTTTCCCATTTACACTCCAATTAACTTTATACTTTGGTTAGAGATTGGACTTACCCACCCCATCGTCAGTAATTACATATTACCTCTAATGAGAATAAGTGGGATCATAATATAGATAATTTGAATTTGGATAAAACATTTAGGAGTTGCCGCTGTCCATTAGTAGTAAAGAGGTACATTTTCTGTTTCCCATCCGTAGCTCAAAGTTGTACTTGAATATGAACATGAGTGAACTTTGTTTTATGTGTATGAGGAGTCCATTCCAGAGCAGTAGTGTCCTGTGTAAGATATGCCTGTTCCTCCAAGTCATTCCAGAGGTATAGATCACTAGACAAAGAAGTTCTAGTGCATTTGACTTGTTAATGTGCAGTACATCTGTCTGTATTGAGTCTGAGGATGCCTTGTATACCAGATACTGGTCACTTCTTAGTAGTCTGTAGGACACAGAGTATAGTGTTAGGGCTTTGAGTTGGTCCATGTAGGGCAAACTGTTTAGGCTTTGTATCCTTTTAATAAAGTCTCCTGGTAGGCATTCCTGTGGTTGCATGTCTCTGGACAGATACATGCCAAAGGGGTCATTTTACTCAGTGATTAGCCTAATCAGGGCTGAGTAAAGGGGGGTGATGACATCCCTAGATCTAGTAAAATCCCTTTGTTTATAAGCTGTGCAATATGGAAGGATTTTCTTATAACAATGGACTCATGTTAGTCAAAAGTCAGGTCACTGTCCACATAGGTTCCCAAATACTGAACAACTGGGTCAGCTGTTAGGGACATAGTGCCAAGGTAGTAGTTAGTTCCTTGGGGTAGATAACTTCCCAAAGGACACAATAATGCAGTTTTTTTGGCATTTAGATTCAGTCCTTGATTTTGCTACCAGTTACTTATTTGGGACAAACCTTCCTGCAGGATTGCTAAGTCATTTAGGGATTCAATGTCTACTCCTAGTTTGCTTACTTCAAAAAGTGGATTCCAAAGAGGAGTGGTCAAAGCACAGAACCCTGGGAGACTCCACCGGTGACTGGTATTTTGTGAAGGTAACTTCCCCAAGTTTTGTTTCCTGCATCTTATCTGTGAGACAGCTGGCAATCTAATGAGTGGCATTCATGTTTATTGCCATTTTTAGCCTTTATACTATGCCTGAGTGGTGAATTGTGTTAAAAGCTTTGGCCAGGTCGAGTTATGTGATCTGTACCATTTTGCCTTGATATATGACTTGCCCTTAACAAATCCAAACTGAGATGGGTCCAGTGTTTGGAGGTTCCCTATGTCCTGATTAATTTGTTCCCTGATAAGACTTTCCATGGCTTCACATATGAGGAAGGTCAGATTTATGGGTCTGTAATTGCCTGGGTCTATGGAAGGTCTTTCCATATGCAGACAAATGACTGTAGCTCTTCTCCATTCACTTTGTATAAAACCTGTATGGAGGCAGAAACTGAACAGTGGTGTTAGGAGTGTGGCTAAATCATCTTTCATGCCATTTAAGATACATCCAGGGATACTGTCAGGGCACATTGATGCAGTAATTTTAGCTTTTGATGACACTTTTGTCTTATACAATAGCTGGAGATGAGCCAGTTTCAGGCATATGTTCAGGAAAAGATGCAAGGGAGAGAAGGATAAAGTTAGAAAGAAATGTATTGGCTATTAGGTTCACAGTAATTTCAGCCTCAGTGTAGGTAACAACATTCACTATTAGCTCAGCACATTGCTGTCTGTGCTTTTGAGATTGTGAACATAATTTAAAAAAAGTATGTTGCATAACTTAAAAAAGTCTGTTGCATGGGTATCTATTTTAGCCTTACACTTTGCTTTATTGGATTTTATTGAAGTCATGAGTTTGCCATTTATTTCAGTGACAAGGACACTAACATTCTGCAAATTACACTTGACTTTTGTGTACTGGCCAAATGTTACAATCTTTTCTGCAGAGGTTATAGACAGCACCTTCTGTTTCATACCGTTATCTGTTGAATGCTTCTGTCTTAAAGAGTACATTATTTGTTTTTGAAGTAAACAATGATCAGATGTCTTGTCTGTAGTGATAGCTAGGGCAATAAGGACCAATTAAGGATTCCATATTTTATGATAGATCTGATAAATGTGACATGAGTTTATGCTTTGGTAATCAATCAGGAAATAGTATTTTGCTTGCATTTTTCATTGTTTGTCATTAAATATTCATTTCATTTTGACTACCAGTTGAAACTTTTATTCTTGATATCACTGTAATCTGCACTGCCTTACTAATGTGATCTTTTCTTTTACTACTTTATGAGGCACAGCCTGACATTCACAGCATGCAAACAGAATGGGCTCAAGATCTGTTAGGTTACCCTTGTTCTGTTTAATGAGATTTTCTGCAACATTCTGCAGAGCAGTGACATTAGCTGCTCTCCAGAGCTCCAGTACAGGAAACTGAAGTGACATTTCTTGGGCATCTTTAGCCCAAAGGCAAAAAAAAAAAAAAAACACCAAGGAATATCATTTAAATGTCTGTTTTCCTCATTAAATTATTGCAGGTGCAATTTCCATGTGTATGCTGGCAATGATTTACTTCTTTAGGGTGATTTCTCCATTTTTTTGACTTGGTGCCAGCAGGGAGTTGGAATATATAAGTTCTTGGGATAAGAGGAGGTTATTCTTCACATTTTTGGGTGCAAGAGGGACTAGTCCCACCAGCATAAAATGTTAAAAGTTAATTTGATGCCCCTTTGTGTTTCAGGCATTATTTTTCAATTTCCAATGCTCAGGAATGTGGAAATTGGAGTTTTGTAGTAGACCACTTTCCAGGCATTAAACATAAAACTGATAAATCAGGTAAGGTTGAACAATTTAAGAAAAGGTTCAAATAGTGCAGAGTTTGCAATGATGAGAATGCAGCCTGGTAGGTTTTCTGGTGCCATGAATGAATAATTTTTAGCCTTTGGCAGGGAATGTAAAATATGTTGCAAAGGGATTTCAGGGGAAATTAAATGTAAGTAATGTTTGGGACAAATGTTATCCCTGATGGGTAGCATTCTCTGCCAGTGATATTGAAGGAGTAGCTCGTTAGTCTGCGACAGTGTATAAATATGACAGATCCCACCCACCCAATGCAAGCATATTCAAAAATTCATTCTACACACAGATGCGTGTGCACACACACACACACACACACACACACACACACACACACACGCACACACGCACACACGCACACACGCACACACACACATGCAGCCTCTCACATAAACACATGCATCCCACAAAAACACTATGTGTTCCTTAAACTCTCTGCCACTTCTCTCTACAGTGATGGGTGATCCTAAGGTTTTGCCCATGTTTAATGTCATAAGTGTCCATGAATGCTTGGATTAGTTTATGATGCTGAGTGAAACTCTGAATTGCTTGGTCGTGTATGTGCCTTACCGCAGGTAGTGCCGGGGGAGAGCATATGGTTAATTATAATATTCTTCTATCCTGGAATACCTCAGTAGCATTGATCATGGTTGTCTCTGAATCAAAATTGATTACTGCAAATTACACATGGTAACCTTACTTATTTTGGCTCATATTTATTCTTTTTAAATAGCTGTACTTTTATTGTTCATATCAGATGATGAATATGTATTCCACTCTTGTTGTGTTTCCCTGTAATGTAAAGTGCATTGTTTATTTATTTTGAAAAAGTGAGTAAGTGAGTATCTAATTGCACAAAAAAATCCAACAAGGCTCAGGCCATGTTAAGATGTAATTTACAGGATAGCAGTGTGAGTTATATTCAGACTTACTCATGCCATGTTTTGAAGTTTGATTACTCGGGTTCCATACACATGGTCAAATAAAGCATGGTGTAAGTCACACAGAAATTCATCCTCAGAGGTTTTATACAACAGAATCAATTATCTTCAGATTGCTTACTTATTGCTCAGGCTGGAGAGAAGAAATGACTGTCAATTCTTCCAAGGGGCAGAGATTTTAATTAGGTTTTTCCTTAGATTCCTTGGTATTCTTTTAGTACTCATCATGTGTCTCTTGCTAAATATGGTCATAAAATGGTTGTACAATATGCTACTATGATTCTATTCCTTTACTTTTATATTTAATCAGGTGGTGCTTTAATCTTGGGGTGAGCAGTGCCATTGAGAGACAGTGGACATTGCTCAACAGGACTAAGAACCGAGAATAAAGGAATGTTGAAAAGCATACAAGTACAACAGTCTTGATTCTGAACAGATGGACTGTTTGACAAGGGCTCACTTGGTAAAAGGAAACAGGTATTCAGGATAAAGGTCATGTGGGTAAAACTAAGGTAGAATAATGTAAGGACTGTGCATTGGTGACTGCAGAAATAAGGGGTGACTGGGAACAGTAAGAGGAAGTTAAGTTATCTGTATGAAGATGTAAAATAAAATTTTAGGCTGAATAAGATAGTTTATAGGAGGTAGAAATGCGGGATGATAGGTAGAGAGATACACTTGCTCAGAATTTGGACGATACAGATATGATGGAACAAAAGGTGAAAGCAGCTATTAAGATGAATTTGCCAAGCAATAAAGAATAGTGGAAAGGAATTTCTGAGTTTAGCTAAGAAAGGCAGACATTTTGAGCTAACATAGTCAGGCTAACTAAAGACGTGAAAGAGGTAATAGAAAATGGTAAATTAGATCCATTTATTCATCCACAACCTCTTTTTCCCATTTTGCACATGAGGTCGGGGTGTCACTTCAACAGTGACAGTCATCTAGAGGCAAAGTTTTACACTACTGTCTGGCTAACACTGGTTTCTTTGTTCTTCCACACCACATACTCTCATGCACACTCACACCTAAGTCCAATTTAAAGTGTCTAAGCCACCTACTGTATGTCTTTGCAGTGTAGGAGGAAATCAGAACACCCAGAGGAAACTCACACAGGCACAGAGAGGATATGCAGACTCCACACAGAAGGCATCCCAGCTGAGAATCAAAACTGGGAACCTCTTGCTGTGAGGCAACAATGCTATACACACATTAAACAACTTTATTGCTTCCATTCATAAATGAAAAGAAATGAAGACAATCGTCATAGAAGGCAAGCAAAACATAGTGGTAGACAGGATGGACATGAAAATAAAGACAGATGCAACAGGGGAGGGGATGGGTGATCTAAAACAAAGCTTTGGTTAAAAACCAAATTAGGTTTTTGACAGGAAATTTTTGCTATTCAGATATTTCTAAAGTCGTTTTGATGCGTTTTCAAAGATTTTATTTAAGGGTGACAGAGTAGCAATGGGTATGCGATTGTTAAACTCAGTTGAGCTACATCCCTTGTGTAAAGAGATGATGAGGGACTTTTTCCAGATGAGTGGGACATAGTTTTCATTTACAGCTTAGTTTATTAACTAGACAAAGGGCATGCCAGTACAATTGCTGCAATTTTTTTTTTCAAAAATCTTTAATAGGTTTTGTATATAATACGAACAACATAGTAAAGACAATTGTCAACTATAATATATACAAAAGCATGGTAAAAACAACTGTCAACTATAAAAGTGTGAGCAATATGCAATTTTGCCAATAGTACACAAGCAAATATTTAAACACTAAATAAAAGACGCAAACTATATAAAAAGTCCTAAATGCCATATTAAGTAGTCAAAACCGAAAGTTTATATGACATGAGTATCCAAGTAGATAGATTAGAGAGTTTAAGGCCCCAGTATAAAAAGATTTAGAGGGAAAAAAGAGGGTAGTATAAACACTATCTGATAATTAACCCAAAGACGGACTAGGAAGATAGTTGACATTATTGCAGAATGTGATCAAATAAGGCTGTCCAATGCTCAATATACAGTGGGTGTAGTTTTTGGATAAACATTAAGAATTTATGAGCTGTTAAGTGTTTAATTGCCATTTGTCTAAAACCTTTCCAGGGGAGGGCAGCTCTGTCTTTCGAGTTCAGTGTGATATAGAATTTAATTAAAGTAAATATTGTGAGTAGAATGCACATTTGTAATATTGTTAATCCAGGCGGGTGAATATGCAACATAATGAATTCCCAGAAAAGGGTCATTTTCTCATAACCCATTTTTTGCAGTTTCAATCTTAGGGAGCACCAAAGTCTGTAGGAGCATTTACAACTACAAAAAATATGGAGTAGATTTGCCTTCTCATGGTCATTTTAAAGGGGATAAATGTTGAGGTTATTTGAATAGATTGGATATATTGCTCAGCTGAGATTGAAGGGTTAAGGTCCGACCAATACTTAGAGAAAAACTTGTATCTGAGTCAGACTATAAGTTTTTACGTATTGGAGATCAGTTTCTTTTTCATTAACAGAAGACTCCAAAGAGATTACAAGTATTAATGTCTTCAAATGTTAAGTTTGGGTCATTTTTCTGAGTTGTCTCAAAATAATGGTATAACTTTTGGGGAGATTTAGCGTTAATCTCATTTCTGTGTTAGATAGATTTCTAAAGTGGAAGATGTCTAGTAGGTGTACCTCTTTAAAGAGCGGGTAATTGTTTAGGTCAATTATTCTGTTATTAAGTTTAAAGTTCGGGTTATGATGTAAAAACTGCAAGGTATTGAAGGCATTAGATAATTTTAAGTGTTGTTGCAAGGTATTTATTTTGTTCTTTAAGTATGGGTGAAGTTTGATGTTTTTCAAATTTTCTTTGTGAGGAAGGGAAGAGCTTTAGGATTACAATTTACCGTTTTGACATAGTTGTAGAACAACTCTATCCAAACTGGAGCCTGTGTCTTCTTATTAGGGTTAAAATCATAGATTAACACTATTCTGCTACTACTGATTATGTTGTAGTAAAGTTTGAAGTCAGGGAGGATAATTCCTCCTTTATCCCTGGGGTAAATCAGTTTTTGATAGGTAATTCTGACCTATTTCTGAGCCCGTAGGAATTTGGATAAAGAATGTAACTTTTTAAAAAAAAATTTCTGAACAGCTATGTTAGAGGCATTAAAAACATAAATCAATCTTGGTAGTATGTTCATTTTTATGATAACCACTTTTGAAAGAAATGGAAGTTTAAGTTTATTCCACTTAAGTAGGTACTGTTGGAGAGTTTACCATAGTTTGCAAGATTGATTTGGTAGAATAGTTTTGAGTCTTGATGAAATTATTTCAGGGAGTATTTTTTTAATTTCAGAAGTCAATGGATAGACAGACAATTGGTATAATGGATTAATTGGGAAGATGGAGGAGTTCTCTAAGTTTATTTTGTAGTTAGAAAATTTCGAAAAGGTGTCTATGGAGTTCATAATTTTTTGTGTATCAGGATTGTGTAATGTAAGGTATAGGTTTCAATCATCTGCAAAAGTGGATAATGGGATCCTAGTGTTGTAGACAATGGGAATATGATGGAAGGTTTTTTGGTGTGATAAGAAGAAATAGGGGTTCTATGTGTAGGTTAAATAGATAGGGGAGAGTGGGCATCACTGTCTTGTTCTGTTTTTAATATTGATCTGGGAGGAAGTGACTTTATTGATCTGTATTGTTGTGCAGGCATACAATTGCTGCAATGTTTATGTATTCTAGTGGTAAATTGTCAGTGGCTAGTGTGGTTGGTTTTAGTTTTTGTAGTTTTTTTTGAATGGTAGAGGTGGGAACAGAGTGAAAATTTACATTTAGGTAGTGGTTTTGTTGTGATTCCTGGATATGTGTAGGGGAGGTGAGATTATCTTTGATAAGTGACAGGACTGGCTGTGTAATGTGATGGCTAAATTGTCACACTATGGCGTCAGTTGTTTTGTTTGTCAATCAAGACAGTGTGGGCATTCTACCTGGATGTAGTAGCTTTTTTATTGCTGACCAAAATAGTTTAGGATTATCACATGTATGTATTGGAGATTGTTGCAGAAGGATTGTTTTTTAAATTAAATGTTTTTTTTCCTAAGCTTTCTGACATTTTGGAAGTTATACTGGGTTATGTTTTTTTGCCATTCTTTCCATGCTTTTACTCTGTGTAGAATAAGCTATTAATCTCTTTTTTGTCTTTCTCTTTTTTTTTTTTTTTTTTGATAACCATGGTGTGGTGTTTAATTTGACTCTTTTGATGCAAGCGAGTGCCTCGTGTTTTAGTATATTAGGGATGGTATTATTGAAGGGAAACATGGCTTCATCTATTAGAATTCTTTTTAGTATATTCCAACTATAGTGACGTAAGGTTGAGCTAAAGGTTTCAGCATTAAATTTTGAGGTATTGCATGCCTAGTTATGGATAACTTGTTTATCTCATTTAGTTGTTCTCTTTGTTCATATGTCGGAAGGTAGTCACTAATATTGTCAGGGAGTGATATATGGTCTCTTAGCTTATTTATTCTACTTGTAAGAATCCAGCCTAGCTTGGTTCCTGTATTACTAGATATGTTGAACCTTGCTGTGGACTTCATTATTTGTGTGAATCCAGATAAGTTTATTATCTCCGAGGGGAAGCTAGAACTAACACATTTCAAGTCTATGTTGAGGTCACCTTGTCTGATGGTTTCTTTATGGATGCTGTGAGACATCCAGTGGGGATGTCATCTGTTATAAAGATATTGTTACCTGGGGAATATACAAAGCTGAAAGGCATGCAAACTGTCTACTATTTATTTTTAACTGGGACAGTAGGAGTTTGACATTATTGAATTTAGAAATGTATTAGAAGTAAGATGTTACCTAAACATTATTTTTATATATGATGGCAGTGTCACTACCTCAGTTACTTACCCTGTTATTTTTGAGAATGCTACTCCAAGGAGATTGGATTGTGTTACCACTTATATCTTGTCTTAAGCATGTTTCTGTGTCAGGAGTTGGGAGTGCAGAATGCTATGAATGGATGGACGTCTCATATTTTATATTCATTCTGAGGAAGAGTAAATTTTATTTATGAAGTGTTGTGTGATGAGGTAGTTTTACAAGGGCAGGACAGAGTGACTCTCCTGTTGTGTGGGCCCAGGGTTGGGGTATATCTCCCTACAGACTTTTAGGGTACTGATAATTTGCTGATGAATGAAAAGCCATTTGCTCCTGTATTTTGTAAGTGCTGGGTACTTATCAGTTAATGTTTGTGTGCAGATCTGATGTGCAGAGGTTGAACAATGGTATTAAAATGAGACAGAATATGTTGTTGTGAGTGTTAAGAGTTTGTAGGGACAGTGCATTTTGGTGAAAGGTTGGTGTTGTAACTTGAGAAGTTAGTTAGTGGGGTTAAGAGAAGTGTGAGTGTATGGGCTTGTTGCATGGTGTGGGGAGGTGAAGAAAGTAGAGTTGGTAGGAGAGATAGTGGGAAGCAAATAAGGGTTGATAGAAGAAGCTGGTAGATGTGAGCTGGTGGAGATTGTTGTCTGGGCAGGGAAGTATAAGAAAGGAATACAGTAGTGGCAGAGTTAAATACATTTATAGAACAAGGCTTTAATCAGTAACCCCATATAATTTATAAAAATGTTATTTATTGGAAGCACAACATTTGAGCACCTAGCCAGTCCTCTGGCTCATCTTAAAGCAGGATAATATGACATTAGCAGTGTTGCTCTCCTACTTTGGACACAATAAAAGAGTCTTCATGGGTTCTGTTCGAGCAGCTTTATTTTATACAAACATCACTATAGAAGTTTACTGACTTCAACTTAAGTAATTTAAATACAAACTAAGAAGTGAGATCATGCATGTTATCAGTCTGGCTGCTCTTACAAAATGGCACTAGGGATTGCACATGACAAGAATTTATACATGCATGTACAACCTTGATGTGCTTCTTATAGATATAGCACACTTTACTTGCACTCTGACCTATATCCTCTTTCTTTAAGAAATAGACCATACACTGCTATGAGTTTATTTAGCTTGCAGAAATCACAGGTAATTCTTTGTCATGTATTATACAATACTAAGTACAGTTATATATACAATCAAGTCTACGTTGCTGCTTGTTTCACACTAGGCTTTGATACTCATCCATATCATGTAACATAAAACTGGGAATTAGATTTAGCAACTAGAACTGTCTCTGCAAAATATCTGACCTGTGGAATGTTCAGAAAATTTTCTGGAATGGAATATATATTTTGAACACAATCTGGTAGGGAAACAGTGTTGGAATCATAGTTTCATAGGTTCATTGGTAGGTACTAGGCTATTGGCCCTAGGGCCTATATAAGCCTATCCATAAAGGTACCCTGGCTTTCGCCACCCAAGAAAATTATTTTCCTGTGCCCCTGTCGAGCAGAGCCACAAAAGTGAGCCCCGGGGTGAATTTCCTATCTCTCATCCAGTCATCAAGCTTTTTCTTGAAGAGTGCTAATGAGGAGCTTTGTTTGATTTAGATAGGTATTTTGTTCCAGAGTATGAGAAGTCTCTGGGACAGGAATCTATCCCTCGAGTGTGTTCTGTTTATTGTTGTGACAAGGTTTAGGTCCCTAGATCATGTAGCTCGAAGGGATTGGGATTTCTTTAAGTGGAGCATGTTCAACAGCTCTGAGTTTGACATAGCTTTGTATGTTAGGCTATGTCAAACTCTTAGATTTGAAGTTTGCATTACAGAAACAATTTTGTGATGGTGATGATGATTCCGGTACAGGAAAAAGATGTCTACAGTTCCTCCTATATTCCCCACCTTCTAAGTCTACCAAGTAGGACCTTGGCTTGGCACAGATGCCTGAAATCTGTCCAGTTTGATCAAAACCTTTTGTTGTCTGGATTCGTACTGTCTCTGCTTCCCTCAACAGATGAAGTAATCTGCTCAATCTGTCATAACTAGATTACTGGATATTACACTTCTTAACCAATTGAGCCTTGATGGTTTTATTGTTCTTAGGTTTAAGCTTTAATAAACTGGATGACATGGATAGCATAGTTCTAGTTTGCCTGGAAAGTAGTCTTTGAGAATGTGAGCTAAGAATATCTTCACAGAGTATGTTTCTAAGATAAAGCTAATTCAAGAATACATCAGTATTGTCACGCTTTGACTTTACAAGTAATTGGTTTGCACTCTGTACTGCACGTTCGGCTAGACCATTTGAATGAGGATATTCAGGACTACTAGTGACATGTACAAAGTCCCATTTCCTTGCAAATTTCTGAAACAACTAGCTAGTAAATTGAGTACCATTGTCAAAAAGGACTTTGTGTGGATGACCATAAACTGAGAAATGATGTTTCAACTTAGTAATGACAGCAGTGGATGTTAGGTTAGGTAGTAGATCAATCTCTGCTCAAATAAGAGTGTACCAAAACCAAGTAGTTTTGATTGTTCCACTCAAAGATATCAGTTGCAACTGTTGGCCAAGGTAGTTCAGGAACTGGACTTAACTGAAGTGGTTCTCTTGCAAATGCGGTCTAGTACTATTGCATACTGAACAAGAAGAGAGTACTGCATCAATGTCTTTTGATAATGAAAGCAAATATACTAATTTTCTTGCTCTTCTTTTAGTGGATGTGGATTCTGGGTGACCACAATGCAAAATCTGGATATACTCTTGTATAAGGAAGCAGGAACAACAATTTTAGGACCTTTGAAAATAATGCCATCTTTCATCAACAATTCATCTCTGTAAGAAAAATAGATTTGCACTTTAGGTCGTACACTTGATTGCTTTGGCGGCCATCCAGCATTAATGTAGTCATTAAGCTTCTGCAAAATTGGATCAACCTGAGTGTGATCTTTTAACTCATCAAGTCTAGTGGTGGAAAAATTTTGCAATGACATCACATCAAAGTCAAAATTCTCTGCACCAAGCTGTTCTGTCATATTTCTGGGTGATCTGGATAGGGTGTCAGCCAGATAGAGCAATTTGCCTTTTGTATAGACCATTTTGAAATTGTTCTTTTGCAATTTGAGCATTATCCTTTGCAATCTCACTGGAGTGGAATGCATAGGCTTCTTTAGAATAGTAACTAGAGGTTGGTGGTCAGTTTCAATCTGAATAACTCGACCATAAATATAATCATGACACTTGGAACATGCAAATACTATTGCCAAATGCTCCTTCTTAATTTGAGCATACTGCATCTCAGTTAGGGTTAGTGTTCTAGATGTATAGTCTACTGGTCTGCCCTCTTGAAGTATAACTGCACCTAAACCAAATTTTGAAGCATCACAGGATAGAGTAACTGGTTTGCTCACATCATAGTATCTTAATGTAGGTGGGGTAGTAATTTTCTGCTTAAGGTCTTCAAATGCCTTCTGGTGCTGTTCCAACCATGATCATGCAACATTTTTTGCATGTAAGCTCTCTTAAAGATGCTGTCAATTCACTGAAGTCTGGAATAAACTTGTCTAAATAATTGACCATGCCTAGAAAACATTGTAGAGCCTGTACATTATCTTGTGCTGACATCTCAAGAATAGCTGTTTGCTTGGTTGGGTCTGGTCTCAAGCCTGCCCACATAAAGAAATGACCTACATATGTAACTTCTGGAAGTCTGAGTTTGCACTTCAGAGGATTTGCATTCAAGTTTACTTCACATGCTCTGTCTAGAACTTTCTTGAGGTTACTGTCATGCTCTGCTTCACCATTGCCTCCAACCAATAAATCATCTACTATTATGGCACAAGGATAACCTGAAAAAATTTGCTCCATTGCACGCTGAAAGACTTCACTTGCCGAACTTATTCCAAAATAGCATCCTTGGGGATCTGTATCTGCCAAACGGAGTACCAAAGTAGTTAGAAATGAAGATTTGTGATTAAGCATCGCTTGCCAAATGAACTATTTGCATCCAAGACAGAGAAAACAGTGGCATTCGATATTATGTCTACAACCTCTTCGATTGTGCACATAGGATGATATGGTCTGTTTAATATTTTGTTCAAATCCCTTGGGTCAATATATATTATGATTTTGTCTGAGCCTGTTTTGTGAGCTGCTACCATGGATGACACCCATTCAGTTGGTTCTGTGACTAGACAAATCATACCTTGCTGCACTATTTTATCCATCTGAGCCTTAACTTTATCCTGCATAACTATCGCCAGCGGAACTCTTTTTGCTGGTCTGACTACTGGAGTGACCTCTGGGTCTAACTTCATGGAATATACAACTAGAAGTTTGCCTAACTTGCCATCAAAAACATCAGGATACTCTGAGAAAATGGCTTCAGAAAAATTAGAGCTCAGAAATGCACTTTCATGATGAACTTCTTCAGCAAAAGAAAGCAGATTCATTCTTAAACTATCTTTGAGACCACATAAAAATTGCACTGGTCTTCGGACTACATAGAATAACAAGTTGTAACAGTTCTTCTCCACATACCATGAAAGCATCACTGAACCTTCAGTCTGAATTGCTTCACCTCCATAAGCAACATGTCTCTCACTACTGGCTGCATTGAGTTGTTTATTAGTTCTCACTTTAGCAAGTGTCTGCTGATAGAATATTGCACTTTGAGCCAGTGTCTACCTTAAACTCTGTTGATCTTCCTTTACTCCAGACAGTACAAAACACTTTGTTACTAGTTAATAAAGTCACTGAATCAACTCTTTCATCAAGCAGTGATACACCATCTACATAGAGAGCTGACTCATTCGGCTCTACTTCATCAACTTGCTTTTTTTGTGTGACCTTTCTTTACAACTGTTTGAGGCTTACTTGATTTGCAAAACTTTTGGAAATGGTTCCATTTTTTACACTTGTGACATTGCTGACCAAATACTAAGCACTTCTGTCTTTTAGACTCATAATTTGCACCTCAGCTGTGACAGTTTACAATAAACCTAGACTTGGGTTTTGCTGATTCATGCTTGTACTGCACTGAGCTGGAGCAAGCTCCTTTCTTAGAACTTACTGGAATGCTACGCGTCTTCCTTGGAAACCTTGTAGCGGCCATGTGCTTGGGCCTGCTTTTGTTTGCCACATGTTGCATGCTATCTACATTTGCTCTGGAGCCAACTGAAACCATGCTCTTGTCACTGTCAAGCATACCTGCATGTTTTTCTGTCACCTTATGGATTTGACAAATCTGTATGGCTTTGCTCAATGTTCAATCACTGTCATGAAGTACAATCTTTCTCAGAACAGCACTATTAATACCACACACAAGCTTGTCCTTTTTCAGCTCATCTTTTATGTCACCAGACCAACACATTTTAGCTATATTTCTCAAGTCAGTTATATAAGCTACAAATGTTTCCCCTGGTTTGTGATTTCCCGTGTAAAACAAATGCCTATCTAATATAATATTTGTCTGGGGGTTACACATTTCTCTGAATTTGCACTTCAAACACTCTGGGACTTCTCTTGATTCAGCCTGTACAATTATATGATGGATTTCACCTTCTTCTTTGTATACTGCAGGTGCATACACAAGTGAACGGTCTTTTTCTATGGCCTCTGACCCAGCTAGGTTTAGCAAAATGAATGCCCTGGTGCATGCATCTCTATCTGCATAAGCTGCTTGTATAAAAATATAATTCTCTTGCTCAAATATTCTCCAATTCTTTGTAATATTTTGATCAAATACAAGTGGTAAGGGCTTTTGAAATCCATCTACCATATTACTACATACCAGTGAAGGGATTTGCAAATAAGTACAAACATGCACACATGCACATATGCCAGAAACTTATGCCAGTATTTGTACCTTTGTCTAATGCCTTTGTGCTTCTAAATTTATACTTTTGGGGCTTTTCAAAATTATGCTAATGAAGAAACTCATACTACCTTTGAATAATTGGTCTTTGTGAAGTAAACGTCTCAGGCACTTTAACACTTTTGTAGTATTGTTTTGCAAGAAATCACCTCTTATCAGTGTAAGAAACATAGGAAATAACTGCATGATGTGAATGAAGTGTACATCTCTTGCCCAAAACTCAATAACGTTTCGAAGTAATTGCACTTTGCAAATAGCTGCACACAGTACACTGAAATGTCCACAAAATGGTGGTATCTTGCTAGGCAACTCTTTGCAGTCTCAGAAACATTCTGCAATGTTGGCACTTTGCAAATAGACACACCCATCACAAGAAACTTTTTGAAACGGCTATACTTTGACTGTATTTCACAAGATAGTTGCACTTTGCACCAATAAACTCTTCAAAATACATACACTGTAATAAGCACACACTGTAAGCACTTTTACTCACTTTGTGATACTTCGAATAACTTTAGTTATGCCCTTGGTACAATAGTCATAGTTATGCCAAAACATAGCACTTTGCCAAAACAGATGCAGTCACCTTGCTTTCGTTTTGCTTAATGTGTCCTTTTTGTCCTTATTCCATTCATTTTGCTCGTTTAAGCCCTTTTTATACCCGATGTACCTTTCTTGTGATTGTCTTGCTGTAAACATGCCCAGTTTTGCTTTAAACACACTTGTTTTATCTTTAAACATACTTGTTTTATCTTTAAACATACTCATTTGCTTTAAACATGTTCATTTGCTTTACTTTTAATGTTTTCATCAAATATCTTAATTTTAAAAATTTCTTTTTAGTTAATAAACCGTTCATGCCTTCCACTTGCTCAGTAATGCAGTCTG
Source organism: Protopterus annectens (assembly GCF_019279795.1). Lineage (NCBI taxonomy): Eukaryota > Metazoa > Chordata > Ceratodontiformes > Protopteridae > Protopterus > Protopterus annectens. The sequence goes on along the minus strand of NC_056728.1, from coordinate 1,486,468,193 downwards.
TGCCCTTGTAATGCCCCATTTTGTCTCTTCTATCAAACAAACAGTTCATGCTACTTTTGATTACCTCTGATTCTTTTCTGGCTCTTTTTCTATTAGTTTTACCTTCACTGTCGTCTCTGCACCTCATGGCTCTGGATATTATTCTCTGCGATCTCGGTTCTGACACCATGTCATCTCCTACTTTGGACAGAATAGAAGAGTCTTTGTGGGTTCTATTCAAGCAGCTTTATTTTATACAAACACATCACTATAGACATTTACTGAATTTAACTTAAGTGACTTATATACAAACTAACAACTGCGATCATGCATGATCTTACTTTGGCTGGTCTTACAAAATGGCACTAGGGATTGCACGTGTCTGGAATTTATACATGCATGTATAGCCTTGACATGCTTCTTAAAGATACAGAACACTTTACTTGCACTCTGACCTACAGTTAGCAGTCTCATTGGAGTTAGACAGGATGTGCTGTGTCTCAGTCAATAAAAATAGAAGATAAATAGGATATGGCAAAGCTAGCTATCTAACAGTCTGTATGAGGTGAGAGTAAAGACTGAATTATAAAATAAATGCACATTTGATAAGCGGTGCATATAACCTACAGTGATTGCAAATAACTTAGTACTGAAAGTATATAGAGCTGTTTAAACTTGATCCTATGATATATTTGCCAATAATAAGGAAACAATCAAATATAATGAGCACTGCAGTTCATTTCAATTAATACTACATGTTGTAGGCTGCACATTTGACCATCGTTATCAGTAATTGACTAAACAGCAAAAGTACACTGAGCTGGTAAAACATTAAATCCATGACATATGCCAAAAAATACAGTGCAAGCACTGCTATCAGTTCATTCTTTTTACTAAATTAAGTTTCCTACTTACTGTTGGTGTTTGCAACTAAACAATAACAGTGTTTGCATTCACCAGTCAAATAAAGCAATTGTTTAACCCTGAATCTTGAGGAAACATGTATGATACTCCATATGAACAGCAGATTGTAAGAAAGGCTTATTTATAATATGAGTAGTATCTTTGTTTTCTGACAGTCAAAAGGCAGTTAGGTTAGTGCTTCTAGTCTCCAGTCATTAAACCTCATTAAATGGTAATCATGTCCTTTTGAGGTACAACTGGAGCAGATTATTTTGAAAATATCTACTCTAACTAAAGCAATATAAGCAGAGGACATGCTATATTACTGCAGTTGTACATCACAAACATGCAAGCTCAACTAAATGAGTTTTGTCAGCCTTGATGAAACTTTCAAAATCAATACTGAACGTTGCTAATAAATATCCATAGGGACTGATACCACTCTGAATTCAGCATGTAGATAATCTTATAGATAACGCTATAGATAATGCTCCCAACAATTTACACAAAGCTGCTAAAGGTTTAAACCTTTGATATATGCAGAAATTTCAATAGCAGTTTTCATAAAAACAGCATTGTGTTATACTGGTTGTAGAAATTATTTTGCACATTAGGACAAAAACATTTACATTGGTGATTGCCAGGTAGAGTACCCTAGGTTAACATTTTTTCATGATAAAAATGCATACTTGCTAATTAGAATGTACAGCAGTGGTCATACACTAATGCAACAATAGATGTGCTAGTTTGAAAATGACGCCTTCACTATGGGATTCAACTCAATTGGCATAGAGGAACAGTGACGTGGCTGAGTGAGAATAATGTCAGGCACAGAAGCAGTACAACCAGATGAAGTGTATTTTTGGATGGAAAATAAAGCAATCACTGAAACGTGACTGAAGACAGTAGGTATGTGTCTTTTTGTAGTTTAATGTTAAATGTACACCAATATAAAAGGAAGAAAGACTATACTAGTGCTGTTGTGGTGAGTTACAATTAGGCTTTTAGACTTACTGATAAGTGAGAATGAGAAGAGAAGGAAAGCAGTTTGAGAAATAGAGACGGGTAACAGCAATATTATATAAGGAATTTTTCTATAGGGGAGAACTTATATTGAGAAATGTGCAAAAGTGTGACTTAAGTGTTGAAACGGAAGAACAGGGGTTTAAGGTACAGGAAGACATGATCAGCTAAATGGAGGATATAACACACTACAGATCTGTTTATGTGCTTGTAGTAAGCCTTTGCTTGAATCAAATATTTCTAAATTATTTTATGTCCTCTGTCAGTGGTTAAGCACTGTCTACTGAAATAAGTATTAGAACTAAGACTTCGCTGTCAGATTAGTAAAGAAACACTATGGGACTCCTTACAAATAAATATTAAAGAAAGAATGGAAAAATTTGCTAGCAATACAATGAATGAATGAGACAAGTTGTTAGAAATATATGATGAAATACACAAAGTGTATTTGAACAACAAACAAAGAAATTAGGTAATACTGAAGTTTTAAAAAAATAATAAAATATCAAACAGTTTTAATGCATATGATAAAGATCGCTTTACAAAAAGTAAAATTGCACAATTATGTGATGACGTCAAAAATTCTACATAGATTAGTTAATAGCAATAAGCTGTTAAGAAACAGGCGCAAATCAATAATATTCAAAATTCTCGCACAAATAAGCTTACTTCAGACATAGAGAAAATGTTTAATATTTTTTTAAAAATTCCATGATGCTCTTAATAAAGATAATAATGATAAAAATAATAACCCTAATGGTTACAAAACTGACACTTATTTAAATAAATACGTTACTAATAAACTCAATGACCAACCAATGTATCTGTTGAATAAGCTTATTACCCTGATAGAAGTTAAAGAAGTTTTAAAAAAAAGGAAAAATGGTAAATCTCCAGGGTTAGATGGTTTAAGTATGGAATCATATAGTCTGCTTCCATTAAATATTTTACAATTACTGAGTGGCATTTTCAGGATAATTTAGAGTGGCCAAATACGTCCTCCCTCATGGAAATGTTCTGTAATCTCACCTATACTTACACAGGGAAAGGATAATAAGTTAGTTTCTTCAAATAAACCTAGTTTATTAAATGTAGATTATAAAATATTTGCTTCCATCTTCAGTACAAGTTTAAGAAATATAGTAAATTAATTAATAAAGATCAAACAGCATTTATAGTCAATAAATTAACATATGATAATACAAAATGGGTAGCAACTTTCTTAGATTTAGCAACAGGAATGAACGGGAAGTCAGCTCTAATTAGCTTAGATATTGTGTGTACTTTTGATTCTGTAGGCTAGAACTACTTGTTTAAAACTTTAGAAGAATTTGCCTTTCCAGAACAGTTTATTGGAATATTTAAAAAAAAGCTGTATAGGGATGCCAAAGCATATGTTAAAATTAGATCTTACACTTCTCATGGATTCACTTTAAACAAAGGCACAAAGCAAAGGTGTCCCCAGTCTCCTCTACTATTTACATTAGTTAATAAATCCTTTGCTAGTAGTATAAGAAGCAATGAAAAAATGATGGATTCTCAATTAATAATGATTGTTGATTTAAAATGTAACTTTTTGCAGATGACATTTTACCAAGTATAGGAGTTTTATATTATTCAATCAAAAAAATATATGAGGGCATTGAACAGTTTCTAGAAGTATCACCGCTGAAATTCAGTAAGAATAAAACTGTAACTTTAGTGTTAAATCTATTACTGGATAGGAAGTTTGAATATAAATATAAACATAAATATAATTGGTAAGGAAAAGAACTAAAATATTTAGGAATACAAAAATATCAAGATGTAAGATTTTAAAAATAATTTTGAAAAAAAGTAATTAAGGAAGTGTTACTCCTTATTAAAAAAGGGAATTATTTTTTTTTTAAGTTTGAGGATAGGTCAGTCATGATTATATTACCCAAGATTGTATATATATATATATATATATATATATATATATATATATATATATATATATATATATATATTATATGTGTGTGTGTGTGTGTGTGTGTTTGTGTTTGTGTGTGTGTGTGTATTGCATTCAATATCTTTAATACCTGAGAAAAAAGAAAGAAATGTTTAAAGAATATGGAAAAAAACATTAACTTCTTTCTTACGCTATCCTAAAAAGCTGAGAATTTCTCATAGAAATTCATATAACGGGAGAATGTATGGGGACATTAGCTTCCCAGATGTAGAATCTTCTTCTATTCCTGCAAGTGTTAACTCTATTACACTCTGTATAGACACACCTTATGTTAGTCAATGGAAAACTGTCCAGCATCAGGTAATACAAAATTCTTAAAAGTTTACTAAATATGATAAATAACAAATTCACCACCATAACAGGAACAGGCAAGCAAAAACTGAGGGTAATGCTGCTCAATGCTAGAAGTCTAAATCTCAAAATGCACTCACTCGAGCCACCCCGTAAAATGGAGAATATCAATATCTGTGTAGTGACTGAGACCTGGTTCAAGGCTCCAGAGAGCACCCCAGCACTACCATGCTATAACTCATACCACACTTTTCGGCCATGTAACCTGAACCGAAACACCAAAGGCAAAGGTGTGTCCATATTCATTAAGGATATCCACACCTCCAGGCTAGTTGCTCAGCATAATGCATCCGAGGTTATCCAAGTGCAACTAACTCTGGGCAAAACTGCAATCCAAATTGTAGCTTGCTACAGATCCCCCACCATGCCCCAGGATTCCCACTCCTCTTTTCTTGATGTACTGGAAAATATTAGGGTTCAGCCAAGCAATCTAATAATGGGTGACTTCAACTACCCCACCATTAACTGGGAAAACTACTCATGTACCAACTTCTTAGAACAACATTTTCTGGAGTTCATAAACTCCAATGCCCTAGATCAACTTATCCACACCCCCACCAGGGGCAACAATATCTTAGACCTAGTAATTACCAACATGAGTGACCGGTGTTCCACACCTGAAGTCAACTCCTCGTTGGTCCGATCTGACCATAAGCATATCACCCTTGATATCTACATCCTGCCCCACCCCCCCCCCATTAAGGAAACCACAGTAAAAAATTTCTCCAAAGCCAACTTCATGCTTCTTAAGACAGAAGTGGTGAACTTCATGACACCCATGCAGATGGACAATACAGTTACAACTGCTGAATCCTACACAAATGCACTCTATAAGCACTTACACAAGTGCATGGATCGTGCTATCCCAAACAGAACCAAGACACTATCCTTCAAGAAAAGGAAGCCAATCTGGTAGTCCCCTGTAATAAACAAACTGTACAACAGAAGGAAGAAACTGTTGCATAAGAGAGAAAATCCCATGAGTGGAGGAGCTCCCTGGTCAGCCTCAGTAAGAAGCTGAGATCCCTTATAAGATCCTCCAAAGCTAGCTACGAAAACAAAATTGCCACTAAATCCAAGGACAACCACAAAGCATTCTATAGCTATGTCAAGAATCTAGATGGCAACACCCAGATCTGCTCTGAGTTACAGCACAAAGGCACAAAAATTACAGAACCAGCTGACATTGCCAACATCCTGGCAGATCGGTTCAGTGCTAACTTTACCCTCCTCTCACCCCCTAAAGGGGCTATATCTATACAGGAAGAAGGCAGAGTCCCTGTAATCACAACTATGCAAGTAGAAGGTGCACTCTCTAAAGCCAAAAACACAGCATCCATGGGACTGAACAACAGCCCAGGCTGTGTTTTACATGAACTTCTGTAAGAACTGGCTCCCCACTTAAGCACCATGTTCAATAATAGCCTCGCATCAGGCTTTGTGCCCACTGAATGGCGCACAGCAACAGTTATCCCACTCCACAAAGGGGGAGCCAATACTGATCCGGGGAACTATCGACCTATTAGCCTGATGAGTCTGGTCTGCAAGGCCATGGAACGTATCATCATGGGGCTCATAAACAAAGACATTGGCAATCTCCAAACTCTGGATCCCACCCAGTTTGGGTCTGTGAAAGGCAGATCATGCCTCCTGAGCCTGATCAACTTCTTTGAGGCAGTCACCAAAGCCGTGGATGATGGTAAGGTGATTCACACAGCCTATCTTGACCTCACCAAGGCTTTCGATACCACCCCCCATTCTGGAGTTATAGCTAAACTCACTAAACTAGGTATAAATCACTATGTCACAAGATGGGTTGCCAACTGGCTCACTGACAGAACCCACACTGTAAAAGTTGCAGACTCCAAATCTGACCTCAGAGCAGTGACAAGTGGAGTACCACAGGGTTCTGTCCTGGGACCTCTCCTGTTTGGTATCTACTTCTCTGAAGTACAGGCTAACACAGAAGGCCTCTGGCTAATAAAGGTCGCAGATGACTGCAAAATAGGAGCCATAGTCAAGTCCCTAAATGATGTGGACATCCTACAGAAGGGCCTCACTGGGACAGATGCCTTGTGTCAGAGCCATGGCCTCATGCTCAATGCCAAAAAGTGCAGTGTCATCCCCTTTGGTAAAAACTCTGTACCCATGAACTACCACATAGGCAGCAATTTACTTAACACCGAATGTGTGATAAGAGACCTTGGGACCCAGGTGGATAGTAATCTCTCCTTTGATAGTCACATCGCCACAGTAGTCAGGAAGTCCTTCTACGTGGCACACCTCATCATAAAAGGGTTCTCATCCAGGAAAAAAGAGGTCATTGTTCCCCTCTACTCGTCACTCATTAGACCCACTATAGAGTATAACACCCCTTTTGGAATGTACCTCACAAGACATCTGCAGCAGCTGGAAAGGCCACAGAAGTACCTCACAAAGAGGATTACTGGCCTCAAACAAATGCCCTACACTGACCGCCTCAATAAACTCTAGCTTTACTCTGTAGCATATCGTCTACTCCGAGGCGATCTCTGCCTAACATATAAAGCTATGTCAAACCCAGAGCTGTTGGACATGCCACACCTAAAGAAATCCCAATCCCTCCAAGCTACATGCTCTAGGGACCTAAACCTTGTCATCACAATAAACAGGACACGCTGGAGGGATAGATTCCAGTCCCAGAGACTTCCTATACTTTGGAACAAGCTACCCATCTATATCAAGCAAAGCTCTTCATTAGCACTCTTCAAGAAAAATCTTGATGAGTGGATGAGAAATAGGAAACACGCCCCGGGGATCACATCTGTGTCTCTGCTGGACAGTGGCACAGGAAAATAACTTTCTTGGGTGGCATAAGCTATGGTACCTTGCTGGCTAGGCTTACATAGGCCCTTGGGCCGATAGCCTAGTACCTACCTATGAACCTATGAACCTATGAGATATATGCAATAATCCTTTCATCTGGTTAATAACATTTACCTTAGAAGGAAATTCATTTCAATCTTTAGACTCTGCATATATGAAATGAATTCTTAAAAAGTTAAGCTATATGCATTTAATACGAATGGACATTTTTGTTCTTTCCCATTGCACACACCTCTATATTTATGGAAACTCGAAACAATGTTAAAATGAACTTACTAAAAAGAAATGGATCAGTATTATGGTCTGATTGCTTTGAAAAAGGAAAAGCTAATTCCCAAAATTTTTAAAGTATATAAGTTGAATGAATTCGCTAACCAGATAATATTATCCATCAATAAGAAATTAAATTAATTTGTAGGTACTATGAGTGAAGAGGAACATATCACTGTTTTCACATTGTGTGAATAAATGAATGCTATTA
>NC_056728.1:1486438098-1486455598 GCF_019279795.1 Protopterus annectens | reverse complement strand
GATGCAGTCTTAAGTGATCCATCATTTTAGAAGCTTGTATTATATAACTTTTTGATAGGGTCAATATCTGTATTATGTCATTATATATATATTACTCAGTAACATCTGCAAGGTTTCTCATTTTTCTTAGACATGAGATCTGCTAATTGGTTCAATATGTTAGCTTATACTATTTATTTTACTTCATGGAGATTGTTTCACTATACAAGATTATCATCAGCTTTGATAATTGTATTTCTACCGTTAGCACATATTCCTGATATTTCCTATTGCACAGTACCAATAAGCAAATCAGTCCTTGAATTACTATGTGTAAAGGAATAAGCATTATGTTTCTAAATGATATGCTCCTTCCAAGTTTTGGGATAGATTCCAAACCTCTATGGAAATTGGAATTCCATTAACATTAACCAAAGACTCAAAGATATGCATCATTCCAAAATAATTATCTGTCAATCTGTTAATATATGGGCAGAACTCAGGAAGTTTACAGCAAAGTATATTTTTGATGTACACCATGCTGTAACTACCATGTGTTTCAACATTCCTTATTTTGGAGGAATTTTCCATTTTCAAGCATGATTAACTCTTGCAGAGGATGTCAGAGTTTCGCAGGTATCTCTCTGTTTTCAGGCTTGATTTACCTCTTCACACAATTTTCTGAATCTCCCTCATCATGTCATTTTTGATGCTATTATACAGAAACGCATACTACATGACCAACGTTGTAGTGACAGCCATAATTTAAAGAAACAGGACACATATTTGGCATATCTCTATTTATGAAACAAAAATAATGACCTTCTGAGGCAAAATCTTGAAGTGTAGTTCATTAAGGTCTACACATTTACACTGTATCCTTGATAAAAATACATGTATTTGTCCATCATTTGTCACTCCCTTTTTTAGCAGTGTCCCTGAATAGTATCCCGCATTCCTACTGGAAGCAAGGAAAATCATGTGCTATTTGGTATTCAACTTTTATGCTAACTAGATGCCCAGAATGTTAGCAGGATATTCCTACTTTCCAAGGGCCTTTGTTCCTATTTTCAGTTTCTGCAGATATCAAGGTATGATAACTACTTCTGAATCAGAGACAACCCAATCACAGTGCTGCACTTTAAGATGTGCAAGCCTACAATGAGTTGCCTCCACAGCAAATAGCAAATACTAAGGAGGTATTTCCAAGGAGTGGCCTATATTAATTAACCATATGGTCTCCCCCATAAATGCCCATGGCAAGGCACTCAAAAAGCTGAGAGATTCAGAGAATTGCTTGGCTGTGTGAGTGACACTGGTTTGTGTTAATGAGCATGGCTAAAAGCTTGTCTTCACACATTGTGTTTGAGGCAACTGATGGGTAGTTTATGTGACAAGGTAGTATTGTATGTTTGTGTGTGTGTGTGTGTGTGTGTGTGTGTGTGTGTGTGTGTGTGTGTGTGTGTGTGTGTGTGTGTGTATGTGTGTGTGTGATTGTGTTTATGAGTGCATTCATTTGAGGACGGTCTGTGTGTACATGTGTGTATGCAAGAATGTGCCAATGTGTGTTTGTAGGTGTGTGTATGGGGGGGGGGTGCAGCTGTCATACCTCTGCACTTTTCTAGATGAATTAGCAACTTCTGCAACATCATGGGTGCACAGTTCATACCAGAGATAACTCCTTATATTGTGGCTAAAGTGTAAAAAAATGGAACCACTTTCAAAAGTTTTGTAAATCAAGCAAGCCTCATTCACTTATTAAGAAATGTCACTCCAAAAAGCAAGTTGATCATGTAGAAAACTACAACCCTACCTTCGATGTAAATGGCATATCAGTGGTTGGTGAAAAGGTTAATGCAGTAGATTTATTGGCAAAGAACAAAGTGTTTTGTACAGTCCTGATCAATGGTAAATCCATGGTGCTCATAGTATCCACTGGTTCAAACTGTAATGTAATGTCAGTAGAAACATTTGCTAGCATGAGAGCTGGTGAACAACTAAATTTGGCTAATTGTGTGAAGCTTGTCGCTTATGGAGGTGAAGAGATTCAAACTGAAGGCTCAGTAGTGCTTTCATGCTATTCAACTGGGAACAGTTACAATTTGCAATTTTATGTAGTCAGAAGACCTGTGCAGTCATTATTAGGTCTCAAAATCAGTTTAAGAATGAAACTACTTTCTTTTAGCAAAGACTTTCATCATGTAAGCCATGTCATTTGTTCCAGCTTCACTGATGCTATTTTCTCAGAGTATGCTGTTTTCGACGACAAGCTAGGCAAATATCCAGTTGTATACTCCATGAAAGTAGACCCAGAGATCAGTCCAGTGGTCAGACCAGTGAGAAGAGTTCCAATAGCTATGCAGGACAAGGTCAAGTTCCAGTTAGATAAGATTGTGCAGCAAGATGTGATTTGTTCAGTCACAGAACCAACAGAGTGGGTGTCATCCATGGTAGTAATACATAAGAAAAGCTCAGATGAAATCAGAATATGCATTGACCCAAGATACTTGAAGAAGGCAATAAAGAGACCTCATCATCCTATGTATACAGTCGAGGATGTTGCCACACTCATGCCAAATGCCACTATTTTTTCTGTCTTGTATGCAAAGAGTTCATTTTGACAAGTAATGCTTGATTGCAAATCTTCACTACTGATTACATTCAGTACTCTATTTGGTCGATACAGATTTCACAGATTGCCTTTTGGAATACATTCTGGCAGTGTAGCATTTCAGCACGCAATGGAGCAAATGTTTTCAGGTTACCTGTGTGCTATAATTGTGAATGATTTACTGGTTGGAGGTAACAGAGAAGCAGAGCACGGCAGAAACCTCAGGAAAGTTCTGGATAGAGCGTGTGAAGTGAAATTGAAGCCCAATCCTCTGACATGTAAATTCAGGCTTCCAGAAATCACTCATATAGGTCATTTATATACCAGTACAGACTTACAACCAGACCCTTCCAAACAAACACCCATTCTTGAGATGCCAACTCCAGACAATATCCAAGCCCTACAGTGTTTCCTATTTGGGCAAATTTATCCCTTACTTTAGTGGGTTATCAGTGCCTTTAAGAGAGCTTACATGAAAAATGTTGCCTGGTTATGGCTGAAACAACACCAGAGAGCATTTGAGTACCTCAAACAGCAAATTGCCAACCCTCCTGCATTGAGATACTATGATGTCTATAAACCAGTAGTTCTTTCCTGTGATCCTTCAAAGTTTGGTCTTGGTGTAGTTATTCTTCAAGAGGGCAGATCAGTTGCTTATGCATGTAGAACTCTTACCCAAAAACTGAAATGCAGTACACTCTAATTGATTAGGAACTTTTGGCAATTGTGTTCGCATGTTCGAAGTTCCGTGATTATATTTATAGGTTCATAGGTTCATAGGTAGGTACTAGGCTATCGGCCCTAGGGCCTATACAAGCCTAGCCAAAAAATGTACCCTGGCTTTCGCCACCCAAGAAAATTATTTTCCTGTGCCCCTGTCGAGCAGAGCCACAGAAGTGATCCCCGGGGTGAATTTCCCATTTCCCATCCAATCATCAAGATTTTTCTTAAAGAGTGCTAATGAGGAGCTCTGTTTGACATAGATAGGTAGTCTGTTCCAGAGTATGGGAAGTCTATGGGACAGAAATCTATCCCTCCAGCATGTTCTGTTTATTGTGGTGACAAGGTTAAGGTCCCTAGAGTGTGTAGCTTGGAAGGATTGGGATTTCTTTAAGTGGAGCATGTCCAACAGCTCTGGGTTTGACATAGCTTTGTATGTTAGGCAGAGATCTCCCCTGAGTAGGCGATATGCGATGGAGTAAAGCTGTAGCTTTTTGAGATGGTCTGCATAGGACATCTGTTTGAGGCCAGTAATTGTCTTTGTGAGGTATTTCTGTGGTCTTTCCAGTTGTTGTAGATGTCTTGTGAGGTACATACTAAAAGGGGCATTGTACTCTATAATGGGTCTAATGAGTGATGAGTAGAGGGGAACAATGACCTCTTTTTTTCTGGATGAGAATCCTTTTGTGATGAGATGAGCCACATAGAAGGATTTCTTGACCACTGTGGCGATGTGATTATCAAAGGAGAGACTACTGTCCACCTGTGTCCCAAGGTCTCTTATCACATTTTCTGCATTAAGTAGACTACCAGCTATGTGGTAGTTCATGGGTACAGAGTTTTACCAAAGGGGATGACAATACACTTTTTGGCATTGAGCTTCAGGCCATGGCTTTGACACCAGGTATCTGTCTCAGTGAGGCCCTTTTGTAGTTTGTCCACATCGTTAGGAGTTTTGATTATGGCTCCTAGTTTGCAGTCATCTGCAAACTTTGTTAGCCAAAGACCTTCTGTGTTGGCCTGCACTTCAGAAAAGTAGAGACCAAACAGGAGAGGACCCAGGACTGAACCCTGTGGTACTCCACTTGTCACTGGTCTGATGTCGGATTTGGAATCTGCTACTTTCACAGTGTGTGTTCTGTCCATGAGCCAGTTGGCAACCCATCTTGTGACATAGGGATTATCTATAATTCCAGAGTGGGGGATGGTGTCGAAAGCCTTGGCGAGATCTAGATAAGCTGTGTGAACCATTTTACCCTCATCTATGGCTTTGGTGACTGCTTCAAAGAAGTAAATCAGGTTTAGGAGACATGATCTGCCTTTTACAAATCCAAACTGAGTAGGGTCCAGAGTTTGGAGATTACCAATGTCTTTGTTTATGAGTTCCATGATGATACGTTCCATGGCCTTGCAGACCAGGCTCGTCAGGCTAATGTGGCAGTAGTTCCCTGGGTCCATCATGGCTCCCTCTTTGTGGAGTGGGATAACTGTCACTGTGCGCCATTCAGTGGGTACAAAGCCTGAGGTGAGGCTATGATTGAACATGGTGCTTAGTTAGGGTGCCAGTTCATTCTGTAGTTCATGTAGAACGCAGCCTGGGATATTGTCAGGTCCCATGGATGCTGTGTTCTTGGCTTTGGAGAGTGTGTTTTTTACCTGTGCAGCCGTGATTATAGGAACTTTGCATTCTTCCGGTATAGAGATGGGCCCTCTAGGGGGTGAGAGGGGGATAAAGTTAGCACTGAACCTATCTGCTAGGATGTTGGCAATATGTGTCCCATTTAGATTCTTGACATAGCTATAGAATGCTTTGTGGTTATCTTTAGAGTCAGTGGCAATTTTGTTTTCATAACTAGCTTTGGAGGATTTTATGAGGGATCTCAGCTTCTTACTGAGGTTGACCAGGGAGTTCCTCCAGTCATGGGATTTTACTCTTTTTTGCAACAGTTTCTTTCTTCTGTTGTAGAGTTTGTTTATGACCACCAGATTGGCTTTCTTTTTTTGGAGGATAACATCTTGGTTCTATTAGGGATAGCATGATCCATGCACTCGTGTAAGTGGTTATAATGTGCATTTGTGTAGGATTCGCCAGTCATACCTCTATTGTCCGTCTGCATGGGTGTCATGAAGTTTGCCACTTCTGTCTTAAGAAGTGTGAAGTTGGCTTTTGAGAAGTTTTTTACAATGGTTTCCCTAATTGGGGCTGGGGGGGGGGGGTGTGGATGTCTAGGCTGATAAGCTTGTGGTCGGATCTGACCAACGAGGAATTGACCTCTGGTGTGGAACACCGGTTTCCCATGTTGGTAATGACCAGGTCTAGGATATTGCTGCCCCTGGTGGGGGTGTGAATAAGTTGATCCAAGGCATTGGAATTTATGAATTCTAGAAAACGTTGAGCAAAATTGTTGGTACATGAGTAGTTTTCCCAGTTAATGGTGGGGTAGTTGAAATCGCCCATTATTAGGGTGTTGGGTTGTACCCTAATACTTTCCAGTGTATCAAGAAATGAGGAGTGTGAATCCTGGGCCATGGTGGGGGGTCTGTAGCAAGCTACAATTTGGAATGCGGTCTTGCCCAGAGTTAGTTGCACTTGGATAATCTCGGATGCATTATGCTGTGCAACTAGCCTGGAGGTGTGGATATCCTTAATGAATATGGACACGCCTCTGCCTTTAGTGCTTCTTTCTGGGTTAGGTGGCCGAAAGGTGTGGTATGAATTGAAGCCTGGTAATGCAGGGGTGCTCTCTGGAGCTTTGAACCAGGTCTCTGTCACTGCACAGATGTCAATGTTCTCCATTTTAAGGCGTGCATTTTGAGGTTTAGACTTCTAGCATTGAGTAGCATTACCCTCAGATTTTGCCTGCTTGTATCTGTTACGGTTGTGAATTTGTCATTTGAACCTTGCCTAAAAAAGGCACTATAGGGGTGGCAAGAGTCTTAGCCAGTATCCAGAATCCTAAGGACGACAGGTGCAGGCCATCTCTGACAAAGCATCATGGACTGTCGATCATGTCATCCCAGGCAGACAAATACTGGATCCCTTTAGAATGACACCAGAAGCTTAGCCAATTGTTGAAGTCAATCATTTTGTCCTTGTACTGTGGTATCATTCTGGGTGATGGCAGGATGCTACTCAGGGTTAGAGTCATACCTGCCTGGGATACAAGATCGGAGAGCTCCTCCATGTCTCTTTTCATGTAGTCCAGGGAGGTACGTCTCAGGTCATTTACACCAACATGGACAATGACAGTGTCATATTTGTACTTATTGTGGAGTGACCTGAGTGCATGCGTTATGTGGCGGATCCTGGCACCTGACAGGCAGCTGACAGTAACTTTCTCCTTGTTTAGTCTATTGAGTGGAACATCAGTGTGCCTGACTATAGAGTCACCTATGACTAGAGTGTTGGGTATGTTGTTATGCCTTATGGGCTGTGGTTGAGTGGCACACTGAGTTTGTGGGCTATGTGTCATTTAGGTTGTGTTGGGGGGTGTAGTTTGCTTGCATTTATGCTTTGGATGTCCCTGATGCTTGGGAAGGTTTTTATTGAGAGCCTCCACGAATGTAGGTGTGTGTTTTGTGTTTCTATGTGTGTGTTTTGGTTGTGTAGGTTTTGAGGGACTATGTGTTGAGTGTGGTGTGGTGCAAGTGTTTACCCTCTCCTCTTGACTGTCTAGTCCAGTCTTGGGTGAAGAGAGCTTTGCTTCCAGTTTGGCTATATAAGTGCATCTCTCACAGGTTGTAGTGTTGGGTGGTAGGAGGAGAGGGTTGTCTGTGTACATGAGGCAATTGCTGCATTGCCTCAAGATGCCCAGATTCATCAGGTAGACAGGAGAAATCACTGGGAGCTGACCCGTAGACATGCCTGGATAAGTGCTTATTTATTAAGTACTAAAACTGCTTTCCACTAGACAAGTGAGGAAAGTTGAGTGCTGTAGTAATTTGCAGCTTATGTAGTGCTTACAATGAGTTCTGAACAAGTGCTGAGTTCAAAGAAACAGATTTGAGTGCTGAAACTAGAAAACTGGCTAGATAGAAGAAAAAAAAAACTAAGCTAGAAGGCTTCCCTCCAACACAGAAGGGCTTGGGGGCTCAGAAGCCTACAGTCTATACCACTTAACAGAAAAGGCAGGAAACAAACTTACATTTTTTTTCTTCTGTTTCCCAGATGCTCTCTTTGTACAGAGTAGGAGTGCCTGAAATCAGAATATGATCTCACTGTACTCAGTTGAGTGAGCAAATGAGATGGGCCCAGAAGGAGTATCCAAACACAAATTTACAAGAGGGGCGGACAGTTTCAAGGCCACTAAGATTAACACCAAAACAAAAACAGGGAGGTTGGGTGGGACTAACTGAAGAGCAGAGTCAAAACTTCCAATTCAGTTAATATTCCTGCAACACAGTTAATTCAATTTAAATACTGTATTCTTTGAAAAAAGTGCAGATAAAGGTACTTAAATTCTCTTATATGTCCAGTTGAATACAGCTAGATCTTAGCCGGCCAAAGCTGAGGTTTTTAAGCAGAAAATATTTCATACTGTACCACTTAAATAGGCAAGGACAGGAAATCAAAGAATGTGGCTACCCCCACACTTGCAATTACTAACAGATAATAAAATTCAGCAAGCACTGACTAAAGAGCAGAGTCAAAACTTCCAGTTCAGTTAATATTCCTGCAATGGCCACCATATTAAAGAAGCCTGTGCTAACAGCTCCAACAAGACTACAAATAATGATGCTCAGATTATAAAAATACAATGTCAAAGTGGTCTATACAAAAGGCAAACTTCTTTCTCTGGCTAATACCTTATTCAGATTGCCCAGAAATACCACAGAACAGTTTGATACAGAGAATTTGGACTTTGATGTCATGGAAGTGTGTAATTTTTCTACCACAAAACTTGATGAGCTGACAGATCATACAAAGACTAATCCGATTTTGTAGAAGCTCAACCACTTCATAAATGTAGGGTGGCCTTCTAGGCAATCTTGTGTACAGGCAGAAGTACAACCTTATTTCCATACAGAGATGAGATGCTGATGAAAGATGGTTTCATTTTCAAAGGTGTCAAAGTTATTGTTCTTGCTTCCTTACAACATGAATGCATTCAGCTTATGTATCAAGGCCACCCGGGTTCTGAAGCTACCAAAAGAAGGGAGAGAGGACTAGTATTTTGGCCTTCTCTGTCAAAAGGCATTGATAAAGTGCTGTCATCTTGTTCAGTATACAATATTACTAAACCCCAATTGCAAAAATAACCACTTCAACTAAGCCAGATTCCTGAACTACCTTGGACAACAGTAGCCACTGACATTTGTGAGTGGAACAATCAACATTACTTAGTGTTAGTAGACTCTTATTTGAACTGGTTTGAGATCAATTTGCTACCTAACCTAACATCCAGTGCTGTTATTACTAAGTTGAAATGTTATTTCTCAGTCCATGGTAGTCCACACCAAATTATTTCTGACAATGGTACCAAGTTTACTAGTCGATTGTTGCAGAAATTTGCAAAAGAGTGGGACTTTATCCATGTCACTAGTCATCCGGAAAACCCACAGTCAAACGGTATTGCTGAACATGCAGTACAGAGTGCAAAGCAATTACTTTAGAGGCCAAAGCAGGACAATACTGATATCTTCTTGAATGTACTTAATCTCAGAAATATACCCCGTGACAATCTACTTGGCTTGCCTGCTCAGAGACTTCTAACTAGGCAAACCAGAACAACCTTGACTTTCAGTTCTAGTTTGTTGTTGCCTAATGCTAAGAACAACAGAGCAATCAAAGTTCAACTCTTTAAGAAGCATTCCTTTCAGAGGTCCAGCTATGATAAACTGAACAGATTTCTTCATTCGTTAAAAGAAGGAGAGACAGTGAAGATGCAAACAGCGAAAAGCTTTGAAAGAAATTGGTCAAGTGAGAGGCACATGTGCCAAGCCGAGATCCTACTTAGTGGAATCTGAGGGTATAGAATACAGGAGAAACTGATGGCATCTTCTTCTGGTGTCTGAATCGATATTGCACAATTGTACTTGTGATACAGATTCTAGATCTCAGAGCAACCCAGACAATGCTCATACCGACAATCATGTCTCAGTACCTATTCCCATTCCTGATGATGTCCCAGATGTCTCCAAAGTTGAACATTGTTTGAAGACAGTCCCTATTGGTAGATCCAATTCTGATTTTCATGTTACCTGAAAAGGTCATATTTGGAGACCTCATCTAAAATACACAGCAACCTGGACATGATTGTTTTATATCTATTTAATTTTGTATGATTGCACATCAAAGAATTAGTTCTGTATAATTCCATATCAAAGGATCATGTCTGTGTAATTGCATGTCAATGAATATTGTCATTTGGTATATGATCTATTTCTCAAAGAGAGAGGATGCAAAACAGAGCATATGTTGTAACTTTAAGAAGCATTTCCAAGTGTAAGCAGGTGCGTATAAATAGTGAGCACATACGGGCAGCAGAGCCATTTTGAGAGAACAGCCAGAATGTTAACATGTATGAGTGTAGTAGTCAGTCTGTTGATACATTTATTTAAGCATAAGCTACTAAGCCTCAATCCAGATGTGTTTGTGTGTAATAAAGCTGCTTGAAATGAACCCACAACTGTTCAACTATATTATCCTGACCAGACAAGCGACATCTACTGACAGCATTTCTAAAATTTTTACTTTAGTGGTGTTATCACGTTCAAGCTGATGCTGTAAGATATGCTTTATGTCATGCATATGTGCACTCACTGCTTTATAAGCACTAAAAGACCAGTAATGAATTTCACTGCTTACACTTCAGGAGCATCATAGTCAATGCAGTCAGTACCATCTTTATTCATGTAGGTTTTAAGTGACTTTTATGTCAGTTTTAATGGTAGGTTTTTTTGATCGCACTGTTTGGTTCCAGTCTTTTGTGGTAGCATAGCACTCAAGTGTCACCAAACAGGTGTCTGTCCTCCATGGCTGTAGTCACTAACTAACCAAGACATGCAAAATGCTGTAGGGAATTAACAACACAGAATGTGGTTTGCATTTACTACATACTGTACTATGAGGAGCTAAAGACTGGCACTTATCCAGCTAAATGTCCATGCACACATTACAAGTGTATGTCCAAACAGATACTACAGGCAGGGATTACATAAAAATACATGCTTATTTTCAAAAGTCAGAAGAAAACCAACCTGTTTGCCATTTCTACAAAATGGAAAGCCCTTTAGGTTGCTTTAGTCAAGGTTTATAGCTAACATAGCCTCTCCAGGATACAGGCTATTTCTTTTAAACCAAAGACCAAGGCAGCACACCTCTCTGTGGCTCAGTTTCAGGCTGTATAAATAAGCAATTCAAAAAGATAATCCACAATTAGCCCTGATTGGGGTACTCCATAGCATGCATCCAGGGCATACCCCTCACCTTCCTAGGACAAGAACTCTGACAAAGGCAAAATATTGACATGTAGGAAAACAAAGGCCCAAAATTGGGACAGCTTCATTTCAGCTCCCACAGTGTGAAAAAAAAAACACTCATAGACAAACGCAGAAATTCTGCCTGTTTTGGTAAAATGTAATTACTAGCTAGTAAGTGAACTCCCTGGATGGCAGTAATGAAGAGGATTAGAGAGCCTTAAAGAAAACCAGCTATAAAAGGTAAAGAGAAAACACTGGCTGGGAAGAATCCAGCAGCTCTTCAGCAAAACGGGGTTCAAGCTCCAGCTTTGTTACAAGAGACTGCTTCCTGTAATTTAGTAAAAAAAAAAAAAGTCAAATGTGCTCAGGGCTGATTAAAATAAATGAAACATTGAAGAAGTATTATAACTCAAACATCAAAAGGCTGGAACAATAGAAGTACCTTTTAACAGCTATTCAAATGAACCGATAAAACTGCAATAAGCAGAGGTTTAATTGAAGGAAAGGATGGCTGAGTATGAGATTGTTTAAGAAGAGTTACTTCAAAAAATGGTAAAGTTAGGGGAGAGAGCATGTAGGGAAAACCTGAGATTTTCTATTGCACCAGAGAAACTAGAAAGAACAGACTGTATACATTTTATGAAAGCACAAATAAATAACTGGACTGGTATTCCATAGCAGGATTAGTTAATCGAAAGTGTACATCATGTGTATGCTCCATATATGTTACAAACCTGGTCATGAGAAAGCAGCAAAGACCTGTATTAGTAAATGTGTAATTATACCAGCAGAAAGAGTTGATCCTGATAAAAATGTTGCCAAAGAGCAAAATATAAAAACTGGAGACAGCAGATTGTTTGTGGAAAATTATTATTCACTGTACACAAGGCAGAAGAGAAATAAATGTATCCCAGCAATCAGCAATGCTAAGAGGCAGGTGTGAGATTCAACCTGCTGTATCCAGCTGTCTTCAGAATATTTTTACTGTAGGATCAAAGTATTTTTTGATGCAGAACAGGCTAAGTTGGAAATTGTCCAACAAGAGATGAGCCATCAAACAGAAAGGGACTCTGCTTCTCATTCTTCTGATGGTAAGGCTCATAGAGAGACTTTGCCAGTGAATCTTTTTCCAATATTCCAAAGGGAAATGTATGAGAGACAGAAAAAAAAGACAGGAGTTGACTAGAAGAATCGAGAGTATTTTGGACTTGAACCAGAGTCTGGGGTTAGGAGATAGAAATAAAAAGGAAGAAGATCAGCAACACTGAAATCAGTGAACACGTGTGAGACTATAAAGCATCAATCACATTTGTAAAATATGGCTTTACAGGAAAAAGTGGCTGAGAAAGAGTGCATTTTTGTTGACTTTGTTAAACGTTTTGGAGGATTGACAGGAATATGCTCTACTTCATGTCATTAATGTTTGGAGGGACACTAAAAGAAAAAAAAAAGCTAGGAGAACAAGTGAAAAAGTAACTAAGTAAAATAATTTTGTATTTAACAGTATTTGTATAAAACATTTCAGGATATAAATATAATCAATAGGTTGTAATCCTGGACTGTTGGGGTGCAGAATGGGGTGTAAAAGTGCACTGATTATAATACATATAGAACTGAAATGTTCTTTTGTACGGGTGAATATCTGGATTAAAGCCCTTGGCTTAATGTAATCACAATCTTTTTGTTTGTTTTTCTTTTCTTTTCATTTTTTTTTTTTTTTTTTTTTTGGTGAATACAAGTGGGTTTTAAAAATGAGAGACTGCAATGCATTAAATAGTTTTCTTTAAGCAATAAATGTACAGTACCAGTTGCGAAATCTAGAATTGAGGGCAACTCTAGATGTTTTTCTTATTTTTCCATTGAAACATGTTAACTAACAGTGAAGGCAATAAATATTATTGAAAGTGAAA
This sequence comes from Protopterus annectens, assembly GCF_019279795.1. Taxonomy (NCBI): domain Eukaryota; kingdom Metazoa; phylum Chordata; order Ceratodontiformes; family Protopteridae; genus Protopterus; species Protopterus annectens. Next base: position 1,486,442,956 of record NC_056728.1, on the reverse strand, counting down.
ACAAGATAACAGCTTTATTGGTAATTAAATACGTGGATGCGCTTACTAGAACAGAATATAATTTTGTTTTATTTTAAGACTGACAGTTCACTTTTTCTTATGGCTAAAAGCTAATGTTTTCTGAAAGCAATCACATTGTTTGTCACACATGCAAGGAGAATAATGATAAATATGGGCTGCAATTTGTCTTAGCATGGATATCCTTGATTTTAGGATAGGTTTTACCTGTGCATGTCGATTAGGACAACTGTTCCTATCAGGATGTTAAGACTTCATTACTTGATGATGTGCATAGTTTTCTGTGTTTGTTTTAAGTCAATACGTTCTGCGTGTGTTTGTTTATACATTGTGGTCTAACCTGGTGGCCTCCTGTAAAAATGCATTGTCTTTACTAGAGATTGTTTTCAGTCTTAAATATTGTAATTCATTTAGATTTTTAATTCATGTTTAGGATGGCAGCTATATACCATTAAAAAGATTTTTACTAAATAGGTTTATGTATAGTGATTTTAATAGTGAACTGCCTGATAACTTTGTTAGATTAACATCAAGAAATTCAATAGTTTGTAAACTATGTTTTCAATCTTTTTAATACTTCATCTATTTTTAGTAAAAAAATATATACAAACTTGTATAAAGCAGTAATGTCAACTGTCAACAATGTCCAATAGTCAACCAAAAATCTTTTTCACATTTGTAAACACATTGTATATCTATTAGGTCTCATATCATAAACTGATTACTCTAAAAATACCCCATAAATAGATCAACATGCCTTTAAGATGCAAATAGCATTCACCATTGTATTTGCATGCTTTCATATTCAGCACCGACATGGATACTTTCACTATGTAGCTTAGCCTTAGTTAATCAATAAGTAACTGCTTCAATACCTCTCACATGGAGTATACTGGTATAAAGGTACTACAGATCCATGATTATCAAATAATTTGACTGTATAGTGTGAATACCATCCAATAATTTCAAATGTTTAGTCATGTCCTTCAGCTGGGCACTGTGCAGGAATCAAATCAAGAAAAGTCATTGTGTATGATCCTGCATGTACCACATTGGTGAGATTTTGACCTTTCAACTCACACCAGAGGGAAACAGCCTATCTTTGTCTCTCTTTCATTAGGGTTGTAGCCAAGCCACTGCTTTTCAGACGTTGAAGGTTTTTTGAGATCCATCCTCATTTATTTTTAGGGTGCTGTATACTGACAAGGATCCTTTCCATATCAAGCTTAGCATCATTTTAGTTAGACTATGAGGTACTGTACTTTTATTCTTCACTCAGATTTGGATCAATTTTAATTTCAAACCATATATTTCAGTCATGATCTTATTTGTGGTCTGAATGCCTTAGTCTCCTAGACTGAGCAAAATCAGTGGTGGGATTGCCATCTGCTATAGTTCTGAGCTTCAGTGGACTTGAGTTGCTACCAAGATAACCAGCTTGTTTGCATATTCTGCACTTCAGGAGCAAATGGCTGTTTCCTCTATGTGGTTGTATGAGGATGTTCTTATAAGTATTCCATGACTTTCTCTTGACTTATTGATCTTTCACTTTATTGTTCATGTTCTTGTGATTTTTAATATCTGAGTAAATGATGAGATATTCTCACTAGGGAGTCTGTTCTTATTATGCAAGCGTATGAATTTGCTCAAGTTATTACCTTTGCAATGTTTGCATTCATCCATATTCTGGACTTCATCTCCCCAGTGTTTCGGTGCAAGTAACTCTTCTTTGATAATGAAACTGATTTCTTAATCACTTTCCTGACAACTTTAGCCTGGATCTATGACTCTATAGCCTGCCAGATCTTGAACTAAATGTCTGTAATACTACTTAGCATATTCATTCCAATATTTTTTTAATTTGTAATCCTATTAACCCATCTAACAGTTGTATTGTTCCTCTTTGTGACTTGGATGTAGACTATGATAAGTCTTAATCCTTAATGCTTGATAAACTAGCTCTGAACTGTGCATAACCTTATATATAAAGGTGTAGCATAGTACAAATGATTAGTCCAGATAAAATCACTTTAGCTAGCAGATCTAGGAGACTTTCTGTCTCTGATACCCTCCCTGTGGGAGGAATAAAGGCACCTTGTTGAAATTTACAGTAGTTTATTTAGTTAAATAAGTAGATAGAGGAGTGTTCTTTTCTATTTTTTTTTGTTTTTTGTTTTTTTTTTACTCATTTGAGATTTGGGCTTTCCTTTTGGTGTTAGCAGTGAGAAAAAGGGAAAAAACACTAGCCTTCCTGTCTGATTGACAGCCCACGCCCATACTGACTACATCATCCTCTTACATCCCATAACTGCACTGTGGGCCCCATGGCACCACCCCCTCTCTCAGGAGATAGGTTAACTGCCTTTACACCTGATCTCTCCCAGTTTTCAGCCCTTTATCTAGCCAGGGTCAGAGATATCCAGCCTATGCTTATGCTAACTTCACCTGGATCCTGAAGAGAGGAAGAATCTGAAGAGAAGAGCCCTGACTTCACCACCTGGAACCTGAATAGAGGAAGAATCTGAACAGAAGAGCCCTCAGTAACTCCTAGACTCAAGAAGAAGCTTGACAGTGAAAACCCCATAATGGTGTACTGTTATACCATGCTCTGGGACCAGGAACATTCTACCTTTCTTTTTAGCCATCCCACAACAGCCATGTCTAAATACTCTAGCCACTGGTCCTGCATTTAACAAAATTTGTGTAATCTGCAGTACAATTAAAATTGTTATCCCAGGATACCACTCCACACTGCTATATTCTTTACACCATAGCCACAATTTTCCTATGCTCAAAGAACATCTGAGATTCCTAAGTTTATTAAAACATTTGTTTAATTTGCAGTTCACAACTTGGTGGATTTTTATTCCATGGGTACAGAAAACCTACACAAAAGGTTCTGAGGTCTCAAATTTGACTTACCTTTTTCCTTCTCCTTGGAAATATCCATGAACTCTATAAAAATGAGCACTGTGACTTGTTTTCCACTGTAAGCTCTTTCTCTGGATGTGTGTATTGTTCAAAAATGGGAATTACCTAGAGTAGCTTTAAGTGACTACCTCTCCTGCATATAAAAAGGGCTGTCTTCATCAGGAAGAAGAAGAATGGGGACCAGTCATGTTAATCATGTATATTAGCCTCTTATAAGCGGGCACTGTAAACCTTTTTGCTATACAAGAGAAGATTAGCCTTTCATATTGTATTTCAGGAAATATGAGACCCATAAAAGTGGGCACAGCCTCTCATATTACACGTGATAGACTGCAAACAGTTCTGTAATAAAGCTTTCATAACTGGCTCCAAGGAATATGAGCCCCACAGATCGAGACGCATCCTCTCATTTTGCATTTGTTACAAAACAGGCTAATACAGTCTGGTGATAGCCTTATAAAAGAAGGCATTTTCAGTGAACAAAGTATAAACCACTCTATTAGATGGACCTGATGAAGCTCATGCAAATGTGTTTTCTTAAATAAAGTTCTATAGTGGTAGCTCCTGGTGTATTGTCGTGTTTTGTTTGTTAAAAGTTAAAAATAAAAATAAAACGTTTTAATTAAGAATAAGTTTCCACAGGCTGCTGAGCTGTTAAAACCTCACAGGTCTTTCAGTAATATTCAAATAAGGAAGACTGACCTCTAAGGTTTGGGATTGGCTCCTTGTTTTTACATTTCCTAGATTTTCCTCCAGTTAGCTTCCCTGGACCCTCCCACCATTTTCTGTAACTGACTTTAAATATCTAACCTGTTTAATGTAATGGTATTAGAACAGGAGCACTTGTCCATCTACCTACTTAACTTAATAAACTACTGGAAACTTCCACAATGTGTCTTTATTCCTGCCACCGGGAGAATATCAGAGAGAGATAGATTCTCCTAGATCTGCTTGCTTAAGTGATTTTATCTGTACTATTCCTTTGTATTTTGTTTCTTTTTAGTCCTGTCACCCTCTGGGTCACAGGTAGGATACCAGACTTCACTCAATCCTCTGGAGTACCTCTGTTTCCTATGAATAAAGGAGTGGGAATCTTGGTTAAACCTAAACCTCTTCTCTATGAAATATGTATGGCAAAGGATGGAGCATTGCCAGAGGCTGCAGGTGACCTGTGTAATAGGTTGGCTATGACCAAATTGCTGTCTCACACAAGAAGGCAGCTGTGTTGTCCAGAGTAATCTCAGCAGTTTCTATCTGAGAATAATATTTCAAGTGTTGGAGGTGCTGGAGAGATTGACTATGCCCTGCTCTCTTACCAGCCCTTGAACCATATCATCTCAACAAGATAAGTCATCTGCTCTGCTTTTCATAAACAAAACTACATTTATCAGATCGTTTTTTCATCCTTTAGATCAGCTGGCTACAATTTCAGTCACTTGCAGGGTTTACTGTTCACTTAGATCAAAGTTCAGTCTTTCTGGTTATGATGAACATTTAACTGTAATTTCAAGCATGTGTTCTACAACTTGTAAGTTGGACCTCTGATAATTTAAAATGGTTCACTGTACCCTACATGTCCAGGTTCCAACAAGTTTCCAAATAGCTGTTATTTTTCCAGATGCCTCTAGTGAGTTTCTTTATCATTAAGACCCTTTCCTTGGACTGTAATGTATATGACCATCTCTTCCAAAAGTTACCCTTTAAATTCTATATAGTTTATGTATGCAGAGATTTAATCCCCTTTTTCAATCAATGGGCTTTTGTATCTTTATCAGTCTGTGCTTTGCTTTCACAGTGAGGTAGCTTTTATTCAATTAGTGAATGATCTGTCAATAACCAGAGACTAGCATTTCTACATTGTTTTTGTCCTGCTGGCTCTGCTTGCTGTATTTGACAATGCAGACACCTT